>NC_091479.1:87934036-88298203 GCF_036971445.1 Narcine bancroftii | reverse complement strand
AGAAATCTTCAAAGATCAAGAGTTCGTAGAATAGGAATTCTGTACATTGGGCCCCAGAATGCTGAAGACACAGTTATGTACGTCAGACAAAAAGAGAAGCGGAAAGAAGGTCAAAAGCAATAAGCCCAGCAAAGGAGAATTCTTGGATGAATTTAGATTCATGCGGATAGGGACAAGGATATGGGCAGGGCGACTCAATACAAGAAAGGGAATTTTAAATCTGAGGCATTGGATGTCTACTCTAAGCTGATGGGTGAACAGGACCTGGAACAGGATAGAAAAATACCTCAGGCTTGGGTGACCTGAAGGTGGAATGTGGTAATATTAGCCTAATTAGATTTTTGCAGTAAAGAAAAAATGTGAATGAGGATTATTTAACCATATGATGAGATAAGCTGTTTTATGGAATTAAGACAAGCATTTGGTAAATATTTATCCTTAATAGCCAGCCCTAAATTCATGAAATAATACCTAATGAAGGTTGTGTTCCACTTCTGAAATTTGGTTCTATTAAAGTCAAAATTGCCAAATTTTGAAAGCAGAATTCATTACACAGCTGGTACCAGACTATATGTTTAGAATTCAAAATCAAGGACCAATTTCTGCACACATCCTTAATAACAGAGAATAAATTAAGTCAGAAACTCAACTCTGGTATAGAATGCAAAGGTTTCTGAACACCCAGCTTCAGTCGGAAGTAATGAGTGAAGAATAAAATAGGTTGAATAATTACTGAACTAGAAGTAGAAGATAGAGAAAACACTAAGCAGGTCAGGCATTTATGCAGAGGGAGAAGCGGAATTAATGTTTTATGTTAATGACCTTTCTTCAGAACATTATAATGATAGGCCATTAATCTGGCAATTTTATTTCTTCCTGGTGTGCTACCTACATATTTGAGTATGATTCTGTCATTCTCCGACTTTTCCTTTCCATCTTTGCAAGTTTCAATTTATCGCTGATAGAGTGCTAAACTTGTTCCTAAATCTAATTTCACATACAACCCCTCCCATTACAATTTATGGTCTTCTCTCCAGATAGTGAAACAGTGAATATAACAAAAATGAAAAATCGGGTTACTGATCAGTATTAAATCCTAATTTAGAATATGTTTTAATACTCGTTTTCTTCATGGTTCCATGCATCCACATGGAGCTAAATTTTCTAGTGAGCAACGAAGGCCAGCAGCCAGTGCTGACTTTAAAGACTGAAACTGTAAGATTAATTGTGCCTTGTAGCATCAATTTCCTCTCTTCCCATCTGTAAACATCTGCAGGCTTCTTTAAGAATATGTGAAGTCTAATACAATCATATCACCATGCAGATTCAGGAGCCAATCAGTTCAAAGTATTCTCACAGTCAACAAGCCAGGGCATTAATTTAATTATTAAATATCTTACAGAAAGTCAATAAAAATTAGACTAACACATGAAATTAAGATCAAGTTTCTCAAGTTTACATTTATTGTCATGTGTGCCAAGATGCAGTGAAGCTTGTTTTACATGCTGTCTTGCAGGTATCCATACACAAGTACAGCAGAATAAAACAGCGTAGTGTTACAGTGAGAAATTAGTTTGAATGGAATTAAATATCATAAGCAAGCATTAAATTTTCAATAAAGTATAGATAGATAGACAGATAGATTATTTTAAAAGTCTATCATTTTATTTTGAGGGTATACAAATCTATGTAAATAAAAACAGAGGTAAATAAATTGTTTAGCCATTATTTAAGACTTTACGAATGAAACCTCAGATACACCTCATACAATTTTTAATAGCAGAAACAATACATTAAGAAAAAATTGAAGTTCACAAATAATTGATCTGCAAAACCTGCATCAATCATCTAGCAAAGAAGAAAGATGTTATCAATTCCAATTTCTGGATTTCTGACTTTAACTGCAGGTATAGATGTGAAAAGATGTCAGTTTGACACAGACAATTTTCCCATTATTACAGCTACATGTTTCAGGTCTATCATTTCTCAATTAACCTAAGGAAATTAAGTGGTTTTAATGAATTATTAATTTTTGATATTAAAGGCAAAATTGTTCTATTTATGATCTATTTTATTAATCTATCACCTAAACAGTATGCTGATGACATCATCTGGGAAATTTGCCCTGCACATTGTATTAGCAGTGTGAGCGAGCAGCTGAATCAACACCCACAAATAGATTGGTGATGCTCCCTGGGTTAATAATTGCATCTGTTGCTATTAATTCAACTCCTTCATGCTGTCAGACTCAGCAACTATTCCAAGGCAAGATCCTGATGATGTCACTGATACCAGAAGTTTAATCAAAACAATCTGAAGAAAATGGAGATAAAATAGAAAATAATGATCCCTAACGATAGTTATTTCTAGGTGCATACTTAATGTGAGAAAATGCTGAGATTTCTGTTTTGATAACTATTAGCCTTCAGAAGAAATGAAAAATATTTTGTGAATATCACCTTAACAGCAGTAATGAGCAAACCCTTGGGATCAAGATATATTTATGAAAGGTTAGTCATAAGAAACAGTAATAAAAATGTTGATTTGAATGCATGAATAGTGTTGAAAAATTGTCAATAATCTTTTAAACATTACATGGAAGATCATTTTTACACAATAAACCAGCACAATCAATGTGACAGTTAGAGCAACGCTGTAACAGTGGCAGCGATCGGGACCAGGGATTGTAAGGAGTTTGTACGTTCTCCCCGTGTCTGCGTGGGTTTTTCCCCGGGGGGGTCCGGTTTCCTCCCACCCTTCAAACTGCACCAGAGTGTAGGTCAATTGGGTGCAATTGGATGGCATGGGCTCGGGGATTTTTCTTCTTGAACATTTTTGGGTATAATTTATGGATTTTGGGCTGCTAATCACAAATCACCTTAAAATTTTCCTATCATGTAATGTTTTTTAGATATAACATATTTTTGTGGTTTTCTGTCATATTTTAAGTCTACATAGAACAATACAGCACAGTACAGGCCCTTTGGTCCTCGATGTTGGTCCGACCAGTATATTCCTTCCTATAAAAAAAGTAATTTAGAGAGGCGACACAAAACCATGAAGCGCAACATATCATTGAAAATTAACTTTCTGCATTCACACTTGTACTTCTTCCCTGCTGATCTGGCAGTCAGTGATGAACATGATCAACAGGACATTGCGACCATGGAAAATTAATATCAGGGCAACTAGAATCCATCAATGTCAGCCGACTATTGTTGGACACTGACATGAGAGGCATCAGATGCTGAGTACAAATGAAAATCAGCAGCAAAACATCTTTAGGCCAGTTGAACTAACATAATGTATCTGCTTCATTGTGCGATTAAAAATGCTAAATTCAACAAAAGATCATTTAATGTTTCTCCAACTTCCTATGTGATAGTGCAAATCTGAAATGATATTTGTGTTCAGTTTTAAGTTGCCTATAAGAATCCCCAATTTTCTTTAAGGAAGAAAACAATGAAAGCACAGATTGGGAAATATCTATGGGCGTAGATGTTGATTAAAAACTTTTAAATATATGTTACAGATTAAAAGGCAAAATTTAATTTAAAAATTGAATTTACAATGTAATTCAAACAGAGGAATCAGAAAACAATCCAATTGTAGTATAAAGATTTGTGGTACAGAATTATTTATCCCTCTGACCAAATATTCCATCCATTTAGGACATCTACCCAACAATGTTGAAGATGCCCCAATCTTGCCCGGGCCACAAATAGCAAAGAAAATCTAAGCTGTATTTGCTCCCATCTTCACCAAAGGTTTATGGTGTTACTTCAGAGAATATTTACTTTTACAATTTTAAACTTATATTTAAATTGTTATCTTTTCTTTAAAATATTTCCTCTACATTTTTTGGCTGGTTTCTTGAGGTGCCGGTTGCTTAAAGTACAGATAACAGGGATTTTACTGTAATTGCTGTACAATTACAATCAATAATTGGAAAAGGAATGGAAAGTGCTGTTAATAGTGAAAGCAAATGGTACTTTCTCAGTGATAGCCTGCTTACCATTGCCCTGTTTTGATTTAACAAGGACTATACTATCACTAACCAAATGGGACCAATTGCCTTTTGTATGCTGCTTGCCAAGAAAGCCCTTTGTTCATGAAGACCATCTCCTGAACCCTTTTCAGCTTTCCTGACCTCTTGGAAGACTCTACCATTCCCCTTTCAACCCACCCCCTCCCCAATCATTGCTGAATGTTACCAATTTTCCTCAGTAATTGAAGGATTTGAAATATGATGAACATTATGGAGGTGCACATTTCCTTATGACAAAAACACATAATATCATGCCAAAATATTGGTACATTTTCATCCAATGGTCTGTTAGCTCCACGTTTTTACTGAAAGTAAAACAAAATTTCAACCAGGGTATTGTTACAGATTCATTTTCCAAGAGGCATTATGCATCGAAGTGTTGTCCATCGACGTGAAATGAATTGGATTAATTAATTAAGCCATTGGAAATGGAAATTTAATAGCAGATATTAAGTAGATGCATAGTCATTTTACAGAAAGTGAAGTAAAGATTTGAACATACAGATGGGTTTACAGTAAAAACCAAAGAATCATAAATGGACAATAAAACATTTAGCAAAACCAACTAAAATTATGTACAGTATATTAAGCCCTTGTTGATAATAACCCTGCCAATATAATTATCTATGTTTGTCCTTGAACCCATCCAGGTTGGGTAAACCAAAATAAAATCTACAGAACAGCACAATTCAGAACTTTTTTAAGTTTGTTGAAACTAAGAAACAATACAATTTTAAAAATGTCAAATACAGTAAAAAAAAAAGCCCCGCTATCTGGCACCTATGGGGATTGGTAGATACCAGATAAGTGAATTTGCCAGTTGCCTGAGATTGCGTGTTGCGTGGATTGGTGAACTGACCGTTAGGAGTCACCAATTTTAAACTTTCATATTTTTTTAACTATTTATTTTCTACAATTTTTTTTTGTTAGTTGTTTGAGGTTGCCGGTTGCTTGATCTCCGGAGAACAGGAATTTCAATGTACTACAAATAATATTTATATAGGTCATGTGCAGTCTCTGACATCCTCTTTGCTCTCCAAATAAAAACAGGGTTGGTTCCCTGGTTCCCTGGTTCAAAAGAAACAGAGTATGATTTTGCAAATTGTAGTGGAAAGCAGTGTCCTGCTGTGAGTAGACTACAGTAACTGATAATTGCCCAGAATTTGAGCTTCTAGACTCTGTTCTGAATCATTCCTATTTAGTATGGTGATACAGCAAGATGAAGGGTGAGCTCTGTGAAGATGGGACCACCTTCACAAATATGTGGTGGTGCTCACACTTACTGATGCTTCTGGACATAGAATAAGAACAGAGACAAGCAAGTTTTTCTTTTAATTCCTCACCAGCTCTGTCAACACCAAATGACTTGATTGACATTGAGAACCCGGTCTGCTCACTCAGCTGTAATGATGTTGAGATTCCCTTGTAAGGAAAAGTACTAAATTATCAATTGGGGGAGGGTATTAGGTGATAATGAGGAACAAACTTTCTTCCTTTCTGAAACGTCATCAAGAGTGCAGTAAAAACTGAGGACTTTCAGGATCACACCATTTGTATGGTCTGTATCACCACCACTGCTGGGTCTGACAAAGTCTGACAAGGATATTCTGCGAGACACAAAGGCTCCAAATGCTGGAACATAAAGCAAAACTTAAACTGCATGAGCAACTTTTCGAGGTAGGCATCATGTGTGGATGCAAAAAGGTTGTTGCCATTTCAGGTTGAGACCCTGGTCCAGAACTGAAATGGAAGATAACCAGTATGTCGAATTAAGAGGGAGGTATGAATCAGAGACTGCTAGAGGCAATAAATGGAACTATATGGAAGGGGGGGGAGGGTAACAAAATGGCCAATTGGAGCCAGGGAGAGGATAGGGAAGAGGAGGCAGTCTGCTGCATAATAGGTGGTGGAAATAGAAGATGTACATTCCTGGAGATGGCAATGGATATATTGGTCATTCTTTGAATTATGACAATGTCATGCTACTGCCAATCTTCAGAACAGCCCTCCAAATTTTCTAACCTCTTCAAATGTTAATACAAAGGATTTTGCAGCTTGATTTATCTGTGATGAGGATGAACTGAATCCTTTCTTTGATGCTGGTTAGCTTTAATCTAATAGATTTGATTCAGTATGGGAACAATGGAACCAAAGCCTTCAACCTTGCAAAAATCCAACTTACTGGGCGGCACATTTAGAGTAGCAGATTACACAGTGGCTGGGGTTCGAATCCAGCATTGTCTGCCAGGAGTTTGTACATTCTCCTCATGTTCATGTGGGTTTCCTGCAGGTGCTCCAGTTCCTCCCACCCTTCAGAATGCACTGGAGGTTGTAGGTCAATTGGGTGTGATTGGGCAGCATGGGGTTACCATGTTATATGTCTAAATTAAATTTAAATTAATCACTGACTTCCAAGGATGTGCCAAAATTGGAAGAGCTCTCACAGATTAAGCAACAGCACGCCGTCATATTGGGCAATTTCAAAGGCAGGATAAAAATACATTGTATAAACAAGAAAATATTCAAAAATAGAAAATACCTGATCTCTGCAGTAATTTCTGAACTGTTCATATTATAACCTATTTATGTCCCAGGCCATACCAACATCTTTACATCACCACTGTTTTACAGATTGAGATTATCCATGAGTAATGTCTTTGAGATTTGGTAATTAGCTCCTGAAAAATGCTTTAAACTGGACAACAATTGTACAGTATGTGAAGAAAAGATGCTGCTATTGATTTTTTTAAATTTATCAACCATCCTGTGTGTTTTTCTTATCATTGTTCTACAAAATCTTCTTAAATAACACTATGTGATGGTACCGATTCTATCACCAACGTGTATATGGACAGATGGTCGTGTAGGATGACTGTGATTGGCTGAGAGTGTAGCACCACCTACTGGCAGGTCTTAAAGGATGGCTCCTAGCCAGACCAGGTCATTCTGGACTGGTCGACCTTCATGTGATATGCTCCAGTCTTTTAGTTAATAAAACCCTTGGTTTGGATCAACAAGTCTTTGGTTCTTTCTATTATATATAAAATCTTGGTTGTAACTACTTAGTACAAATGCAACAGCATTCGCCTTGTAACGTTGAATAGTAAATTCTAATCCATTAATCAGAATTTTTTTTGCTTTTGCATTATTTATTTAATACTATATGCTTTCAACATTCCCTATTACTGCAATTCCTTTAGCTTATTTGAATGATTTAAGGTAGATAGAAGCCAATTAGATATTTATAGATTTTAAGAAAATATGTCAAAAAGATAATCTAATATACAGTGTATGCTTTTGAGAACCTTCTTAATAATTAGCAAGGAATCACATCACTGTATTCAGTTGTGACACAAACTACATTAAGCCACACATTTATAAGCTTTTACATGTAAAACTAGACATTTTACGAGCAAGCTAATTGATATCACCTTAAATTCAAAAAGCTATTAAAAGATTTAAATAACACGACATGTATATTTTAGCAGTACTGTGTGGTTTAAACCCAGCAGCATGCACACGCCGTGAACCATACATTTGAGGCTGTAGCATTGGTGAGTGCATGAAGGTGCCACTGAGCATGTAATATGTACTTAAAAATCCCGAAAAGGTCGGTGCTGGTGATCTGATGAATAGATCCGTGCCCGACGCCAGTAAGATATAGCATTTGAAGTTGCATTCACTGTGTGCGAGAGCTTCATTGAACCTTTCGCTGCATTATATCCAAATCTTTGAGATCAAGAGCCATGTGGCTCTATAAAATTCTGTTTATAACTCACTTGGAGTCATGTGTTCGGTTCTGGTCACCACCTTATAAGAAGGATGTTGAAGCTTTAGGGAAGGTGCTGAAAAGAATAACAGAGATGTTGCCTGGATTGGAAAACATGGGCTTATAAGATTATGAGAAACAGTCAGTCAACACCTTTTTCTTGGGTAACAACAGCAAATACTAGAGGATATCTGTTTAAGGTGAGTGAAGGAAAGTTTAGGGGAGATGTTTAATTTTTTTTAAACAGAGAATGGTGGGTGCCTAGAACACATCGCCAGTGTTGGAGGTGGAGGCTTGTGTAATAGGGACATTTAAAAGACTCTTAGAGAGGCATATGGATGTAAGAACAATAGAGGGGTAGGACTGTGAGGTAGAGAAGAATTAGATGGTTATATAAGTTGGCTTATATAAGTTGGCACCACATTATGAACCCAAGAGCCTGTGCTGTGCTGTAACGTTCTATGTTCCTATGTAAGGTATTGTTCCCGAGATCAGCATTTATTGACCATGCCTTTGAGAAAATAGAAGTCAACTACAATGCTTTTGGGTAGGGAGTTCAAGGATTTTGTCGTGATGAAGAAAAGACAATATGTTTCTAAATCAAGATGGTGAGACACATGCAGGTATCAATGTTAGCATACAACTGTTCCATGTTCTTTTGAGAGGTGGAGGTCTGTGCCCTTCGCAGTCACAACATTTATACGGTTGGTTTGAGATGAGGCAATTGTGATTCTCAGAATACTGATGGTGGGGAATTTGGTGATGGTAATTCTAGTTAGCGCAATGCTATTACAGTGCCAGTGAATGGGGTTCGAATCCGGCGCTGTTTTTTTTTAAACTTTATTTAAAGGTTTTATCACAGGAATAAAAAGAAAAAATACATTTAAAGAAAAGATATAAAATAGAATAATATAATTAATAACTTAATTCAGTCTAACCCCCCCTACATATACAAGAACTAAAAATCTATATATATTAAAAAAAAACACCCTTCCCCTCCCCCAAAATAAGGAGTGAAGAATTAGTAAAATTTATATTATATATTAAAAAAACACACACAAAAAAAAATATGACAAATAAAAATAATAATAAAAAAAGATTTATCAGATCTAAAATATCACATCTAAGAACATACTTAAATCAAAATTAATTGCATACATTTAACAAATGGAGTCCACTTCAACTTATAAAAAGACATCTTATCTTGGATTGAAAAAGATCTCCTTTCCATAATTAAACAAGACTTCATCTCTAAATACCACCTGTCCAAAGTTAGTATATTTCTATCTTTCCAAGTAGACGCTATACATTTCTTGGCCACTGCTAAAGCTAAATAGATAAAAGAAATCTGATAATCATTTAATCCTAAATCAATTAATGATTGCATATTCCCTAATAAAAATATATCAGGATCTAATGGAATCCGGCGCTATGTGTAAAGATTTTGTACATTCTACCTGTGTCTGTGTTGGTTTCCTCCGGGTGCTCCAGTTTCCTCCCACCATTCAAAACGTACCAGGGTAGTAGATTAATTGAGTGTAATTGGGTGGCAGGGGCTCATGGGCTGAAAGGGACTGTTACCATGCTATACATCTACATTTTTTAAAAATCCATTGAATACCAACAAGACGTGGTTCGTCTCTGTTTTGTTCAAGGTGATCATTGCCTGACACATATGTAATGCAAAAAATTAGCAATTATCAACCCATGCCTGAATGTTGTCTAGGTCTCTGTGCATAAGTGTGCATTGCTTTATTTTACATGGATTTGTGAATTGCACTTTGTGCAATCGTCATTGTGAGAATTATCATTCGATGATGGTAGAAAGGTCACTTCTTAAGTTGGAAGGAGCAAGAACACTATTCTGACATATTCCTCCAGCAATGTCCAGGAGCTGAATTGAATGTGATCCAACAACCACAACTGTATTCCTTTTTCTGACTATTAGAGTATTTTCCCTTGACACCTTTGGCATTAGATTTACCAGGATTTCTTGTATGTTCCAAGACACCATGGCCTTCTCTCTCACGTTGTCTATGTGTTCAGCAGCGTGGTCCACATCTGGACCAAGATACCAATGAAGTCTGAAGCAAAGTGGCTCTGGCTTTGGCATTAATTAGCAGGCATTGATGAGCAAATGCTTTTTAATAGTATTGTTGATTATACCTTCCATCAGTTTCCTCCTGATCAGAGTAGACTTTTTCAAAGGTAATTAACTGGATAAGATTTGTCCTGCTGTGTTTGGGCATGATATCACTAAATGATGTTGCACATTGTTGGTTAGGTGCCAATATTGTAACTATACTGAGGGAACTTGCTCGAGACACAATGAGTTCTGGAGCGCTCAGAACATTAAGTTAGGATGTTGTCTACTCCATAGAACCTTTGTCATGTTCACTTCTCCAAGATGCTTCTTGATATCACAGGGAATTAATTGAATTGGCTGAAAATTGGCATCTTCTGAGGGCGATGAGAATGCCAAGTTGGATTAACCATTGGGAATTTTTGACTGAAAATGGTTGTAAATCCTTCATCCTTGTCAAGAGCTCATGTACTGAAACTAATTTGGAAGATAGGGATGTTTTCAGAGACTCTTCCCATTGGGGGTTTAATTATTCACCACAATTCCTAACTAGATTTTGCAGTATTACAGAGAACTGATCCTTTGGTACTGGGAATGCTCAGTATGCTGTTTTTGCTGTTTAACTACAGCTTCACCAGAATAACACTTCCTTTTCACATTTACTGTGTCCTTTGCCCTGTTTGTTGAACTCAGGTTGACCCCTTTGCACATTTGTAATAGGAGAATGGATCAATAATTCCCTCTTATGTAAATTCATTTATTTCGATCCACAGCACTGGCTGACTGTTTCCCTATACTACCTGATGTTGATGGAAGGAGGAAATTGCTAAAGTATTGATTTTTCTTTAGTAAAGAATAATTCAGTGTGCTGCAGTAACACGGGCAAGAGTTCATATTTTTCCATCACCTCACTTCCAAGATATGTATTCGAGACAGAATTATTTTGTATGTTAAGTTTGAAATTATTCTTCTTGATAAAGAATGGTGAGGAAATTAATTTTAAAACATATAATCAGGATAAGATAGATTGTTTGTAATTGGGGGGGGGAAAACCAACAGATAAATTCAAAAGCTCACACTTTTACTCAAGAGACCTGTTGCAGAATAAGTATAATTGGGTGTTTTGTGCTCTGGCTATTTTATGAAGGACCGAATGTAGCAGATTAACATAAAAGGTTGGCCCTCATGCTTTTAAAATTTTGGATAAATGTGTCATTCTAAATTAACAAAATTTTTTTTTACATCTCTTGTTCAGAAACAGAATGAAGAAAAGTGCGAGTGACAAAGGACTTGGTCGGTCAGACAGCATCCGTAGATAGAAATGGTCATTAATTTTTTTAAAAATTATATTTAATTTAGACATGCAGCACGGTAACAGCGATTTTGACCCAGGAGTCTGTGCCGCCAGTACATTTCAAAAGGTAGGAGGAAACCAGAGCCCCCGGGGAAAACCCACACGGACTCATAGAGAACGTTAAAAACTCCTTACAGACAGCACGGGATTCGAACTCCAATCCAGTCCCAATTGGTGGCACTGTAAAAGGCATTGCCCTAACCGTTAACATGCCGCTCAGTTGATGCTTTGGTAAGGACCCTTTATCAAGGATTTTCTTTTCAGGATTAAGGACCCCGACTCTAAAAATTGTTCATTTCTATCCATTGTTACTGCCTGACTGTTGACCATCCAGCTTCTCTTTGTTCACGCAAGATTCCAGCATCTAGGGTTTTTATGTTTCTCTTCTGAAGAAAAATGTTTATTGTTTGATGTGGTAGTGACGGAAAAAGATGTTAAACTGAAAATTGAAATTGATCATTATTTTTCTAATTCTGATACATACCAGTATATTCTAAATACCTACACCCTCCCTGCCAATCTCTGAAATTTACTGGAAACCTGCTGTGCATCTTTAATTTATAAAAAATATATTCTAAATCAACCATTCTCAACCTTGTTTTGGCTATGGCCTCCTTAGGACCCTACTCAAACTTAATGGGTCCCATTCCCTGTGTAGCAGTCAAGTTTTGGTTCTTCCGTACTGCTCTCCTATCAACTATATAAAAATTATGTGAGGTGAAAAGAAAACAAAGCTTCTACTTAAATGTGCTGCGGCCCCCAAGGGGAGGGGGACATTGGGCCCCCATTGAGAATGGCTGCTCTAAAGGAGCAGGAAAATATTAAAACTAATAATTTGTTCCTTTGATTGCAGGTATGGGGACATGGTACCAAAGACCATCGCTGGAAAGATTTTTGGATCAATTTGCTCTTTGAGTGGAGTATTGGTTATTGCCTTACCCGTGCCTGTGATTGTCTCAAACTTTAGTCGCATCTATCATCAGAACCAACGGGCGGATAAACGCAAGGCGCAAAAGGTATTGTGCTGGTTAGTTTCTCTTCTGATCAACATGAAATATGATAGGCTGCAGATGTCGAGATTATTGTAAGCACACCAAAATGCTGGAGGAATTCAGCCGGTCTTTTCGGTTCCTCCTGCGCTCCGTTCTTTTAAGTCTACGAAGCTCACCGTAAGCAAAACATATTCCAAATAAATACACATTTATATTCTCAGCACTGAAGTGCCATCTTCTGACTAGTGTTCTGGAGACAAAGAAATATTGCCAACGTTTCGGGCCTGAGGCCTTCTTCAAGGAAAAATCAAGTCTGTGAACTTTTTCTTTGAAAAAGGCCTCAGGCTTGAAATATCAGCAATATATCTCTGTCTTCTTTAGATGCTGAAAAGACCGGCTGAGTTCCTCCAGTATTTTGATGTGTTTGCTCTTCTGATCAATGCACATCTTAACATTGGAACTGTTTGTGAATTTCCATTTTTTGTTGTTTATTGACATTGCATTGCACCAATCAGGACACCACAAATTAGTTAAATAGTTGTTGCTAAGGACACTGATCTCCATGAGGTGAAGCCCACCAAAGAAAAACTAATTTGTTGATTGTCTGTTGAATCTTTAAAATTGAATGTCATCCATTACTTAATTTTTCCCAATTTAGGAATGAATTATCCAGGGAAGATGCAAAGGCGAAAGCAGCTGATTGCAGCTGATCATTGAGATGGAGAGTATGTATGAATTCAGCTCAAGGTCAAATAGGAAATAGAGTCTGTGAACAGCTTTTTTCATAATGAATCAGTGGGTATGAACTGGAGAATGTGATGGATACAGAGAGCGTTCATCTCCCAGTGTTTAATTGGAGGAAAATTCAAATCATCCAACATTGGATGTCAACAAAATAGCATAATAATACCATGGAAGGGTCAATGCCATCTTACAAACCCTTAGACCACTAAAGAAACAATTGGATCTTCGTCTTGATTAAGGGTTCAGACCCAAAACGTTGATTGACCATGGACGCTGTCTGACCTGTTGAGAGCAACCAGCAATTCTTTGGCTGCTCAAGATTCCAGCATTGACAGAGTTTGTGCTTCTCAGTTTCTGAAATCCCTCTTTGGTCATCTGATGACAATCTGAAATCTTAAGTGTACTGGTTTTCAATTCACCCATCATTAGAAATTTACCTCAACCTCCACTGATCTGAGAAAAAGTTAATCAATGTCTCTGGATTTCTCTAATAACTAAGTCACTCTTCTTTGATGTTATCCATCCTGCTTTCACTTCATTTACATTCCTGTTAAAACAGATAACCTAATAATGAACAAAATACCCAAACTTGTTCATGTGGATTACTGCGAGACTGTTGAGCATGACAGTTTCCAACGCCACTGCCTTCTTTGTTCAGAATTTACATCATAATATTGTGAAATTAACTCACATTTCTATCACCTAAATTTCTTGATTTGTTGGATGATAAATTTAGTTAGTTTGAATTTATAATTATTGTAATGCAGTGAGATATAACTATTTAAAACTGATTCATATTATTGTTTATGTAGAAATTGGGTTCTAATAAAGGAAGTTCACAGTGTTCACAAGAAGCTCTTTAAAGGGTAAAGCACTTTAAATCCTGTGGCCAAGATTCTGTTGGTGGGTCAGAAACTATTGAACAATGAGTCAATGGCTCTGCAATGGTATTTGGTAGCCAGTGAGATAATTGGGAATGTAAATTCACCGTTTATATTAGAGTCATTGTCCACTGGAGATGGCAGCTTTTCAGTTTAAGTTGGGAAATGTCAGCAATACCTTGGGAGATCTGGATCATGATGAGGACATTAAAAATCAAGCTTCAAGAGCTCCATCTCCTTTAAGTTTAGCTCTGTATACATTTTATTTTTACAACCAGATTCCAACACTCATATCAGTGTTTGAGCATTGCAGTGTCAGAAATTGTACATTTTACACTTGTCAGGCTATTACTAAGTTACTGCTTGTTTTGAATTATGTGCTGAGTGTTATAAAATGAGCTTTGCCTATCTCAGTTCTTGTCCAATTCCAGTGTCAGAAGCAGAATTAATTGAATGTATTGTTGCATTGCAGTCTTTCGAGCAATTTTTTTTTTTTCAGTTATTTGCGCTGCCTCCAAGAAACTAACCAAATGTAGCACATCAGTGCTGAGAATATAAATGTATATTTATTTGGAAATATGTTCTGCTTATGTTGAGCTTACTGTCATTGAAGTAGACTTTAAAGAACAAAGTCATGAAATGCAAATGCAAAATACTGCAGGTACTGAAAAGTAATTGCACAAATACAGAACAGATCAGATAGCGTTGTGGAAAGAAATAGAGTTAATGTTTTAGGTCAATGATCTTTCATTATAATTGGAAAAGTAGGAAAATGTGTGCAGAGAGCTAAGGTAATGTCTGAGACAGAGTGGAGACAAGAATTCTGTTGATGTCATCTGAAAGAGGTTGGGGAAGACTTGTTCTTTCTGGAGGAGGTACTAAGAGGGGGAAATGGGTGAGGACAAAGGAGGGGGGAAACAAGCAATTCTAGAACTGGGAGATGCAGAACACAGTAGTCGCTGGAAATGTGAAATTTTTTTAAAATGTGTAAATACTCAGCAGGTCAGATAGTATCTGTAGTGAGAAAAACTGAATTAATGTTACACATACAAGAAAAGCCCTTATCTGAAATTGTTGAATTCAGGAATTGTGACCTCAGTGCTCTGATGTAAAGAAAGAAAAACAGAAAATGAGATGTCAATGTTTTTCAGGTTTATGCTGAGCTTTGTCAGGCTTCATTGATGTAGTGTTGGAAGTCAAAGAGCGGTCAGAGCGTGGGAGTGAACAGAAAATTAAAGTGACTGGTCACTGAAAACTCAGCATCACCTTTGCAATCTGGTACAAAAGGGTCCTGCAAAGTGATCACACGATCTGTGTTTGGCGTCCTCCAATTTTGAGGAGACTATATTGTGAGTCGCAATATGTGGAAACAGTGTAAGTGAACTGAGGATTCCTTTGGAGGGACTGATTGAGTTTGGGTCCCTGGGAGGAAGTTACAGTTCTTGTGCCTTGAGAAGGTAATGGAGATGGAAGAGTAAATGATGCAGTCCGGGAGTGACTGCCAGGCCCTGGTTCTTTCCAAATAAAGTGTTACCTCTGTGATTTCATTGTTTCCTATGACCATGACCTCCTTTTGGAATGGCCGACCTAAGTGTGACAGGCCCATTTTGTTCATGGGCCTCAGAAGCATATATGCATTCTGCATAAGTCATATCAAAATATGTGTTACATACCATTTGGTATCTCTGCACATGCCCAGTGATCAAGACCCAGATCAAATCTAAACATGTTAAAATAACAACTTGAAAATGTCTATCATAGGTAGAGAAAATCATGTGAAATGTTTTTTTTTTCCAATTCAATTTGTGGTGAAAAGACATTGGGCCCTTTTACACTGCCCTTGAAAGATTGGAATTAACCATCTTTTTACTGCTTCACTTACCTGTGTGAACGCAATGAACATAGTACGGGGGGCATTTTCATCCTGGTACTTACCCACCAAAGTAGGTAGTATCAGAGCCAATGCTTTCACATCAGTTCCTGTGAAGGTTTACCTGCCTTCCCGAGATACCGAAGCTGTAATGGCAGGTCCCACCTTCTTTGGCACTGGGATGCCAGGTTCCTATGAAAAAGGTCACACTGACCCGGATTTTCTTGGTTCAGTGTGAACAACCCGACCAGTCGTTCACACACCAATTTAGAGGGCTAATTGTTACTTTATGAACACTAATATATTAGAGGAACAAAGTTCTCCAGAACTTGTTCTGATTGCCATGAATCATTTGATGAGACATATGATTTCATGAAACTGGTTAACCTCATTTATTTCCTTTGCTTCTATGAATATATATTTTTTATACAGAGTTTCATTTGCACAAAAACAAGATGAATATTGAAAATGATCTGTCAAAGTTCTTTTGTCAAAACGTTTGATCATGTACTAGCTTCTATGGAAAGAAATGCAGGTGTTGCCTGCATACTTAAGTAATTAGATGACTAAGAAGCTTACATGCAGACATGTTAATTTTTAAAATATAAAACACTCTTTCTCTCAAATGCTGAGCAATTTGAGCTGTGCAGGCAGTGTTGCTTCAACATGCTAGTGGAGTGCTTTATTTGATTTGATGTGACAGCATGGCTTTCATTGCTGTAAACATGAACAGGTTTTATACAAATGTCTTCAGAAACATCATCAGAAGTCCAGTGACCACCAGTCAAATCTTCCCTTCTCTGCCTCCCGCAGGGACCTCTGCCTCCATGATTCCCTCATCCGCTCATCCCTCCCCACCAATTCCTCCCCCCGCCCCTCCCCCAACTAGCACCTTCCCCTGTAGCCGTAGAAAGTGCCACACTTGCTCCCGCACCTCCTCCCTCACCACAATTCGGGGCCCCAAACAGTCCTTCCAAGTGAAGCCAAACTTCACTTGTGTATCTGCAGGATTGATTTACTGCATCCGGTGCTCCCTTTGTGGCCATCTCTACATAGGAGAGACTGGGCGCAGACTGGGGTTTGCTTCGCTCTTCCACATCAGTAGCAGGGATCTCCCAGTGGCTAATCATTTCAATTCTACATCCCACTCCCATACTCGTGTCTCTCCATGGCCTCATGTGTTATCCCACCAAGACCACCAGTAAATTGGAGGAACAACACTTGATTTTCCATCTGGGCACTTTCCAATCAGAGGGCATTAACATCAACTTCTCCGGTTTCTGCTAATCTACTCTCCATTCTCCCTCCTTCCACTTTTCCTTTCTTTCCCTTAGCTCGCCACCCCTGCCCTCTCTATTCACAGATCCATCCCTCCTCCCTCTGCTTGCTGCTGTGCCCTCCCTTCCTCATCCACTTATTACCTCCTGCCCTTTGGTCCGTGCTCCTCCCCCATCCCTCTCCCCTATAATTTTTTTTAGGTCCCTGCCTACATTTTCTCCATACCTTGACAAAGGGCTCAAGCCCAAAACAATGCTTATGTATCATTATTTTTGCTATATAAATGACACTGGTTGACCTGCAGAGTTTCTCCAACATTGGTTTAATCCAGTGTCCTTTTAGTTTGCTCATGGCTCAAACACAGCAGGTATTCCCATAACACCAAGATACACTGAAACTGCTGCAAGATACTGGACATTGACCTTCATGATTTTCTGCCATTAGTCAGATACCAGCTGGTCTTTAAATGAGTTGAATCCCCTTGGCTCCAGCAGTACAAGGCAGAGTTAATTTTGGTGCCTGCAAATGTGTTGTGTATGAAATTAGTGACCTCCTGCATCACAAAAAAAAACAGCAATTCCAACACAGATTTCAGTCCCTTTCTGACTCAGAGGAGTTAGTGTTTCTGGAATAGAAAAATGCAGCTTATCACTAATGGCTGGTCACTCGCTAATATCTTAAGTTCCTGCCTGGAAAAAAAAATCAATGCATAAACATTCAGGGCCGTTATCATGTTGGAATACCTTAGGAATGCAGCCTGATCCTTTTGCAGTTGTATCTTTGACAGAAGGCAGATTTTATCAATGATCTCATCATTAAAGAACAATAACTTGCAAATTATTCATGTCATTGGTCAAGCAGTAAAATTCCTTCTTGAACATGCTGAAAGTATACAGCCTCATCCTGAAGGTCCTTCTCATCTTCTTCCTCATCCTTACTCCAGTCCCTTATTCATTATCCCATTTATGATCTATTTCAATGGGAATACCTGACAATACATTCATGTCTAAGAGAAGCAGACCCAATAGTTTCAGTAACAAAATGCCTTTGACCCCTGTATATTGTCAATGTTTTCATGATCTGTTTATACTGCAAACTTCTAAAGGATATTCACTACACGTAATGCAATTGGTTCCACAAATTGGCACATTCAGGACATTAGAATCAGGAGTAGACCAGGAGTGACCTTGTTTCTGTCAGCCATTCGATAAGACCCTGGCCGATCTTTTATCTCGGCAGCACTTTCCAGCACCAACCACATATCCCTTATACATATACTCACGGACTGAGTTTGCCACTCCCTCTTCAGTTAAGGACAAAATCAATAAACTTCTTCTCATCTCAGTCGTAAATGGCCAACCCTTTATTATGAATATACAACTCCTGGTTCCAGTGGCTCTAACCAGGAGAAACATCATCCTTGCATGTACTCTGTCAAGCTCCATATAACATCTTTATTTTGTTTAAGTTGAGGAGAAGGGCGTAACAGGGTTGGGGGGGGGGGGGGGGGGGAGAGGATGGAATGTTTTTGTTTTGTTTAGAAATTTTTATTTTGATTTGTTATATGTATGTAAATTGTGTCTTTTGTATTTTTTATAAGAAAAAGAAAGAGAAGGTCTATATATTTATTTGTAAGTGGTATAATAAATTATTTTGGTATATATATGTAAGTAATGTATAAGTAATGTGTTTGTAAACCAAAAATATTTTTAAAAGTTCCATATAATATCTGGTCAAAATGAGCGAAGCGTTGATATTAGAAGATTCAGAGTCCCTTCAACTTATACATTAAAAGAATCCATTCTCTCAAATGGATTTATGTCCAACTATATTAAATTAACAAGATCAACAGGACAGGCCGCCCATTGTCGCCATCTGTTTTTGTATTAGTGATTGAACCACTAGCTGAACTTATTAGAACAGATTTAGATATTAAGGGTATTAAAATAGGGAATAATGAACATGTTTATTTGCAGATGATTATCTATTTGACAGATCCGGTAAATTCATTAAATAAATTATATATGCAACTAGAACAATATGGAGTAGTTTCAGGATATAAAGTTAATTGGGACAAAAGTAAAATTATGCCTTTGACTTCAGGTGATTATACTCAGTGTAGACTAAATACAAATTTCAAATGGCCAGGCAGTGGGATAAAATATTTGGGAATTCTAATTGATAATCACTTAGAAAATCTTTTTAAACTTAATTATGGGCCATTGTTTAAGAAAATTTATGAGGATTTTTTTTAATGGGTGGGTTTTTCAAATTTTATTTTATTGGCACATGTAAAAAGTACATACATAGCCAAATTACTATAGATCAAACCATTTTTATACTATTGTAAATTGTATAAAAATGAATATTTTTCCACAAGTGCAATATTTATTCCAATCATTACCTATTAATATTCCTAAAAGGTTATTTAAGGATCTAAATAAAATTATAAGGAAATCTCTATGGAAAGGTAAAAAGTCGAGGATTTCTATGGAAAAATTAACATGGAGATTTGAATTGAGAAGTTTACAACTTCCAAACTTTGAATATTATTACAAAGCAGCCCAGTAAAGATTTATTTCATCCTTTTTTGAGGAGGGAGAAAAAGTGGCCTGGGTTACTACAGAAATGAATAAGATGGGTGAAAAAGAATCTGAGGAATTTTATATAAATGGAATGAGACATTATTAATGGGAGAAGTAGGTACACAAATATTAAGACCCTTGGTTAGAGTGTGGCATAAGGTACATATGTTGATGGGTTTTAAGGGGTATGGATTAGGGAGGATGCTACTGGTGCAAAATAAATAGATTCCATTTACATTGAATAATATAAATTTTATTAGCTGGTCAAAAAAAGGAATAAAGTCTATTAAAGATTGTTATCAAGGTAGATAATTAATGACATTTGACCAATTGAAAATTAAATATGGAATACAATACAATATTTGGATATTATCAACTAAAAGTTTATTTACGAGAAAGATTAACCTCCTCTTATTTATTATTAGAAGATCATGAAATAGAAACAATAATATCAAATCCAAATATAAAAAAGTTTACATCTGTGATTAAGGGGGATAAAGAAGAACGATTTATATAAATAAAAAAAGATTTGAGTATAGATATAACTGATAGAAATTGGACACAAATATGTTATGATGGTATAAAAAAATAAATATTAGATAAATAAATAAATAGATATTAGATATTTATTTATACATCAGTTATATTTTAGATAAGTGTTTTTGATATTTTTTTTTGACTTTTTTTACATTCTATATGGACATGTCCCAAACTGAACTCTTTTTGGACTAATTTAATAGATTTTCTTCAACAGGTAATGGGTGTTAGACTCCCGAGAAATCCTATGCTGTTTCTTCTCGGGGATATATCATGGATTAGACCAGATTTAAACTTGGATTAGTTTCAAAAGGAATTTTTAAAAATTGCACTGGCAATTGCCAAAAAATGTGTAGCTGTTTCATGGAAATTGGACACGGATTTAGTATTAGATAGATGGCATGGGGAAAATGTGAAGTTGTATGCCCTTGGAAAAGATAACGTATAATTTCAAGAATAAATATGATAAATTTTTGAGAATTTGGTTTCCATAGATGCAAAAGATTGGTGTTATAACTTTATAAATACTTATATTAAGTTCATTGGTAGACCATGGTTTGAGTTTTGTCACTCCTGGCCTCACTTCACCTTAATTTTTAATTATTGTTAGATGTTTTATTTGTAAAACATAGGGGAAGCATGCCAAACACCTTCACCAACTTTAATCCTTACATACATACTGTTTACTATAAGGGACACGAAAAAGAAATGATTACGTGCCAAAGACAGAGGAAAGCTACTCCATGTGTGATTTGCATTCCCTAAATGGTTACCCCCCCATCTTCAAAGGAATCTCTAGGTCTCAGAGAACGAATTTTTTTTTCAAATTTTATTTTATTGGCGCATGTAAAAAGTACATACATAGCCAAATTACTATAGATCAAACCATTTTTTCTACCCCCCCCCCCACTTTCCCCACATAGAAAAACCCCCAAAGAAAGCAAGAAAAAAGAGAACTGAAAAAGAAAAAAAAAATGAAATAAATTAATTGTATAAGCAATACTGGATATTACCTTATAACTAAATTATGACCTAATTATATTAACCTCCACAACTATGAATATATCCACTAAATATAAAATATATGATGAACTAAAACCTTACTGTATAATATATAGTACTTGGACAAAATCAGAGAGAGAATATATATCGAGATCTCGATAGATAGATATCGATAGATCTCAATAGATATCAATATCTCGGTAGATATATCTATATCTATCGAGATATAGATATCGGTACATACACATATTATACACAACCTTAAACAATTCCTTACCAATCACAAAGCACCTCTGGCATAGGGATTGCTAAAGGTGGAATGCAAGTTTAGGGGGAAAGTTTGAAAACCACTAGTTTCGAGGAATGTGGGCCGAACACAGGAAATCTGACTAGCTTGGTTAGACAGTTTGGTTGGCATAAATGTGCTGGGCCAAAGGGCCTGTTTCTGTGCCATATTATTCTATGCCTGACTCCAAAACGATATGCTTATTTTCAATATACCTCAAATAGTTCAGTAAATGCTTGAAGACTGAGTTGGAATGTTTGTGCATGGGGCAATTTGAGACGGTGTTTGTTATCAACAGTGTGCAGGATGGAATGGATTTTTTAAGTGTAAGCAAAAGTCAGTACTTCACCAAACTTAGTCAAAAGAAATAGATTTGCTGTCTTAATTTCAAAACAATGCATTTTAAATGAATGCAGCATAAAATTTCCACAAATATTATTTTCACATGAGAAAAGAAATAATATTCCTCTTGCAAATTCCATTAATTGTTAAGGTTTATGATGCATGTTCTCATGTCACCACGGACTATGATGAGAAACGAGGCTAAATTATTAATTATTTTGGTATGTTCTTGTTTGTCTAGAAAGCCAGGCTTGCAAGAATCCGTGCAGCAAAGAGTGGGAGTGCGAATGCTTATATGCAAAGCAAGTACAATGGCTTACTAAGTGATTCACTGGAGCAGGTAATTCAATGCCGAAAGCTGACTGTGACTTATTTTGTTCCTTTTCTGCAGGTAGGGAAATAGAAGCAAAAGAAAAACCAGGCTGCTGCTCCTCATTTTGGTTTATAATTTTGATACACACTAGTTAAATGTTCCTTGAGAGACAAGCTTCAATGAATATGTGTACATTCTCTATCTTTTGAAAGGATTAAACGATTCTTCCCTTTGAAATTGAATTGTGCTTGTTTTGGTTCATAGGACATTTGAGCTGGCAATATTTAATGATAATGGAGGACTATGAAGGAGGAAGCAATTGAGCACTGTAAAAAATGCACAGATTAAGCACACCACAGGATCTGATAGCAGCACTTCCAGCTGTGCCACGTGCTGGCAGAGCCCACGTGTTTTGAATTCTCAACAGGATGTTTTTTTGGTGCAAAATCTAAAAGACCAATGATCCTACAAACAAATTCATAAGCCCTTTTTCCACTGGCATCCCTGTTAATTGGCCATGCAGTGTCCCAGGATAATAAGCCATCTGTGCTCTTTCCACTGGGTCACCTTTAACTGGGATACTGATCACAACTCAACTCGAGGGATAGGAGATTGGGCAACTTTCTGCTGGTTTTTTTCTACTGGTTTAAATCCGCAAACCGGCCGCCGTCAGCTCATACTGGGGATAATGAATAGGGATAGAGGTCGTCAATCCCTTGCGCGATTTGACGCCAGCATGCTGATTGTTTTCCACTGGACCCTTAACAGGTTAATTCTCCATTAATTCCTAGGACAAGGTGCCAGTGGCAAAGGACCTATAGACTCAGAGAGCATAGAAACAGCCACTTCAGCCCACTAAATCCATGCTAACTCCACACACACAGCACTTAAGATCAGCATTGGGTCTCTGGCACTGTTAGGAAGCTGCTCTTGTCAAGGTGCTACTAGGCCACTCACCCACGTTGTCCCAGAAAAATCAGGCATAATGCAGAACGGCAGAAAATTGCACAGCAATGATCTATTTAGCAACAAAATCAACACTTGTTTATATACTCCTAAAATAGACCCTTCTCATGAAAGAAAGCAAGGAGAACACATGATAAAATTTTCTTCAGTTTGTCTATTTATGACTTCATCATTGAACTAAGAGTTTTAAGAGCCCTGACAGATTAACAGCAAAACCCCAATACCAAGTCCAACTGTAATAAACCAGGAGATAAATTGGTCACTATGGAGCTGCTCCCCCTCCAACTCTGAGCAGCAACCCCATTAACAAGAAAACGCAATTTCCACTCAACACCTGCTGAAGTTAAAGAAATAAAGCATATATGGATTCATTTTTAAAGAGAAGTAAAACAACATGGAAAAATGTCAAAATATTGCAAGAAAACATTGAACTGTATTCCCATGCATTTAATATTTTATAAATTCAATCAGGCCGGTGAGAAATCTCCTCTGAAGCACAGGTTTATCATATTTAACCTCTGGAAACCACAATCTGATATCCTCAATGGAAAGGATTAATTGTGGGTCCAGAGGACTCTCATACTCTTCATAGCTGGGTAATAGATTCAAGCAGGAAGGTGCATCTGCCTGGAGAGCCAATTAAAGGAACTGCAATTTTGGACTGCAAAGTAACAGTGAGAAAGTATTAATTCTTAAAAATATGATCAACAACTAGATACCATTTCACATTTGAACCAAACCCAAAATCTCCCTACTCCAAATTTGCAACATAATTTACCCCACTGCTCTTGGTATCTGCAACTTGGGAACTTATTTCATTAATAGAACAATACATCACAGCACAGCCCCTTCAGCCCTCAATGTTGTGTCGATCCATATATTCCGTCCTAAAAAAAGTACTAAACCCTCCCTACCCTGTAACCCTCTATTTTTCTTTCATCCGTGTGTCTGTTTAAGAGTCTCTTTAATGCGTCCAATGCTTCAGCCTCCACCACCATTCCCGGCAAGGCAGTCCAGGCACCCACAACTCTCTACATTAAAAAAAAACTTCCCTCCCTTAACCTTGTACATATGTCCTCTGGTGTTTGCTGATCCTGCCCTGGGAAACAGGTGCTGGCTGTCCATTCTATCTATATCTCTCATAATCAAGTCTCCTCTCATCCTTCTATGCTCCAAAGAGAAAAATCCCAGCTCAGCTAACCTTGCCTCATAAGACTAGTTTTCCATTCCAGGCAACATCCTGGTAAATCTCCTCTGTACCCTCTCCATAGTTTCCACAAATTTCCTGTAATGAGGTGACCAGAACTGAACACAATACTCTAAGTGTGGTCTTACCAGAGATTTGTAGAATTGCAACATTTCTCTTGTGAATACTAATGCAAAGTATTCATTTAGGACCTCCCCAACCTCCTCTATCAGCCCCACCTTCAATCTCGTAATCCTTCTGTTCTTCAATGCACATAGAACGCCATGGGGTTCTCCTTAATTCTAAATGCCAAGGTCTCATGCCCCCTTCTGGCTCTTCTAAGTCCTTCCTTAGTTTCTTTAGTTAGATTTCTTTTGGATTATTTGTTCAATTGGCAAAAGGTTGTCAAACTCCAACTCTTTTAGCAGCCATTCATTCCCCTCTTTAGTGATTAACCCAATCTTGCTGTTGGCCACAACCCCACTATGCACCAGCACTGCCCCACCGGTACCCAGTTCCAACATAGCATTGAACAATTACTCTGAGGGTGTACGAGTCAAGTGCTGACTACAACAGGAAAAAAGTAAAATAAACAAATTAACAAGAGAGGGAATAAAATGAGTAGTGAGAGAATTTTATGCTTGGAATAGAAAGGATTACAGTATTGGCAAAAATCAGAAGCAAACATTACCCAATAGAGGGAAAACTCAAGAAGGAAAAGAGCAGTGAAAACAGAGAAGGAAGAATAGAATCAAGTTTAATTATCCAGTTAAATTAATTTGAAAAGAATCAAAACCAGTTTGAAATGCTAGAGGCTATTGTGTCTGGAGGCTTGGAATTTGACCCTTTGCATCAATAAAGCAGGCTCGCCTTTGAAATATTTATGATTATTCAATTTTTTTAAAATTCTCAAGCTGTCTCTGCTATTATTATCCAAATGTCCTTGTTTCCTTTAAAATGTTTATAGACTATGGTATAATTTTATTCATGGGTGCTTCTCTCCAACCTGCAATACAGCTCTGGGCATTCAGCAGAGCTTTCTTTCCATTCTGCTATAGTCCTCCCTGCTTTTCCCTGCACGCAATACACCAAGTAGAGCCCAGCCAAAATGTTATTTCGCTGCAACTTGACTTCCTTACCTAGAAACCACACACCTTCTTCACTGGCCTATTGACTTCTGTGGCAACTTTCAATGGGCTATTGATTGGGATGCCCAGATCCCTCTGCACATCAATGCATTGAGAGTCCTGTTATTCACTGCATACATTCCCCTTCCATGTGGCCTTCCAAAGTGAAACACTTCACACTTGTCCAGATTAAACCTGCTTGAGCTCTTTCCTGAAATATTTATATTCTCCCAGGCCTCTGAAGTTTCATAACTCCATATGCCTCCCTTTACATTTGCTTAAGTTCATGTCCTGGCTCATATCCAAGGTTCTCTTATCTTGCCATCTTTGTCTTACCTTTACATTAGAACATGCTAAATTGGGACTCAAATTGGTTGGTTCTTAAAGAATTCTCACATATCAGTTCTGAACTTGCCCAATAACAGCTGCTCACAATTAACTCCCCCAAACTCCTGTCTCATACTCTCATAATTTGCCCTCCCCCATTTTAGTACTTTTCTACAAGGCCTAAGCTTAACCCAGTTCATAACTATCTAAAAATTTAAGGAACTGAATGCTGCCATGTTGCCATTCCCATGAGGTCTCGATGTTCCATCGTCCTATTGTTTTAAGTCACAGAGCTACCTCCATGGACCTCACTACTTCAACAACTATTGTTTTTTTACAGTAGAACATGCCTGTTTAGGAATTACCATTGGTTCCTTATGTCAGATCAACCGTGGGTCCTATATCCATCAACAACTGCAGTTAGAACACCATCATTATATACACAAAGACACTATTGATAATTTTCAAGTAGGTGTCCTGGATGCCCCACGAGGTGCATCCTTCAACAGACAAGAAAATTTTCTTGGTGAAAGCTAGTGACCCTCTCCAGAATTATGGTTTGGGATCTTACAGAAGGCCCCACACGATCTGTATAGCCCTTGGCAAAAATCATTCTAAAACCTACAAGTAATGACCTCTGAAGTCCTTGAATATGTTTATTTATTTTTGGAGAAGCAAACATTAGAATCATCCATGTCTAATTCTTGCACAAATATAAAAGGTCAGGCAGAATCCTTACAAGTCAAAGTTCTAACCTTAATTCTTCCTCTCTTTCAGGTGGTAATTAATCATTCCACTTCTCCCACCCCAGGAATTTTGATCATCAAGTATATTTACAGATTCTAAGCACAGAAACACAATCAATTTATGTTGACTTGAGTTTGGAATATTATAATTAATTGTTAATTTTTTTTTTTAAAGATCTCTAATGATGAAGAACAAGCCCTAGTTAGCAAGTCGGCATCTTCATTCCAGAGACAACATCATCACCTCTTGCACTGTCTAGAGAAAACTACGGTAAGGAATGGCATCTCAGCCTCCACCAGAAATTTGGGAGTAGAATGATTCAATCCACTTCCATTTTTGTGCTTGTTTCATTTTTGTTTGAAAATTGATCGTCATAAATGTGTGATCTGCAGCAAGTCGTGTTGTCCATTCATTGAAATTAGATCAGACCATAAAACTCCATTTCCCAGCACAATATCATTCTTGCTTCAATTCCATCACCTTGTCCTTCCAATATTCTCCAGTGAGAATATTTTCAGAGAGAATCAGAAAAACACAAAAGAAGTTTCTGTATAACATGTACTAGATTTAGTTAGATCTGAAATAATTTGGCAAACCCACCTCAAAATTTGTTCCAATACAAATGCAAATAAATTAAAAGAATCTTTGTGGACTTTAGATTCAATCATTATGAATTCCCTAAAAATTCAGATAATTTATGTGGGATTTTTTGAAACCAGAAATAATAAATGTAATTGATAGAATCCATCTGGAGATATTTAGGAAGAGAATTTCTCTAAATGTTATAAATTTTAAGATATTTCTTATTATTTTTCAATTTTGCCCAAGGAACAGAGAGACCACCATGTAGGGATAAAGAAGCCCTTATAAGGATAGAATAAAACAGTGGGTTATTCCTCACAATGGTTGGGTAAATTGATTCTGGATTACGAATAGACTGAAAGCAGCTCAAAGAACTTCAGTTGATGAATGAAATAAAGGAAAATTTTTGAACATGGAAATTGAAATCTGCAACACAATTTAGTTCTTAAAGATTTAAAATGTACCTCTTGGGTGTTTAAACCAAACCAGACATTTAGCTAGAATAAAAATTAAATAATAAACTACAAATCTCTGCATTTATTCACGAGTTACACTCATATTTTGATTATACACAGCAATTAGGAAAAGCTAGTTGATAAGGCTATTGATCACAGCCAGAAATTAATTTCTTCCAGTGTGAATTCAACATCTGGCTCAGGTTACAAGCTAACAGATCGTGAGTGGGATTCAGCACATGCATCTGTCTTATAAAATCATGCCAAGTTCTGTGCAATAGCCTTGTAGATGTTTAGAGAAGCAAACCACAAAACACCACCTGAAACATGATGCAGCACCAAAATGCACCGAATAGCTTCGACAACAAAAGTAGCAGCTTGTGCAGAATATGAGGAATAAAAGATTGTGAAAAGTTGGACTGGAGACGCAATGAAGAAAAAACATATTACCTCTTTCTTTTTTCTAACTCATGGTTGCATAAATTAAAAATATAAAGCTGTGATAGATGGTGTTCCAGGAATGAATGCATGGGTTAGTGAAACTTTTAGCAATAAACTCTTGTAATAGTCTTGCAAGACTTCAGACTGTGGATTATTTCAATCTGGCAATGGTCTTGAACATCGACCAAAGACAAACCCTTTCCAAAGTAGCATACCATCTAAGCATACAGAAAATGATCCATAAATAAAAAATAAACCACAGATCATTAAAATGATAGGTTAAAATTGTTCATTCAGGGAATTATTTCAAATACAAGCAACTAGTTAGAAAATGTACTTAAGATTCAATGTCCACTTGAGGAATTCACCCAGAATCACTCATTTATGCTGTTAAGGCTTTCAAAGAGTAAGGTTGTAGGTAAGCATTTTTTTTTTTAAATCTGAAGCAGCAAGTAAATCTATATGCTTTAAAATTATTTCTTCGTGAAATGGGGGAGGTGTCATATTATTTGTAGTACCGTTTTCAGTAGTCTGCAGAATTTATCTTAAACTGTTAGTTATATTTGTACATAACTTGAAAGATTTACCTTTTTGTGCTGAAAGATATAATTTCCTAATTTCAGTGCAAGTTAGTTTCAGGTCAAATAGGAGAACAAATGTTAAGTCCTTCTGCTTTGCTTTAGCAGAGAGCCCATTAATCTCACAAAAGCTCCTAACTGCACCATAGAGCACTTCTTTCTTTCTTTGGCTTGGCTTTGCGGACGAAGATTTATGGAGGGGTAATGTCCACATCAGCTGCAGGCTCGTTTGTGGCTGACAAGTCTGATGCGGGACAGGAAGACACGGTGGACCTTGGGCCCTTCTAGCCTGTGCTGAACCATTGTGACTGTTTTTTCCCCATTCAAACCAGAATACATTGTGCAATCCTTATTTATGTTAAATATTTTGCACAGAATAGAAACAAACTTTGCCTCCTAGATGCTAGATTTGGAGACTGTTAAATTTGAATAAAATTTACTTGATCTTCTTGGATGTCCTCAAATGATAACCTATTTTCCCCTCAGTAGGATTCATTACTGCAATTTTTTTTTTTTAAAGTCTTTTAGGATTAGGATCATTGTGTTCCAACACAGTTCACCTATTATTTTTTACCCCCCAAAATTTACTGTCAACTAAATGCCAGAAAGTAACTTACAAATTTCAGGAGGATTAGTTATAGGAAATATTGTTATCTTTTTGAAGCCCATATGAAAATTCAACTCCTAACTATAATTGGATAAGAGCATATACACTGTAGTAATTTCTATACTCATAATTGAAACAAGAAACTTCAGGACACTATTTAAAATATAGTTAAATTTCCCCATTAACAGTGTCTGTTAAAATTTTATGGTCTATTTATTTTAATTAATTTCAAAGCAACTACTTTTAGAAAATCTTTTAATATACATCAAATAATTCTAGATATTGTTTTCATAATATACAGTATGATACTTCTGGGTAAAAGAGATGCGAGAAGCAATGCTGGTGTTTTGTTCAGATATTTGAATATATTCATTTTAAGCTGTTAAGATGCATTAGTCATTTTTTCTTTTTTGTTGGCATGTTACCATTTAGGGATTGTCCTATCTTGTGGATGATCCCCTCTTATCAATTCGGTCTTCAGCTTCCATTAAGGTACCCCAGTTTGATTGTTCATGTCAGAATTATCTGAATTTTAAGTGTTTAACTCTTCATTTTATGGTGTTTTTTTGAGGATCTGCTACTGCATTGACAGTCTAAAGATGTTTGTTTTGTGTCCTCGTAGTCAGTGATTGTGCAAAGGCTGCTCTGCTAGATACTTGTTTGTTTGATGGGTTCAGTGTTCTCCATGTCTTATGTGTTTCTCTGGTCTGGAAACTACTGATCAACAGCATTAATTAAGATATGATCCATTTTATCCATATACCATATGCATTTTGACCAACCATTGACTGAGCCCAGAACAATGCATACATTTTACTTCGATAATGATGAAAACAGAGATGCAGGAAATCAGGGAACATTCATTCTTATTTTATAGTTAGGACAGTGAGAATTGAGAATTGATGAGAATGCAATGTAATGAGGAAAGCAAGGAAATTTCTGTGAACGTGGAAATTGGGTTCTGGATAAACAAGTTAATTCTAAATCTTATTAAGTACATCATTCACTTTCATTGTTAAAGTATCAATAATGTAATGATGTAGTAATATATATTTTAATTACTATAGATAGTTTATTTCTTTTCCAAAGAGAAAAATCACTTTTGTATCATAATTGTCTAGATCAGGGTTTCCCAAACTCTTCCCACTCACCTACCACCTTAAGTAATTCCAATGCCATAGGTGCTCTGTGATTACTAAGAGGTTACTTAAGGTGGTAGGTGAGTAGAAAGAAAAAGTTTGGGAAACCCTGGTCTAGATGAATTGCTGGGTTTTATTATTTAATCTGTTTCTGAAAAGAATATGATGCAAATAACCAGTGTAATTTTATTAACGCCTTGGTGAAATTACTATCAACTTCCAAATATAATTAGGTGAAAAGCCTTTGTCAGCTATTAAAATATAATGCTAACTCAACTGTTTTTGAACAAGTTAAGATATAAAATAGGAATTTCAGGCATTAATTTCACCTTACTATATCTAATAAGACTTCAGACTATTGCCTTCCCCACCCCATTCCTTAACACTGCCCAGAATGAGTGCACATCCACAATAGGAAATAGAGGTCAGCGTACATAGCACAATTTTACATCTTACCTTGTTGGTGAATGATCTGAACTTTTGTGGGCACATTGCCTTTGTGCACTAATAGCATGTAAAATTTCAAGCAAAATGTTGAAATTTGATTATCGTACCCCACGCAATTTGTCCGCTTGGTCACAAAGCACTCTTTACCAAATGTGGTGCTAAAACCTTCATCATTTCAGCTGAAAGATAGAAAAACAGGTTGCAAAAGAGGATTGTAGGAAATTCAGTATCTGTGCAGCTTCTGAAACCTGAGAGCACTGTAACTAGACACAAGATTGGAATTCAACAGATGACCCCTAATCATTAATTGTAACTTGAAGCTAGTTTGTTACACCTTGATGCTCATTGCACCACTGAAGTCAAAAACAAGATGAGGCACCAAAGTTATTTTAAACCTGATGTTGAAAATAAATTTCCTATCTTGTTCCTCTTTCAATTAGAATCATGAATTTGTCGATGAACAAACATACGAAGAGAACTGTCTAGAAGAATCTGCAAGAAACCGATCAAATTCACACAGTCCTTCTCTCTCCTCTCAACATGGAACATGTTGTTCCAGGCGTAGCAAAAAACCTTTCCGTCTCCCAAATTCAAATACGTCTTGCACTCGTCCTGGAAACGTACAGGAACTCAGTACTATTCAGATTCAATGTTTGGAAGAGGGTGGCCTCTCCAACAGGTAACTTTTTAAGTTTCTTCAATTTTTTTTTTAAAAGGAACCAAAACCTGTGTGCCCATTATGCACAAAACCTAGTAATTTCACATTTACACCACTGTACAAAAAGTTTAAAATGTTGTCAATCCCACGACTGATAGCCCTAGAATGATATTCGAAATTGTTTTTGAAACAGTTCAAACACTGAGGCCAAGTTATTGTATGACTCTAGTGAGACCACCTCTTAAGAATGCAATGCATAGGATCAGGAAATGGCTAACTGGCCTGTCAATAGTTTATTAAGATCATAGCTAATCTGGCTGTGGATTTGGCGCCATTTACCCACGTGTTCCCCATAATCCTTAATTATCCTATTATTCAAAAATCTCTATGTCTTAAATTCATTTAATAAAGCAGCCTTCAGTTGGTAGAGAATTCCACTGATTCACCTGCTCCCTGGAAGAAACAATTCCTCTTCTCCAACTCCCCAGAATCTGAGGCTAAGTTCCCTAGTTCAAGTATCACCTGCCAGTAGAATCAGCCTCGCTACATTTATCTTTCATAAGTTAATACATTTCCAAGACCATCCTTCTAAACTCTAGTGAGTATAGTCTCTTGTTTATCATTGGGAACTCATACATACAAGAGTGGAACTAAGCACCTGCCATGTGTCATTCTGGTTGCTACTTAAAGATCTGCAATGAGGGTGTTCGAGAGGTGTCCCTGCCTTCATGTTTGGCCACCAAACTGAAGGGTTCTACTTACCTGGCCGAGACCAAGTTCCATCAGCCTCTACTTTTTAATCATTGCTACCTGCATATTCCCTTCATTTTATTAATCACCCTTGAATCAGCTGTTATTAACATAGTCCTTATCTTGATGGTATTCTACAGCCATTTTGTTAATGCTAAAGTTGGAACATCAGTACCAGAGATGCAAGCTTTATTTGGTACATTCATTGATGGCTATAGCAAACTCCTGGAATAGGTTTCATACCGAGGCTTTAGGGGGTAAAATGTACAGGACAGGCATTACAGTCTTCCTACTCAGCACTCTCTGCAGCTATATAAAGGGAGTTTTATTTTTAAACAAGATCAGAAGGAGCACAGGTGATCTCCAATTTCATGCTCCTACTGTTCATTCCCCTTGCCTTTTAACTCCACTCCCCCTATCATTTCCATCCTCATCTTGGCATGCGGATAAGGCATGCTCCAAATATGTGTTGATTCAAGAAACAATTCCTCGGCAGGTCCATGATCAGCTCACCGATTCAAGCTGCTTGAGGTCATTAGTTCCATGGTCAGCCTGGTCCTGACATTTCTACCTGGACATTGCAGTCTGGAGGACAAAACAAGCTGAATGTACTAAATGGAGGACCAGGTCCATTTTTACAGAAATTAAGAACATTAAAATTATTATTTACAGGTTTCAAAGTTAGTGCACAATGCTGTTATAGCCACCAGCAAACAGGACTCAAATTTGGTGCTTTAAAATGTACTGGGGTTGTAGGTTAATTGGGCGGTACAAGCTTGTGGACCAAAAGGGCCTGTTACCATGCTGTATGTCCAAATTAATTACATTTTTTTAATAGTTAAATGTATTACAGCTGTTTTTTAATGGTTCTGATTGTGAGGTAGGCTCAATTAAGCCTAATTAAACCAAAAGTATTGGTTTGGTGCTTTCATTAAAAATCTGCTTCAATAACTATTCTGACAAAAGGTAACTTTGTAACTGAATTTATGTCCCATTGTTCATTATGAAATACAGGTAGTCCTCGACTTATGACCATCCGCACATACAACATTTTTTTTTAATATATACATTTTACAAACCATACCATCAGGGATATAGGGCACGCAAGAGCTAAAATGTTCATACTTACCTTGTCAGTTGGTGTTCTGGGGTCGGGCATGTCCATCTTGATTCATGAACAAATGCAAGAGTCTTCGGTAGGTGCATGTGCAGTGGCTTCGTGTATTGGAGTTCCCTTGATGCATGCGTGAGAGTTAAGGATGCAATTTAAATATTGCATAATATTTAACTCACACGCATGCGCCAACTGAAGACTCCTGCATGCGCACAGGTTACACCCAGCCCCAGGGCTCCAGATCACTGACTAGCAAGGTAAGCATAGATCAGAATGAGGAAGGATTCGCCAAGCTTGATCAACAAATTCAGGAAGCTTCAAGTTGTTATCGTTAAATGTAGGATGAAAAAATGTTTAATTAAAAAGTTTGCTTTAAGACTTTGGATCTCCGCGCACGCGGTCATAATTCCGACTTACATTCATTCTGAGATACGACCGATTCTTCGGTCCCCATTCTGGTTGTAAGTCAGGGACAACCTGTACTATTTAAGCAACTCTTCTGTACCATAACAAGTTGTGCTCATTCTTCCAGTCGATCCAGTTTAAATGCAAAGTTGGAAGAAAGCATCAAACTAAATTGTGAGCAATCGTACATAACAACGGCGGTAATAAGCATGCCTAGTCCTCTTCTCGCAACATCAGACGGAGATGATAGGCCGGGCTCTCTAGAACAAGCAGAGAGCAACATTGTGAAAGTGTCAACACTGTAAAAACCTTACTCTGACATATGTGAGCCTGGAAAGTCAACTGATCACCTGCGTTGTTCCTGCTCTGAAGAAGTAGAAAAGAACATCACAGATTGGGGAGCAAGTGGAGAACATCAGCGCTTTCCCCCGATAGTTTTGCATTGTGAAGTCCAATGACAACAGTGATCAACGCACTGAAGATGTTCATCAGTGAGGTTTGTCCTTGAGTTATGTACCATTGATAGCGAGAGGAGCAGAAGGCAACGTTACGCTTGAAAACAGTTCTGCAAGGATTACTTTGCAGTTAAGCACAATGAGACATTTCCACTTATGCTAAGTGTTCCACCCCAAAGGCTTGTTTTTATTACAACGTACACATGGATTTGAAAAGTGTGCATGGGGAGGAACAACAAAAATCTACTTTCAGAACTTCGTCTTTACAGCATCAATGATTACAGCTCAAGTAAAACAAACTTATTTAATTAAGTAGTGGATTGACGACTGACATTTTAAAATTAAACAAAGACCACAAAAATGCATGTTGAATATTCCTTGAGGCATTTCCTAACATCCATTGTTTTTCAATGCAGTGGGCACCTACTAATACTTCACCAAGATCAGGATCTTTTGCTATTAGCGGAAAATGTATCGCGTACCTTGGCTCGTTGGTCATTAGTCACTGAAAGACTGTTCAGTTAATACCAGATGGAAAAATAATTGTAGTCTCATGGGTTTTGATTGATGGTTTATTATGTTTATAGTTTACACTACAATAGAACTTTGTGAATAATACACCTCAAATTCAAAATTTAGGCTGGCACAGCTATAATGTAGCTGCACCCAAATTTATTTCCAAACTTTTCTTTCCTGTACAAGCTTGTCTTATGTTGCTTTAATGAGTGCAAACAATTTTCTGGCAAGCACTTGAATGAGTGAACTGTAATTTATGTGTATTACAGATTTTATCCTTCTTTATTGCAAATGCAGTAAGACTCAGCCTGCTCTTTCTGCATGGACTTCCAAATTTATATGGAATTTAGTGGATGGTTATTCAACAAGTTATGTGCTCCAGTTAGCTGTAGCAATGGAAGTTGTTCTTCTTGCTATAAATATGTATATTTTTGAGTCCGTACCTTTAGGAGTACTAATTTTCAGTATTAGGTACAAATGTTTTTAATTGGGGATTTTAAGTGTGGTAATATTTAGACCAGTTATTTTCCTTGAGGCAACATTTTATTGGCATTTTGGAGAGCAGAGAATGTCCTTTACTCTCAGCCTTAGTTCCAAGGAAAAAGAACAATTCTCTGTCTGCTTAGTAGCGAGAGCATGTCCAAATGGAGAAAAGCTCTCCCTGCTTTCCCTGAACTCCAGAAAGAAAAGAAAAAAAAAATGATACAGTGCTTCAAACCAAGGTGATAATGACAGAAGCTTCAAGCTTGCATGATTAAAGTTCTGAGGCGAGGCTGTAAGCCTTCCTCTAAATTTTTTTTTTTTTTTGGTAATGCAGTTGTATTGAAACTAATATATCAAGTTTACAAATGTGAACATTATTGGCGTGTTATCAAATAGAGTATGATGCTTGGAAAGGAAAATGAAACAGATGCTGAGATTTTATTTTGTTTCCCATAAACTGGTTTCTGCCTGAAGCACTGGAAAATAATACAGCAATACTGATGAGAAAATCTGAAAAAAAAAATGCCTGGTTCTAAACAAATACTCTACGATCAAATGATAACAGAAGCTGCACCTAAATTTTCCCCTATAAACCCATGTATTATTTATACCGTTTCCTTTTAAATTTATTTCATTGTATTTCTGAGCAGTTTCGATAATAATGCCCTTAAAGTTGTATTGTAAGAGTGACGCAGAAATCTGTCAGACTTTCTGTCCTGGGTTGTAAAATAACTATTCCAGTGTGCAATGCTCTGTGATGTCAAATAGTTGTAACTTTGTAGTGCATCATACGAGTTCAACTTTGCTGTTTTGTATTTAAACAGCTTTCATAAGTTTCACTTTAATGAAGCAGCATAATTTGCCACCCATTATTATGCTCAAAAAAATAAAATGTCTGCATGCTTCAGTCTGAAGAGTTGGTATTGTAACTGACAGAAATGCTTGATAAATGAACAGCATTCATTTTCTTAACTACAGTACTTGAAGGTCAAGTCTGGTAAACTATCCATAAGTAAACGGTCCAGAGCAGGTCATACAAAAAAGGTGGGTGATAAAGTATTTCTGGAAACAATTTGTGCAAATGGAAAAGAGAGTGCAATGATTAGAATTTAGTGGTAAAGAATAATGGAGCTGAACTACTACCTATAACATATACATGGAAAGATGTGTAATTGAAATGGAAGTATTTGAGAGAAAAAAAAAATCAAAAATTATGCATTTACATTGTTTTTGAAAACTAACTACATAAGAGACATATGATACATCAAAGGAGTTCCTTGAAAGTCCAGATTAAAATGTTTTCATTTTTGAGCACGTGTTTTCTGTCACTTCAGTAACGTATCAATGACAGCGGTTGTTTCCAACAAAATAACAATTCTCTTTATTAAAAGACAAAAAAAATGGAAACATTCTGATTCTTTAATTATCTGAGTGCTTCATGTATGACTAATTATTTGAAAGTTCAATCACACATTATTTATCCTGTTGTGTGACATCTTGGCTACATTTGATGATACCCAACCTTTCCTCTCTCACTCATTTCAAAGCCACTCTGCTATAAAGCTATTAGTGTGACATTCAGGCTTAGATGAGGCATACTTTCTTCCATTTGTGGAGATCAAAACTTACTACATTTCCTTCCTTGGAAAATATCTTGGGCAGAAAAAAGTTTTGCAACATTGCATTTACTTTTCTTCACAAATACCACCTATTTCTACCCGTGTAACACCATCCATCCTTGCCCCCATCCCATCTATATTCCACTCATCCTCTTATCTATGGCCCTGACTGTGCCCAAACTCTTCCATTCCAGTAGTTTCCTGGTCTGCATCCAGCCCCACTGTGGTAAACTTTAGATCATCTAAAATAGAGTAAAAGGTAGCAAACTCAAAGGTGAGATTAACAGCAAGGATGAGAAAAATGGACTCGACAAGAACATAGGTCGATAGCAGAGCAGGCACACACAAGAAACCTCATACAGAGACGTGTAGAGAAATGCATTTCTGTGGAAAATCCAAGATTTACAAAATAGACTAAGTAGCACAGGACAAAAAGTTTGCAGTAGGCCAGGGACCTGCGTCCATGTATTGAAGGTGGCAGAATAGGTTTCTCTGGAGAGTTAAAATGGTTGGTTTCATTTATTAGAAGGATAGAGCAAGGTCACCAGCACAAATGAACAGGAATTTTTTGGGATCAAAAATGCAACCCATAAATCATTTTAAAGGATGGAATTTTGGGTAAGTGGCACAGGCCTGTTCAGGCATTTGCAGGTGTAGAATTGGGAGTGGGAAAAATCGGTACTTGCAGGTGGTGGAGAATTAGATCTTGAGAACTAACACTTAGTAATGGAGGAAATTGATCTGGTGGCAGAGTGAAGGGATAGGAATCAAGGACCAGCAGGATGTCAGGAGTGGGCTGGGATCAGGGACCATGCATATGGAGTAATTGCAAGTGGGATTTTCAAAGGCTGGTGGTGGTGGAGATTGAATTCGCTGCATTATGAAGCAAAGGATAAAGGCAACTCATTTCATTTATTTGGGAGGAATTCCCATTCTACAGCTGTGCTCACCCCAGGACATTGGGATCCAAGTTCTTTTCCGAAGTTTTATGGGGAATATTATCTCACATTTTAAAGATCCTGAAGTTATCCAGAATGTTGGTTAAACTGCTACTTTAGGAAGAAAGTGAAGGCTGCCATTTGGGGAAGGATATGAAGGCTGCCAAGAGAGCATGCAAAAGACTCACTGGACTTAATCCAGGATGGAGAACTTTCAGCCAGCCTTGGAATTAAACTCAACAAGTTACTGCTGGAACTAAGAAGGTTCAGAGAAGATTTAATAGATATCCATGAGATCACGAGAGGAGTAGATAAAGTAAGCAGGGAGAAACCATTGCTGTAAGTAGTCAAAAGAGACAGATTCAAAGAGAAGGAGAAAAAGAAGGCTTTTTTCTTAGTTGTAGAACTACAGTGCCTCCATAATGTGAGACAAAGGTACCTTTTTTTTCCTTTATTTATCCCTGTGCTGCACAGTTTAAAATTTGTAATTGAAGAATTTACATACGATTAAAGAGCACACTCCATATTTTGTTCAAGGTCATTTGTGTACATTTTGGTTTGACCATGGAGAAATTAGTGCACTTTTTATACATTGTCCCCTCATTTCAGGCACCATAATATTTGGGACATAGCAATGGTATGTATATCAAAGTAGTCATGTTTGGTACTGTATTGTATATCCCTTGCATGCAATGACTGCTGCTGAGCATCTTTCTGGTGATGCTCTGCCAGGCCTCTACTGCAGCCATTTTGAGCTCCTGCTTGTTTCAGGGCTTGTCCCCTTAGGTTTTCTCTGGATTTTGATCGGGTGACTGATTTGGCCATTCAAGAATCTTCCAGTTTTCAAGCTTTATGAAACTCCTTTGTGCTTTAGCAGCATATTTGGGATCATTGTCTTGCTGTAGAATGAAGCACCATCCAATGAGATTGAAGGTATTTGCTCGAACTTGAGCAGATGTTTCTATACTCCTCAGAATTCATGTTGCCACTGCCATCGGCAGATGAAGACAAGTACATCAGTACCTGTGGTAGCTATGTATGCCCAGGCTATAACATCCCCACCACCACGCTTCAAAGATGAGGTGACCTGGTTAGGATCTTGGCCAGTTCATTTACACCTCCACACATTGTTCTGGTCATCACTCTAATGCAAATTAATCTTATCTGTCCACAATAATTTTTTCCAGAATTCCACAAGGCCTTTTAGATACTTCTTGGCAAACTGTAATCTGGCCATCCTGTTTCTGTGGCAAACTAGTGGTTTGCATCTTGCCTCTATTTCTGGTCATGAAGTCTTCAGTGAACAGTAGTCATCGACACATCCACATCTGCTTCCTAGAGTGTTTCTGATCTGTCGGACCGATGTTTTGGGGATTTTTCTTCATGATGATGAGAATTCTTCTGTCATCAGCAGTGGAGGCCTTCCTTGGCGTACCAGACCCTTTGTGATTACTCAGCTCAGCGGTACGCTCTTTCTTCTTAATGATGTTCCAAACAGTTAATTTTGGTTATCCTAAGGTTTGGGCAATGTCTCTTACTGTTTTTTTCTTATTTTTCAGTCTGATAATGGCTTATTTGACTTTTATTGGCACAACTCTGGCCCTCATGTTGAAAAAGACTCCAAAGGTGATCAAAAGCTTAGAAGCAAGCCTAGCTCTCTTATCCTTTCACCAATGAAGCAATTAAACATACCTGAGTACGCACAAACACTCGTGAAGCCAAGTGTCCCAAATGTTATGGTGCCCTGAAAAGGGAGAACTACGTAAAAACAGTGCTATAATTTCCTCATGGTCAAACCAAAACGTATATAAATAATATCTTGAATGTTCACTTTAATTACATGGGAATTGTTTGATTACAAATTTAAAATTGTGATACACAGGGGCGAAAAAAACTGAGTCCCAAATGGCACTGTCATTATGGGTCAAGTGGCATCCTGCTGTCCTCTAATAATTTTATGCACACTCCTGCACTCATCAGCTGACTTCTTGTTCCCTTCATTGGTTTGCAGACCCAGTACTTCGAATTGAATGGTCCAGGTCATGCTCAATCCAACCCAACGCCCACACCAATCCCAAGACTTCACCTGTCGCACCCTTGACAGTAGAAACTTTTCCTCCACACCCATTCCAAAACACCTCACCTTTATCAAAAGCATCTTCACATATTTTAAATGATTCTGATGTTGTCATTTATAATTGGTTGATGTGTTGTAAAAAAGTTTACAAGATTAAAAGTAATTAAAACACTTTAAAAATAAGGGGATGTAACACTGCCAGTTAAAAAGCTGCCTTTACCTTTTTATTGAAGCCTGATAATTCCATTTGCATGAAGGGGATTGTTGCTTTTAGAGGCTCGATGCAAAGATGTGTACCTCCATTTTTGGTATGGAGGTGCCCAAATAGTAGTCAAAAATCACACTGAACAGCGTAGGCAGAATAGCAACAGTTTGACACAGAATTGTTCCCCATGCTATCCAATCCAATTATGTGTGAAAAGAACTCTTAAACCTGCTAACTGTTCTGTTAATTAGATGTGCCATGATCGTATTGAATGGCGGAGCAGGCTCAATGGGCCATTTTTGGCCTACTCCTGTTCCTACTTCATATGTTCCTATACTGCAAAGAGCAGATGAATTCCATACTTTATTCCAAATCTCTGGTAAAATAGTTTCTTAGCTAAGCAAACAGTTACTCTGGATCTTATAACTATAATTAGGAATAATCAACCACAAGACCAATATATTTATATCTTTATATTGAAATTATATAAACTATCCTCGTTGTTAATATACCTAGTGAAAATGATGGTATAGATCTCAGGTTAGGTAAGACAAGGCTCAGCAGTTAAATTGCCCACTGTTCGTTACTTTGAGTCACACTTCGTGGCTAGAAATTGGACCTGTTTGTACCTGTTTTTATGCATTAATTACACACAAAAATAAAAATACACCATTTTTAAAAGTGTTCGCAACTATTTTGTTCTGAAATATCAGAAAATATTTATTCCTCATGCAAAAGCTCCTTTTACCAATCCAGTCTATCACAGAGCATCTCTTGTTTTCCACCCACCCTATTCCTTGAAAATCACCTGCCAACCTCTGAACCTTCTGCTGACGAGCTCAAACACACCTAATTAACCTACAGCCACCATACATTTTGGAGGACACCCACGCAGACACGGGGAGAAAGTACAACCTCCTTACGGACAGCAGCCGGATTCAGACCCAGGTCATTGACTCTGTAATAACGTCATGCTAAATACTATGTTAACCCATGCAAGTTAGAATTGCTAACTTTTCTCTGGGGTGAAAACAAATCTATGACATTCACTCCAATTCTCTGTTCAGCAACATCGTTCTTCTATTGTTAATTCTCAGCATTTTCTGGGGTTTTTTTTAAATTTCTTTGTGTATTTTAAACTATGATCATTTCATGTACATTCTGTTTTTTTCTACTGCCAGATAAAACCTAGCTCTCCGTGTGTCTGTAATTGATCCTTTGCTGCATTTTCATCATTACAGCGGAGCAGCATGGTTAGTGTAGCAGTTAGCGCAACCTGGGTTTGAATCCTGCACTGTTTGTAAGGAGTTTCTCCCTATTCCTGCACGAGTTTTCCCCTCGGGCTCCAGTTTCCTCCCACCATTTGAAATGTATCGGGTGCAGATTAATTTGGTGCAATTGGGCAGCAGCTCGTGGGCCAAAATGGCCTGTTACTGTGCTGTATGTCTAAATTTTTAAAATACAGTACAAAAAGAATTTGCGTGTAATGAAAACTTCAATACCCATAGGAAATGCACACAAATTGGTTCTATGTAAAATCACATTGCTACTGGATTAAAAAGCACTTTAACACTGAGGATTTTTAGATGGTACTGAGAAATGCTGGTTTTTTTGGATAATCCATCTGTGATCATTTTCTCTGTTCTGTGAATTAAAAGAACGTACTCTTACCAAACAATTGAGCATAGTTGTGTCTAGACTATTGTCCTACTTCCGAAAGAAAATCAAATTAAAATTGTGTGCAATAGAAAAATGAGTATTGAAATGTAATATTGCTCATGTTGCCTTTTAAATAGGATCTTTGCATACTAAGTTTTAAACTCAATGTTGCCATTTAAATAGAATGAGTTCAACTTATACATTATAGATTATTGCAACTAAAACATAAGCCAACTACTCAAATTCTCAGAATTTAGAATATTTCATCTCAATCCTAAACAAGTTAGGTTTATGGTCTTTTTCACTACACTAAAATACTTAGCTAGAATCATTCATGGCAATGCATAAGCTACAATTTCACCAATGACCTTTCTCAATTCATAAATTCAGCTGCAAGATTATTTATTAATGCTTGCATAGTATTGAACTTCATGTGTAACCTTGCATGTAATTAACCAGTCCATGTCCTAAGGAAGCAAACCCAGACAACAACCAAGCATATGCTAACATATGGCAAACACTATGTGCATCACATGACTACCAATGAACATCACCAAAAAGGAAGCCTTTATATTCCTTTTTATTAAAATGGTCAATTTCCCAACCATTCAACACCTAAGCTTTCATCTTTTATATGGTCGATTGGCCCACGCACACAAACCCCATGATACTCATGTACGTATTAGAATACCTTGTACATTTGACTAAAGTACGTTCACCTGCAGCAACCAATTTTGATGCTGATGTACAATGTACATGACAAACTCATCATCAACACCTAAAAGGGACAAGTCAGGCAATGGTGGCTTTTTTTTTTGTATGAATATGGTTGCAACTCTTAGAATCAATTCGTGAATGTTGTAATCTGGAGCGAAATGCATGACGAGTCCTGATGCAGGCCCTTGACCCAAAATATTAATCTTCCCTTTGCCTCCATTGATGCTGCTTCTCCTGCCAAGTTCCTCCAGCAGTTTCTTTTTTACATTATATTTAGCAAGCCTTACGTACCCAGAATAAAGTGATCCTCATCCATTTATTCTTTTCCCTATGGTGCAATGACATAAAGAAATGCCTCCTCTTAGCTGCACCTGGTTCCCAACCAGGCTGTGTTGGCGAAACCCAGTTCTTCATTCTTACTACAGAGGGACAAGCTTCCCCATTTGCAAAAAAGATCCAAGAAATCAACAGTGAGACATTAGCTGCTTCCATTTCATGCTGACAACAGGTCTATTGGATTCAATAGGATATTTAAATTTCCAAAACAATAGATGCATACATTTGTAAAATAAATTGATCAGATATTCACAATTTTTTTTCCACAAAAAATGCTCCCAACATCTTTCCTCCCGCCCTCAACAATATCAGAGATGGAGCCTTCTTTTGATTGTATTATTTCCTCTTACTGTATCAGTTTGGAGAAAATTTCATATCTAATTCCTTACTAACTTTAGAAACCAAAACAACTTTTTATTAATAACTGTTAATAATAATATTTCTTACTTAACTCTAAACTTTGTGTGGGTGACCATCCCACAAAGTTATTTTACAAAGATTTACATATAATATAGCCTAAAGATTAATAAAAACAAGAGTCTGTAACACTGCTTTTATATCAAGCTCTGCACATCTCAAAAATACATCAGGTTAAGCCTTGTTTCATGCTTGGTGATAATGCAATTGTAGGACTTGCTCTGTCACTCAGACGCCACCAAGTGTTTGATAAAGGTGACACATCATCTAAATGTTATACTTCTTGCATATTATTTCACACTGCACATCAAACGCACAACCAGAAAGTGTGCCTTTTTTGTTAACTTTCAAAGTTTAGATTTCTTGTACCTGTAAAATATCTCAGTTAATTACACAAAGAGACATCAGCATAGGTACATTCAAAATGTACAGCCCTTACATTAATTATGATTTATATCGTTGTTCTGCTTTGAGATTTTAGGGCTAGAGATACAGCCCTTCCAGTCCACAAGGTCCTGCTCCCCAATTAAACACGTGATCAATTAACCTACTTACCCATATGTTTTTTTGGAACATGGCAAGATACTGGAGCACTCAAAGGAAACCCATGTATTCACGTGGAGGACATACAAACAGACAGCAGCAGGTCACTGGCACTTTGGGCAAAGAAAATCAACTATTGCTTACTTAGGATAATGAAATATTAGAAATGATTAATTCACACAGCAAAAGCAGAAGTTTTGAAAATAAATAATGTCAAGGAAACAAAACCAAAATCAATGCTGTGAGTGACTTTATTGTTAACTAAAATGCAAGCCCAAAATAGTACAGTTCTGTAGAAGTCCAAAAATCTCAGGGAATGAGTCAATCCGGATTCTTGGGTAGTACTTCTAAAATTCATATTTAAGGAGGAATAAAGGAGATAAACAGGTAAATTTTGATAGTTTATTCATTAGCAAATACAGCACGCTTCATTTATCATGATGTGCAGATTTTTTTTAAATTAAAAATGCCACTGTGCAGTTTATGCATGCACACACACTCAAAATCCCACTAAATTTAAAAAGTTTGAGAGTTTTCAATAAGTCAGATTCTCGGGCAGTCCGGATTTCTGCCATCTGGATTTTTGGACTGTTACTGCACTGCCAATGGGTCTTCAGACGAGGCCCTAGTGGAATGAGTAATTCAGCAGCCAATTTCGGATAACTGGAGCATGGAATAACTGACAATTTACTAAAAATCCCCTCAAAATATGTAACTACAGATTGTAATTTAAAAGGCTATTTCTTATCAAAATAGCAACTCCTTTTACCTTAGAATTAAAAGCTATAACTTGACCTACCCACTCTCTTTTTAAATGTGTCTCTTGTTAAAAAAAAAAGCAACATCAACCCTCACTTTCTTAATATAAACCAATTTTTTCTCTTAATTGGGTTATTAAGCCCATTCATATTAAAAGTTACAAAATTTAATAGGTTATCAACAGCCATATATCAAATTTCAAAAATACACAACTCTCATCGCCCATCTTGGCCCTACAGAAATCTTCAAAAATAACTGACATCAAAAAAACCTGAAATAAAAAAAATAAAGTACTGATAATAGAAAAAAGTACTATTTCTATCTGTGGCTGCGGAAGGAGAATACAAAAAGTCTGCCTCTCCTGGACAGAGTACACAAATACATTTATGTCATTCATTCGAGTATAAAGAGCTTCTTCGAGATCCTTGTTCACTAGATCATCAATTTCAGTCAATTCTCAACGTTCTAACACCCGATGTCCATCTTGCAGCTTCTTTGGACTCAATTTCACTTTTGAACAGATTGTCTAATAATAAACAAGATTGAATTCAAAGCCAAGGAATTAGCAAATTCCAGAGCTTCATTTTCATCAGCAAAAACAAGTGACTGATTTTCTCCAGAAAAAAACTAAGCCATATTGGAAAAAAAATGTATATCCATTTTTCCAAAGGACAGATTTTTCAGGGTTAAATCCTTTTCTTCTTTTAACAATAGACATACTCAAATCTGCATAGAGAAATACTCTATTGTTTCCAATCCCTAAAGGGCCTTGTGTTTCTGGCATTTTGGACTGCCATTCTTAATATCATATCTTTATCTTGATAACATCTAATCAGAATAGACCACATTGCTTGTCCCAGAAATGGTTCCTTTCCATTAGCTCTCTGGGTGCTATCTGATTCCAATGCATTCAGAAAATTTTCAGGGCCCACATTTTCTGGAATCTATTTTTGAAAGAATTGTACTGGATTAGGACCTTCAAAATCTTCAGGCAGTCCAACAATTTTATTATTTCTGCAGCTATGATTCTCTAATACATCAACTTTTAGTAAAAGTTATTTCCTTTGAACTTCCCAAGCCATAAAAGAATCTTCCATTTTATTAACTGTATCTTTACATTGTTCTATATCTAAATGACTTTAACCTTATCCATAGTTTTAGCATATTTTGCCATTTCTAATTTAATAAAATTCATTTCACCTTTAAGATAATGAAATTGTGTATTGGCATCAGATCTTACAGACATGAATTGTACATCCATATGTTTAATCATTTTATTCCTTTGATCCATAAGTAAAGAAGTCTGAACTGAAGGATCTGCATTTTGAAGTTTAACTTAAAAATATTCAAACTTAGTTCCCTCCATATGAAACTGGGGCTTTTCTCCACAATATAATCCCACTCCCTCCAGTTCTTCATACATTTCTTCCTTCTTCCTCTTCACTTGATGGAATTGGTCTTGATTGCTTGCGAGCCATTTGTTTACTCCCGGTCTGACTAGCGTCGCAAGCAGACCCAGGCTTGGCTGGCTCAGTTGCTCCTTGTAGCGACATTAATTCAGCTGCGCACGTGACAGCACTCATGATCAGGATCAAACCAAGATCACTGGACCTGTGAGGTGGCAGTGCTAACCACCTACAGTTTTATGATATTATGGGTGAATTTCCTCCAACCCCATTATTTCACTCAGTTACTTTATTCCAGGCCAGAACTCTCAGGATGACCGCAGCCAGCAAGACTGGCCTTCTGAATCCAGAGAAGTTGGGGAAATAACAGTAGCTGCCAGAGTTGGAGGCAAACACCGGGAAATCCAGGCCAGTAACTCTTACTCCCTGCTAAACATTTTTTCTTCCTTTGGACATTCAGGCATCACAAACCAAGAAGTTTTTAAAAATGGAACAAAAATATTTAGCAGCTTACATTACCATTTATTTGCAAATGACAAAATATTCTGCATATCATTGCCAAAAAATAATTAAATTACAAATTGTAATTCTCAAAAGGAAACTAACTGAATTGCCGTTTTCTCATTAAACTCCACAAGCTTCCTTTAAAATACATTTGACCACATATTCTTGCATTTAGGATCAAATTGATACATGCAGTCTGCAATATATAAATTATTAAAATTGATAGAAGATCATTTGGAATTACCTTGAGCACAGAAATCTTATCAGGCTACTCATACATCTAATGTTTAATGAGAAAATTAATATTTGCAACATGGAATTAAAAAGAGTTCATTCTCATTTGTAAAGAATTAGAACTGCCATTATGTGCAAAACAATCCATAAAACTAAGCAGTACACAGACTAAATAATTTGTCCCAGCACCTCTTGATACAGAAATTAATTCCCAATTCCTTGAAGAAGTTGAAGGGCTCAGGCCTGTAACATTGGTAATATAACTTTACCTTCTGTGGACTCTGCGAGAGTTCCTCCAGCATTTCTTCATGTTTTGATACTGAAAGTAAACAGAACATCTACCAGTTTAATTTAATCCGCCTTAGCCCTTGCCTCCACCCTCAAAATACAATAGTCGGTCATTTCTCGCCAAGTCAAATTGCCTGATCCATTACAACAGCTATACTAAAGGACCCAAAATATATTTAATTAAAGTTCTTCTGCATTGGTCAGAATGCTTTCGACAATGGATACACATTTCGCTTGATGTCCCGGTACAGTTTAATAAAAGAGAGAAAGCTTAGCACCTGAAAAAAATTGACTTATGTTTGGAATATTTCTAAGAGTCAGAGGCAAGAAGCCTCTAATGAGACAAAGACACCAAGAGAGATTGGCAATTGAATACATGTTTTGTGTAATAGTAGAATGAAAGTGCCTGGATCAAAATAAATTATTTTCCAATCACTTCAAGATGATTTTTCTCAGTATCTTATTTCTGATTGGAATAATCGTGTAGTACAGAACTTGTGTGCAAAGATGGCGAGACCAACATACCCAGCATTTTAATGACGTCGTCAAGTCCAGCTACAATTCCTCGATTTCAAACCGTGTGTAGAAGCTGTTTGGCGCACCTGCCTGCTTCAGTTCACTGCTTCTGGGGACATGTTTCAGTAATTCTACTGAATGACCGGCAAGGTGATGAGAAGTAGCCTTTTTTTGGCTAAATATCTGACCAGGCCGAGGCTCCTTTTTGTCGTAATATAGCATCCAAAGGAACGTAATCGTGAGTATCATGGCCAGCAGTTGTGTTACTCCAATGGATATCCCAAGAAACCTCAACATTTGCAGTTGTTTTGTGCCACGCAAAAAATTATACATTTTCTGTCCACAGCCCTGCATCAAAATTAAAAAGATGGTTTTGTGAACAAAATACTGTAATAATCTGCTGAGGAAAAACAATCAATTATTCTGTAAATTGTACAGCCATTTGTTCTGTGTGATGCCCAGTAATTTGCAATTTGCCCAAAGGAGATGGATAGTTTGTGCCATGTTACAGCTCATTGACAAGCACACAGATTTAAGACTGCTACACTTTATATTAAATACAATAAAACCCAGGTATCAGCACCTATGGAGATTGGTACATGCCAGATAGTATATTTTCCAGTTGCTTGAGACTTACACCTGCCTAACTAATACAACTCAAAGAATAAATAGTTTAAAATATAAAAATACTAATCTGTGCTTACACTGAACAAACATGAATATATAAACCTTAAAGGATTTTACTTTATTCTCAGTCACATTCTTTGAAAATATTTAACCGTCGCTACAATTGCAAGTTCCTCCCAGGGAGCCGCTCAAAAGACAAATAACATTAGAGATAATTAACACCCCCGTCCTCAATTTTACAGATAAAGCCTCCAACTAGGGTGACACTTATCAAGCAGGGATAAGGAGAATCACCCCAATGTCAAGTGGCATCAACCAGCTCTTCATCCTGGGTGACACCTTTCCTGTTTCTCCCACCTTTATTCAAACAGTTGCTAAGAGCAAACCACGACCAAGGAACACCACTGGCTGAATATTTCCTCCAATGTTCACCAGAGGTTTATGTGTTACTTCAGAGAACATTTACAATTTTAAACTTATGTATTTTTGCCTATTACTTTATTCTTATTTTTAATTTATTTTCCTCAATCTTTTTGCTGGTTGCTTGAGGCAGCCAGTTGCTTGAATTCCAGTTACCAAAGGTTTTACTGTACTACCTAATGCAGAATAGTTGGTTAGCATCATAGCCCTTTGAATGGCCAGAAGTACACAATTGATCCAATCCAAAAGGGTATAATTAAGCACAGTATCTCAATCTGAGACACGAGATTCTTCTGAGGTTAAAATACATCCTTATTTCTTTCTAGAATTAACCTGACTTTCTCTCAAAGCCAAAATCTTGAGTGTTAGTCTTACCAACATGATTCCAGACCATCTGCCATTAACATGCTATTATCAGCTCACTCTTACAGCAAATCTTAGTTTTACTGCATAGAAACAGCCCGCAAAAGAAAATAATGAAAAGTAAGATTGACCTCTTCAGATGTTAATTGACATATTATTCCACAGTTCTCAAGCAAAAATTGAATAAGATAAAGCATTTCCAACATAATTTTTTGAAGTTTCCAATTTGCTGGAGATTACCATCTTGTGTCCTGCTTCATGGTGTCCTCATTCCAATACTTGTTAACAGTGTTTAAAATCAGCAAGAACAACAATAAGATAAATAGTCATAGACTTTTTCCTGTTGTAGGGGAAATCTAAACCTAAAGGGCATAGGTTTAAGGCTAGTAAAGAAAGATTTGACTTGAGGGGCATCTTCTTTACACAGAGGGTGGTGGGAATGTGGAGTGAGCAGCCAATGGAAGTGGTGGAATCTGGAATACTTGTTATGTTTGAAAGACATGTGGACAGGTGCATGAAAAGAAAAGGTTAGGAGGGATATGAACTGAATGTAGTCAAATGGTTGGCATTATAAAGGCAAGTTTTAGTCGATAAGATTATCGGAGATCCAAGTTGATGACCATGAGTCAGAAAGCAGGATGGAGATCAAGAATCTGGTTGTGTGGTGCCAGGACAACAATCTTGCTTTCAATTTCAATAAGATTCCACCTGCATTGAATTCGCCCATCGTTATTGAATGAAGATCTACCGGGACCAATGCCTGAAGAGGGCGCACAAAATCAGTGAACCAGTGCGGACTCGAAAGGCCAACATGGCCTGTTTCCAGTCCGTACATGGTTATATGAACAAGTTGGGCTAAAGGACCTGTTTCTTCTGTAGAACTCTTTAGGACTAGGAGTCCACTACAATTATGGGGATGGAGTCCTATGCAGGTCAGACTGAACAAGGATGGCAAATTTCTTTCTTTGAAACATTTCATTGAATTTATAAAGTGGATCAACTGCTTCTATGGTATCCAAGCTTAATTATAAAACTTGTTGGGAATGCAGTTTGCAGGCATCTCACATTCCTCTCATTAATTTCAAAGATACCTTTGTATTAGAATCTTAATTTACTCAAAAAGAAAAATCATTGCATGAATAAATGTGACAAGAGTTCATTGGAAAGCCCTCCCTGCAAAGAAAGATGCTGTTCTTGCTCCTTTCCCTCTTTTTTGGATCTATTCTAAGGCACACAAAACATTTTGAGTAAAACCAGAATATGCCATGACCAAAATGTTCCAAGGTTTAGTCATCATATGCTCCCAGCATTCTTACCATTAAAGAACAAAAATGGAAGCATTCAAAAGGTGGCTTAAAATTATCAAAATGGTGCTGGGAATATGGTATTTGTGCACCCTGTATAATCTTCTAGCTGGTCTTTGACAATAAGGTTGCTTCTTTCAAAAGATTCAACTGAAAAACAAAAATGAGAGAGAAGCTCTCATTTTTCCTTACTTACCTGAGGATGGAAAGTCAAATTTTGAATACTCTGAGCCTAACTCCTTTTCTTCCAAAATATCACCCCATAAACGTACATCATCATCTTAACCACACAGGATAACTATGTACTGATTCAGAGATCACATGAATAAAATTCCCACCCATCCCTCAAACTGAATAGGATGTGACAGATCAGATTTATTCCAAAATCTGATCATCAACTCAAATAGACATTGTGCAAAATGTCCTTTTAAAATAAATTTAGTGGTCTCTATGTTTGAATTTTTCCATAGGACCAAAGTGATTATTTATATTCCCACAGACATTTGCAGCAACAAATTACATGATGGGTCCATGTTAACTACTAGCTTTTATTATGCAAATGTATTCAAGAATATCAATATCCTTTCTTCTTCTTTGGCTTGGCTTCGCGGACGAAGATTTATGGAGGGGGTAAAAAGTCCTTTAATATACAAGCAAAACAGGAAATTTAGAATGACATCTGATTAAATGATTTCTAGGGTGCTGACATACATTTCTCAAATGGCCTTTTAGACAGATCTATTTCTCAATTTCCCAGTGTGTTCATTTTCATCATAGCTTGAGAATATTTATTTGCTTGACAGTTTGAAGACTGGTGCATCCAGTCTTTGACAATTGATCCTCCACGGGACACATCTATCTCTCAGAAATATTCATAATAAATCAATTATTTGGAAGTCTAAAACCATTTTCTTTTTGATATGCGAGGCAATGACACATTGGCCTTGAAACTCAGTCACATGGAAGCAACGATTTTTAAACACCACAGTTAATGTCTTGCCTTCATGGGCATCAATATTTGACTACAACTCACCAGTCGGAGAGAATGAATGAAAACCTGGACAGCAAAGATTTTTCTTCCTGAACATTTTTGAGTGTATTTAATGGATTTTGGGCTGCCAATCATGAATCACATTAAAATTGTTCTATCACGCACCTTTTTAAAAATTTTACCCATTTTGTGATTTCTTGTCATATTTTAAGTCTACTTCAAACATACAAAACCATGAAGTGCAACATGGCATTGAAATTCGTTTTCTACATTCGGACTTGGAATTCTTTCTTCCCTGTTGATCTTGGTGTAGTCAGTGATGAACATGGTGAAAGGTTTCACTACAATATTGCAAACATGGAAAAGCGGTATCAGGACAACTGGAATCCATCATTGCTGGCCGACTATTGTTGGACACTGACATGAGAGGCATCAGATGCCGAGTACAAACAAAAATCAGCAGCAAAACATTTTTAGGTTAGTTGAACCAACATAATGTGTCACGATCTTTATGCAATCAAACATGCCAAATCCAATAAAAGTTAATTGAATGTTTCTCCAACTCACTACGTGATACAGCAAATCTGAAATTATCTTGGTGTTCAGCTTGAAGTTGTCTGTCATAATCCCCAGTGTTTTTTTTTTCCAGGATGTACTCCTTTTGAAAAAATATTGTTGTCCAGTGAATTCAGACACCCAAAGGAAAAGGAGCAACAAAAAAATGTTTTTGATTTTATAATGGAGAAGTTAAATATTTGAGCACCAAGCAAGCATATGTTGTGTTCTATAGGTTCGATGCTTCAAAGAGAATCAAGGTTGGACATGTATTATCAACAAACAGTGATCTTTATTTACCCACAGGGAAATTCAGAAAAGGACACACACTCAGCCTCAGTGTACTGAGGGTTTAACATCTTCAGCCCTCACCACCCACAGGCATATTATACCCAGAAACAAGGATTATACTTCTTCAGAACCCACCACCCACAGGCACAGTAGTCCCAGAAACAGGGGTCAAACTTGTTCAGCACCCACCACCCATAGGTATGGTATACTGTGTAACTAACGAGTACACATACATGAACTTGTACTCCAGTGTTGCTGCTACTTAGGATCCAGAATGGGCCAATTGATTCGGCCTTCAAGAACTGCCCATGGCTCGCAGCCTGGAGTTCAACTAATGAACGCAAACACAGCAATAATATATAAATAACTGCACGTCACTTGTGAACAAATCACTGCTAAACATTCTCAACTCCAGATTGGGAACACAAGCGTGGAATACACATATACATTCAACTCTCTCTATCTCTAGCAGGGACGCCACACTAACAAATAATAAATGAATTACAACCAACAACCATATCAAATGAGCCCTACTCTCCAGCATTGCCCATGATTCAGGATCTGGGATGGGCCCATTGCATTTGTCCCTCCAGAGCTACCTGTGGCCTGCAGCTCAGTGATCGTCTCCATGAGCAAGAGAGAGACTGTACATGATCAGCTTTTTCAATGCAAGACCTGTCCATGAGACCTGCAAGGATCAATCGTGCATCAGCCTCACTTATGGGCAGATCTAACCTTTGATTTGCAGGTGAGGTGGCTCCAGCCAGAGAGATCACATGACTCTCCACAATTTACACGACAGAATGCCAAATTGAAAATTATGTGTAGATCACTACCCATTATTCCTCAAATGTAATAATGCACAAGCAACACTGAACCCTGAATGTTTTATTCTGGACTACCCTTATGGGTCCACTGCCTGCACTTAACCGTAACCAGTTCCTGATCCTCAAGGCCCTTCACACTAAAATATTTTCCTCACCATAAATATTGGGCCCCAGACCTTGAAATGACTAAACAAGCCCCAAGGTTTATTGTGAAGTCAACCCATCATGTGGTGGCAAAAAAGGAGATTCAAAAACTCTAAACACTCCCAACTAGTTTCAATATTAACACATACCACTGGGAACCACTTTGGATTGTCCTGTTTGGCCATTCCCACACAAAAAGCAGTGCTCATACATACGAGGATGCTAGACTGAAGAAAGCAAAGAGATGAAGGGAATCTCAAAAATCAAGAACCTCCCATATTAAAGTATCCCTACACCTCTGTCACCTGCGTTAAACGAGTTTCAGCCCCGACTAGTCTAATCAGCCATCTTTCTGCACATCATAATAGTAAAAGCAGGAGGCCCTCATCTTGCTTAAGAATGGGTGATGAACAATAATTCTGACATTCAAAGATACTGAAAATATTTTAGCACTTATAATATTAGAAATCTTGAAATTTCAAAGTATTTTAAAATATTTAATAATTTGATCATGAAATTAAATACAATATTTTTAACTGTGTCCTTTATTGCTCTCCCTTGCAATGAATGAAGTGGCATTTTTTGCCCATGGTTATTTCCATAACTCCAAAGAAATTACAGTAAGTTGCCCTACCACTAGTGTCCATGAGGTGTCCAATACTGAAGGACAATTAAAATTATAGCATTAATGTCAAACCAAAACATTGGGGACTTTTATGTTCATATCAGTGGAGATCAGAAATGATGCAGATTTAAAACACGGCATTATTACATCTGCACAGGTCTGTCTACCAGATTGTGTAGAATAAATTAATGGACTACCAGCCAGAATTCTGGATTATTAACCCAGAAAATTCCACTGTGGCCTACAGAGAAATTAAATTGAAATCCAAATTTAAAAAAACTAGTCTCAGGGATAACTATGAAATTGTTAACAAATTGTTAAACTCTTATCAGGTTTATCAACATTCTTTAGGGTGGCAAGTCTACCACCCACTCCCACTGTGGTTTACAATACAACTCCTTACTCCCCACCCATTGCACCTTCCCCTGTGCCCGCAGGAGGTGCAATACTTGCGCACACACACCTCCTCCCTCACAACGGTCCGGGGCCCCCAAATAGGTCTTGCATGTGAAGCAAGACTTCACATACATCCAGAGGATTAGTTTACTGCATCAGGTGTGCCCTTTGTGGCATTCTCTACATCTGAGAGACCAGTCGCAGACTGGGAGATCATTTTGCTCAGCATCTCCGCTCCATTCGCAACCACAGCATCCTCCCAGTGGCCAACCATTTCAATTCCCACACTCATGTCTGTCCATGGCCTTTGGTACTGTCCCACCCAAACCACTGCAGGCTGGAGGAACACCTTATTTTCCATATGGGAACACTCCAGCCATATCGCAATAACATTTACTACTTTCCATTAAACCTGCTTGTCTTTTGTTTCCCTTCTCCCACCCCCTACCCCTTTCCTGTCTTTCTAGTTCTTTCACCTACACAGCCCTGCCATTCCCCACTCCCCCTCATTGCTGCTTTCCCCTCCCTCCTTTCTCCACCTATCACCTTCTGTCTTGCCACCACCACCCCCCCCCCCTTTTGTTCGGGCACCTGCCAGAATTTTCTCACACTTGGATGAAGGGCTCAAGCCTGAAACGTTGGTTATATATCTTTACCTTTGCTACATAAAGGACACGGTTTGACCTGTTGAGCTTCTCCAGCATTTTGTGTGTTTACTTCAACCACGGTGTTTACTAAATTTTGTGATTTACTTGCAACTCCTTACTGTCCAATGTGGTTGAGTCATAACTGCCTTCTCAACTCACAGGAGCTGCATTTAGGTTGTGTAATTACAATAAGCTGACCACCCGTTTCAGACCTACATCAACCACCCTTTGATGAATGTTGGAAAAGAAAAGCCCTCCTACCTCTTGATAGATGTCAATGGGATCCCCATAATGAGATTGTTTAGAACATCCTGGAAATTCTCTAATGCAGCAAGAGTCAGGAGGCCACTCCATTTCTGCCATTTCTAACCAATCTGTAAAGTAAACCACTCCGCAGCACTTGAACTGGGGAGAAAGAAAACACAAGTCTGTCAACAGCTTCAGCTTCATGAAATCTTGGCCATGAATAATGAGGAATTGCAATTTGTTATACATACAGCCACACACAAAATAAACATCAATTGGCAAAAAAGAATGTGATTTGGACTAGCACTTCTAGTAGATAATTAACAAAGAAACTTTTTGCCAATCATAAAAGGAGGAGATGCATTCCAGAAAAAAAAACATTTTGTGATAAAGGTGCGACATAAATTTACTTTCCTTGAGCAGAGCACAGATAGCATAGGCAAGAGCTGGGATAGAATTTTGTCCACCACCTCATATAGGAGCTCTATTTCTCTCACCTCCCTAACTGAGCTTGCATTAAGCACTGGACTGATAAATGAGTCATCGTCCTTTTATTTTGTAGACTTCCTTCATGTGCCTAACATCATCAGTTTATCTCTGTGGGAGTATTATCACCACTGATAGAAGATTTATGGGCTCAAGGTCCTACAGTACAATTCAAAGTTGTGCTTACTAATGACTTAGCCAAATTTCCCCCCCCCCCCAAACCAATGGATTGCATTTTTTTTTTAAATCCTATTGTGCACAGAATGTAATCATTGCTACCTACAAGGCAATTGGACAAGGTTTTTTATTCATTACATATAGTCAGGCAATCACAGTACAGAACCAGGCCTTTTGGCCCACTGAATCATTATCAACCAACACAAATCCCATTTTTATTCTCCCCCTCATTCTCATCAACTCCCTCCAGATTAAATCACTCACCTACACACAAGGGTCACTTAGTGACTAATTAACCTGCCCACCTGCACAAGGTTGGAATATAGGAAGAAATCTGAGCATGCCTTGTCCTTTCAGCTTTGCATTCTTTTATTGAAGTGTCAATGAATTAAACAAAAAAAAATTGCCATAAATACTCAACAAATCAGTCAGCATCCACGGAGAGAAATGAAATTGCCATTGCTTGTGGTTGGCCATTAATCAGATTTCTGATGACCCCAAAATCTAACAGTTTCTCTGCCCACATGCCTTTTGACCTCCTAAGCACTTCCAGCTCTTAGTTGCTTTTTTTCCCAGTTCAAAATCCCACAATCTAAAGGGTTTTTTTATGCATTTTAATATGTCAAATGAATCCCGACATCCTCTTCTATTTTGTGACCAGTCCTTTCTGTGCCTGCATTGCTACTCGATTAAAGAACAAGCTCACCTTCAGTTCATCCCTGGCCTGAAAGTCTTCATCCCTTTCACTAACTGATCTACACATTGCCCTTCATTGGCGTCACCATTACTAACAAGATCAGTCTTCATTTGCCAAATATTTCTCCATTGCTGAGAGAAAGATGCAATCATGAGAGGATTTTCTTGAACTCAACTTCAAGAAAATGAGAGCATTGATTCTTGCTGTCACTATAAATCTTGCTACTCTATAACTAAGTCGATACCTATCAGATACTAACTCGCGAAACTCACTAATCCAGTGGTTATGTGACATAAAGGCATGCTTCAGATTCTAAGGACTATCGCAATCCACCTCAATATTCATGTGGCAAAGATGTCATGGTACCCTTACTGTCACCAAAACCTCAACCCGTTTTATTTAGAATGAATAGGAAAAGATCAGTTGCAGTACATGTATGAAATAAAATCAGAAAATACTATGGTATTTTATCAGGCTAAATGTCTTCTATGGACAAAGAATAGAAAAGTTAATGATTGGAGTCTATGACTCAATTAATGATATTTTAAGCATTTACTTTTTTTTTATTCCAGATCCATATTTTCTCTGACTATTTGGAGCTCCTTCTCCAAATACCATATTGCTTTTCTAACTTGAAAAACTTTGAGGAAGCTTCCAAGAAGCTACCTTTCCAATCAAGAATTTGGTTTCTCTTTTCAATCTTCCTGTAACGTTGATGTTGTATTACCATTAATCCCAATTCTCTAACATATCTTCCCCATTTTGCTCACTGATTTTTCCAAAATACATTATGTCAGGTAGTTCAAAGGTATAGTGACAAATATGTTCAATTTTATTCCTGCCATCTCTGTTATAAATTTGGGGGTTAATTACATTTGAAACCACTGAGCGTTTAGTGAATTGTAACCAAGTGTAAGAGGAAAGACCAAATAACCATAATTAAATCTTAGATTTAAAAAAAAATAACCTCTTAATCTCCCTTCCCCCAAAGGATCCATGAATGCAATAATAATACAATTTTAAAATATTTATCAATTCAAATGACAGATCAATTACATTCTAATTATACCGCTTTCTTAAAAGCAATTCAGATCTATGTTTCTGCTGAGTATTTTCTTTTTTTGATATGAACATGTAACATTAGCAATCAGCATTACTCAGCCACAAAACTGAATTCAATAACTGACATTAGCAATCAGCATTACTCAGCCACAAAACTGAATTCAATAACTGTATCAATATCAGTAAAGTATTACATGCTCATCAAAAGCAACACCATAACACCTAGAATTAACATCAGGCTGTAAAATGTACCTCTCTCTGAAAGAAATTCCAGGCATGGGTTAACCACTGGTACGTACCCATGCCAAAATAGGACATTCTTGATTTCAACCCAACCATATCAGACCTTTGTATGGAGATCTGAAACAAAGAGGGACCTCAATTACATCTTTGGCCAGCATGGCAAAATGAAAAACCAACATAAATATTGTAGATATTGGATTAATAAAAAGTTATTACATAAACCAATGAATTATGTATATTAATTCAATGTATATAAGCCAGTGATTAAGGACATATCTATTAATCTAAACTTAACATTCATTGAGACAGGTTTACACAATTCTAGAACTTCTAATGTATCAGAATTAATATTAAGCTTGTTATCTTTCGATAGCTGTAAATGGTTTTGAAAATTACAGTTAGTTTTATTACTTATCTGTGGATTGACAGGACATCTTTAATTTAGCATTGCATTGACCTGATCCAAATGGCCTGATTGAATCATGTCAACACATTTGACAATGAGCAACAAGCGCTTTTGGTAAAAACACAAAGCTGGAGAAATTCAACCGGTCAAGCAGTGTCCTTTATATAACAAAGGTAAAAAATATATTACAACGTTTCAGGCTAGATCCCTTCATCAAGGTACGGAAAAATGCCACCAGCTTAAATATATCTGCCCATAATTCTGTGCTCAGGAAGTATTCAATCTTTGCCAGTGTTTTGGGTTGCAACCCTATAGTGGTCAGAGTCTCGATGAAGGGCTCTCACTCAGAATATTAACAATTCTTTTTCTCCCACTGATGCAGCTCGGCCCAACGATTTCCTCCAGATTTCAGCATCTGCATGTCTCATCCTGCGTGTCTCCAGTATTCAATGTTTGACAGATTTTAGGAGGAAAATGCTAAAGGGCTATTTGGCAGGATCTATCACAAACAAATCACATTGTGACCAATTCACATAGGATTCTGGCACAGATTGCTGGAAGAACTCAGTAGGCGATTAGTATCAGTGGGAGGAAAAGAATTGTCAATATTTCAGACTGGAGTCCTTTATCAGGACTGAGCAGAGTCTGTTTTGCTCCAGATTCCATCATCTGCAATCTCTTGTGTGAACCCAGTCCTGGTACACATAGGAGAAAATAATAGAAATAAATATCATATATCATAGTGTAAAAGTCAAATGTTCCAGACCATTTTTAATGTTAAATTTATGGGATCAATTATTGCATGAATACTACTTTTTAGGGGCTGAATTTCATTTTAGAATTCAAAATACTGTACAAGTAGCAGAAGCCCAAATGATCTCTAAACAACAGAAACACAATGAATCAAAATAATCAGTGTCTGTGCAATTGTTCACAAAAACTTAAGAGTAGAAACAATGAAATTCTTCAACACTGTGGATTGAGGTAAAAATACAAAGGGTTTGGCATGGGGGAGGAAAATGGGAAAAAAGGAGGAGATGGAAGTTAAGTGGGGAGAGGTGTGAGGGGATAGAGAAGGGTAAAGGGGAGGACTGAGCGGAGCGGAAATGAGCCTGTGAGATCCAGCAGCAGCGACAGCCATGGGAAGGCAGAGGTTGGTGTGGAAACTGGCAAGGATTAGAGGTGTTTTGGACTAAGGTCGGAGCACAGGGTGCACTGGTCTATGGGCAGCCGGGGCCAAGGAGAGAGTTTGCAACCGGGACATCAGGAATTTTGGTCTATAGGTGGGTGGGACTGAGATGAGAGACTAGGGTCAACTTTTACATGAGATATATGGAAAATTCCAGATTTTTTGGTCAAAAAATAGAGGACTTTTACATGAGATCAACTTTTATATAAGTGTAAAGCATATTCATTTTGAGTTGACATGCAGAATAATATTCCAAATATAAATATTTAATTTGGAGATTATGGCATGGTTACAGGCCCTTCTGGCCCACAAGTCTGCACTGCCAGTAAGTGCAATCAGTACACCTTTGGTTAAATACATAGCAGCATCAAGTCCATTCATTCTATTTAAAAAGCACCAATGCCACATCTTTGAACAAACAGTTATTTATTTGAGATGTGTTACATGTGTGCAGTATCAGCAAGATATTAAATTACAATGAAAACAAAGTCTGTAGTCACTGGGATTGGAGCAAAAAGAGACACGTTGGAAGAACTCCGTTGGTCTTGCAGCATCCAAAGAGAAAACTATAATACCAACATTTTTTGGCCTAAGTCTTTCTTGAAGGCATCGGGAGTCCGCAGGCCAAAGCTCCCAATGCCTTCGATGTGGATTTCCCATCCAGTCCCGAACACCCACGGACTAGATCTCCCGACGTCTCCAATGCGTTGGAGATAAGTTGGTCCCAACCACCCCTACTCCAAAATCAATGCTGACTCCCTCACTAGTTCCCACACCAACCTCAGCCTGACACCGCTGCTGGATCGCACAGGCTCATTCCCCCTCCACCACCACTCCTTACTGTTCACCAATCCTTTCACACATCAACCTACTCCCGTCTCCTCCCGTGATTAGATTCCATCCTCCTCCAAAACCTTTTGAAGCTACAGTTTTGGCAGAGTAAATATAGAAAAGCAATCTTGGAAGCACTGTGACATTGTCTGATAGCAACATTTTCTAGATATATACAAAAACTACCAGCCTGCCAAAGAAACATGCATTATCAGTAGCTATCACCACTTTAATCCCTGAATCATCAGGGATTGTGGAGAATTACAGGTCTGGAGCCTGGTAATCAGACACAAGGAGGAAAAAAGTTCTAAAAATAAAACCTGATGTGACATCACAACATTGATGAATTGTTTGGAAAGTGTGGTGCAAGTTGTGTGGATAAAACAATGAGCAAATTGGACCAAGCACACGAGATTTAGTTTTTAAATGTTGATCCAATAATGCTCCATTATGAAAATAACACCAAACAAAATGGAAAGCAATTTCACCTAGTGTAAAATGTTAATATGAACACATCACTTATCAGGAAGGCTCAACAGTGACTGCACTTGCTGAGAAGACTAAAGCAGGCAAGACTACCAGCCACCATCATGTTAACCTACAGAAGCTCTATCGAGAATTGGCTATATCACGGTATGGTACGTTTGCTGCAGAGAAGTGGACAGTAGGTCAATCCACAGGACCATAGGAGTGGCATCAAGTATCACTGGAGTCTCCCTTCCTCTCCCCCCCATCCCCCATTGACGTGAACTATCAGGATCATTGCCTGAAGAGGATGTGGGGGGGAAGGAAAAAAAAAAAATCGGTGAGGACGCCTTCCACTCGGCACGTAGCATCCTTCAGCTGCTTCTGTTGGGAAAGAGATATAGGATTATCAAAGACTGCACCACCAGGGTGAGAAACAGCTTCTTCAGACAGGCAGCAAAAATGCAGAATGACCCAAGGAACTGCTCACACTAACCATCTGAGACTCTCATAGTTATAAAACAATATTTATTTATTTGTATATATGAATACTGGTTTGTCTGTATGTGTGTTATGTCTAATTATACATCTGCATATTTTGCTCTGAGGAGCAGAGAACATTGTTTCATCAGGTTGTACTTGTGCAATCAGATGATAATGAATTTGACTTGACCATAAAAATCAATAGGGGCCCTGATAGTTCAGTCTGGTTCACATGAGTATCGAAGGTGAAAAAAGCTTATCTGACAGGAAACTTTCGTCTTTTGTAATTGGAATCATTCATTATAAATGTATCATTGCAGAGCAGCAAGTTGGAGAAAGCAAGCACACAAAAGCCCCATTTAGAGTTAAACTTAGTACAAGTCAAAGTGGTGGCAGGAGGGGAACAACTGCACATACTGTTTTAACTGTTTCCAGACTGCAAGTATGTAGTCTACTATAGAGTAAAACATGGAAGCCTGCAGAATCTGTCAAAATCTGAAGAATGGAACTGTGTTTAAATATTATAATGAGTGATCTACTCTTCCAGGTGTTCAAAATACACTTTAGCTCCTAGCTCGTTGGATTCAGAATCAGAATTTTGTAACTGCACGGTAGGAGGAAACTTGGCTCATGGAATCCGTGCTCGCACCCTACAAAAAATCATCTCGTACTCTGGCCAGGCTCATCCCCAACACTTTCCTTGTTAACCTTCAGCCTTTTCCTCTCACTATTGCCCTTTCTCAAAACAATGGTTAATCCTGTTTTTAACCCCCTCATGATAAAATCTACAGCACAATCACAACTGCAGGATCAAAAAAAAGTTCTCATCTCATTCAACTCTTTTACCAATCATTTTAAATTTGTAACTTTGAATCCCGACCCGTCTCCTACTACGAATACCTTTCCGTCTCCTACTACGAATACCTTTCCGTCTCCTACTACGAATACCTTTCCGTCTCCTACTACGAATACCTTTCCGTCTCCTACTACGAATACCTTTCCGTCTCCTACTACGAATACCTTTCCGTCTCCTACTACGAATACCTTTCCGTCTCCTACTACGAATACCTTTCCGTCTCCTACTACGAATACCTTTCCGTCTCCTACTACGAATACCTTTCCGTCTCCTACTACGAATACCTTTCCGTCTCCTACTACGAATACCTTTCCGTCTCCTACTACGAATACCTTTCCGTCTCCTACTACGAATACCTTTCCGTCTCCTACTACGAATACCTTTCCGTCTCCTACTACGAATACCTTTCCGTCTCCTACTACGAATACCTTTCCGTCTCCTACTACGAATACCTTTCCGTCTCCTACTACGAATACCTTTCCGTCTCCTACTACGAATACCTTTCCGTCTCCTACTACGAATACCTTTCCGTCTCCTACTACGAATACCTTTCCGTCTCCTACTACGAATACCTTTCCGTCTCCTACTACGAATACCTTTCCGTCTCCTACTACGAATACCTTTCCGTCTCCTACTACGAATACCTTTCCGTCTCCTACTACGAATACCTTTCCGTCTCCTACTACGAATACCTTTCCGTCTCCTACTACGAATACCTTTCCGTCTCCTACTACGAATACCTTTCCGTCTCCTACTACGAATACCTTTCCGTCTCCTACTACGAATACCTTTCCGTCTCCTACTACGAATACCTTTCCGTCTCCTACTACGAATACCTTTCCGTCTCCTACTACGAATACCTTTCCGTCTCCTACTACGAATACCTTTCCGTCTCCTACTACGAATACCTTTCCGTCTCCTACTACGAATACCTTTCCGTCTCCTACTACGAATACCTTTCCGTCTCCTACTACGAATACCTTTCCGTCTCCTACTACGAATACCTTTCCGTCTCCTACTACGAATACCTTTCCGTCTCCTACTACGAATACCTTTCCGTCTCCTACTACGAATACCTTTCCGTCTCCTACTACGAATACCTTTCCGTCTCCTACTACGAATACCTTTCCGTCTCCTACTACGAATACCTTTCCGTCTCCTACTACGAATACCTTTCCGTCTCCTACTACGAATACCTTTCCGTCTCCTACTACGAATACCTTTCCGTCTCCTACTACGAATACCTTTCCGTCTCCTACTACGAATACCTTTCCGTCTCCTACTACGAATACCTTTCCGTCTCCTACTACGAATACCTTTCCGTCTCCTACTACGAATACCTTTCCGTCTCCTACTACGAATACCTTTCCGTCTCCTACTACGAATACCTTTCCGTCTCCTACTACGAATACCTTTCCGTCTCCTACTACGAATACCTTTCCGTCTCCTACTACGAATACCTTTCCGTCTCCTACTACGAATACCTTTCCGTCTCCTACTACGAATACCTTTCCGTCTCCTACTACGAATACCTTTCCGTCTCCTACTACGAATACCTTTCCGTCTCCTACTACGAATACCTTTCCGTCTCCTACTACGAATACTTTTCCGTCTCCTACTACGAATACTTTTCCGTCTCCTACTACGAATACTTTTCCGTCTCCTACTACGAATACTTTTCCGTCTCCTACTACGAATACTTTTCCGTCTCCTACTACGAATACTTTTCCGTCTCCTACTACGAATACTTTTCCGTCTCCTACTACGAATACTTTTCCGTCTCCTACTACGAATACTTTTCCGTCTCCTACTACGAATACTTTTCCGTCTCCTACTACGAATACTTTTCCGTCTCCTACTACGAATACTTTTCCGTCTCCTACTACGAATACTTTTCCGTCTCCTACTACGAATACTTTTCCGTCTCCTACTACGAATACTTTTCCGTCTCCTACTACGAATACTTTTCCGTCTCCTACTACGAATACTTTTCCGTCTCCTACTACGAATACTTTTCCGTCTCCTACTACGAATACTTTTCCGTCTCCTACTACGAATACTTTTCCGTCTCCTACTACGAATACTTTTCCGTCTCCTACTACGAATACTTTTCCGTCTCCTACTACGAATACTTTTCCGTCTCCTACTACGAATACTTTTCCGTCTCCTACTACGAATACTTTTCCGTCTCCTACTACGAATACTTTTCCATCTCCTACTACGAATACTTTTCCATCTCCTACTACGAATACTTTTCCATCTCCTACTACGAATACTTTTCCATCTCCTACTAAGAATACTTTTCCTTTATTCACCCTGTGCAGACTATTCACAATTTTGAAAATAATCATCACGTTCCAGTGTTTTTCATAATAGGAATGACTCCCAATCTCACAAGGAAGGGTTTTAAATCTCTAAGCTGTCCATAGGGGGGGGCGGGGGGGGAGGAAAAAAAGGAGAAACATAGTACAAAGTAATAAATAGATGTTGCCTGTAAAAATAGTTCAAAGCTTCACATAAATCACATATAACTGAATGGAGAGCTAACTAATAAAGTGAAGGAACTGGCTCAAGGCTAATAGAGGTCATTAATACCAAGCACAAATTTTGCAACAGATTTTACTTCAGAGACTGGAAAATTCAGTAACATATCAAAAATTCTATTACTATTCAATGGAATGTCACATGATTATATTTAAAATCTGTCAGTGGGATTTTTGTGCACTACCCAAATTCCCCAAGATGGTGAGACATACGAATGGGTCCTCACGTCTGCTACTCCGTTTTATAAAATTGTCTGCTCTGCTTTCCCACTGAATCACCAGACAAACCAATTTTATTACACCCTGAAAATCTATTGATTTCAATCTCTTATACGTTCCAAGACAAAGCATCCACAATCCTGATACAGAAAAATCCATTACTTGAAATGAAATGATTTTTCATCTTTTCCCAAAACAACTAATCCCTTTTCGTGAAACAAAACCCTTCAGCCAGAGAGGGAAAAAAACTCTTCGGCATCCACCCTCTCTCTCTCTCTCAAAATCTTATGTTTTAAAGGAATGTAGCTTTGGAACAAATATTAGTGCAAAATATCAATCGTCTTGTGAAATAATCAGTAAATACATTTTCAAAAAAGTTTTCAGCAATTGAATCAAAAAAAAATCTCACCTACAATGTTAATCAAAAGATTTATAAAAAATATGTATATTAAACTGCAAGAAAAGGAGAATGAGGAAACAAATGGTAAAACTAAACAAAAATGGGAACAAGATTTAAATATAAAGATAAAAAAGGAAACATGGGAGAAGTTATGCTCTGGAACGATGAGAAATACAATAAATACGAGGCTGCGTATGATACAATATAATTGGTTACACAGACTATACATTACACCGCAAAAGTTAAATAAATGGGACCCAACAGTATCTGATAGATGTTTTCGATGTAAAAAAGAAAGGGGAACAACAATTCATGCAATCTGGACATGTGAGAGAGTAGAAAAATTTTGGGATGATCTCAATCAGATATTAAATAAAATAACAGAAAACAATATACCAAAGAATCCAGAGATCTTTCTCCTAAGTAACATAAAAAATAAAGAATTTGGAATTGACTTGGAAGATGCACAAAAAAGATTTGTCAAGATAGCCCTAGCCGTAGCAAAAAAATGTATTATGTCAACCTGGAAATTGGAAGATAATTTGAAAATACAACAATGGTATATAGAAATGAATAAATGTATTCCATTAGAAAAAATAACATATAGTTTAAGAAATAATATTGAAATATTCGAACAAGTATGGGAGCCTTACATTAAATACAATAGCGAAAACCTACCGGGAACAAACATTACCTAAGTTGATGGAAGGAGAAGAAAAGAAAAGAATGGACTCAGTAGAATTTCTGGTGTATTTTTGTTGAATGACAACATTGTCTAACTGAATTAATGCAACCTAGATTGTATACCTAAAATGGATGAGAGGGGGGGGGGGTGGGGGGGTGGCTTGGGAGGAGGGAGGGGGGAGGGAGAAAAAGTCACTGTAAATGTGTGGAAAAGAAAAAGTGTATATCATGGCTATTGTGATTTATGGTGTGAAAAATAAAAAAGTTAAAAAAAAAAAAAAAATCTCACCTCTGGAAGGACACAGTGATCCTTTGTGGATGCAGTGGGATGGTTAACGTTCCAAAGGTCTGCATCAGGACTGGGGGTAAAGAGGGAAGATAGGTAGTACAAAAACGAGAATGGGATGGGGTGAGGCAGGAGTTGGCAGCTGATAAGTGGAACCAAGTGAGGAGGGGGATACCAGGGCAGATGGAGCCAGATGAATGAGGAAAGGTCGAGTCAGATGCTTGAAGGTGGATAATGTGGAGTCAACAAATGGTTGTAGATTCCCTAACCCTAATGAAATCAGGTGAGGCAGAATGAGTGGGTCGAGTTGGTGGCATGGGCAGATGGAACAAAGTATCATCTATTCATTTTCTCCCACTAATCCTGCTAGTAGATTGTGTTTAGCTTCAAATTCTAACGTCTACAATCTTCTGTGCCTCCACGTTTTGAAAGAACCTGAGTGAATCAGATGAGAAAAAAAGAACAAAGAGATTGCAGGTCACTCACATACCACTAAGTATTCCCTATGCAATAGGTGCTCTGTGATTAGTAAGGGATTGCTTAAGGTGGTATGTGGGTAGAAAGAAAAAGTTTGAAAACCACAGTTTTAATCGTACCTAATTGACTCGTTATGTGCACGGTTTCATAACTTCAAAGAAAATGGGCCAATGACAATTTTTCTCAAGCAAAATATTTCATTAAACAATTGGGTCTAGAGCAGTGATTCTCAACCTTCCTTTCCCACTTGCATACCATCTTAAGCAATCCCTTACTAATCACAGAGCACTTATGGCTAGGGATTACTTAAAGTGGTACTTGAGTGGAAAGAAAAAGGTTGAGAACCACTGATCTGGAGTAAGATACAAACTGCGGGCAAAATCAGTTTAACAGCAACTGAAAGGAAAAAAAATCTATATTTGGGTCAAGACCTTGCATCGGGACTGACAGTGGAGAGGGAAGAGAGCTAGTGGAAAATGGTGGTGGGGGGGGGGAAAGAGAGAGAGGAAGAGCTGAGAGTCTGCATGTGACATGAATAACCTCCACCCAGGAAAAGGAGAAAGAGCAAAATGTACTTTAGGTTGCTGGAGGATGTAATGCAGAGGGTCTCGTGAACTCTTCAGTGGGAGCCTAGTCAGAATTCACCTCACCTACCCATCAAGATCAAGTCCACCTCTTGACCACCTGAACTCCAGCCCCCTCCAGCCAGCTGAAGTATAAAGTCAATCTTGTGGAGCAGCTCTTTCTCCTTTCCTCTGGGAAGGGACCCTAGCTCCACTCCAGGTTGCAAGCCATGGGCAATACTAGTGAGTCAACTATAAGGGGGTGGGGGGTATAGTTATAGTTATGCCTTACTCACTAATATCAGAGTAATTACAGTCTGTAGTTAATTGGAGTAGATGCTGCTTGGTGTTTGTTTTGACCTTGCATTCAACTATAAAGAGTAGCAATAAGTAGGAAGTACCAAGTATTGGTTGGATGGGGTGTGTCTGTGTGATCCCTGTTCCAATATCCCCAATATGTAAATAAAGATCCTGGTTTGTGGTTAAACTGTGTTCAGACTTGTCACTTCTTGGACTCTCCAAACGTTCTTATCACAATCGGTGCTGCAAGCAGGATCTTGGGTGTTTCAGCTGGACAGAAACAGGTGCGTGAGGTTCTGGAACAGGGTCAGTAAGAAGGAATCCACAAACAGCGAGGATAGGGTCCCGGGGTTCACCGTTGATAGTTTGGCTAGACTACTAACTGTTCACGGCAGACCAGAGGTTTGGTCCAATTGTTTGAACCCATGTGGGGAGAAGATTGGGCACTACATTATATTCCCTCCTCAAGAAGTTGGGGTTCCTGGGGAGTAAGGGGATCCAGAAAAGTGTCTTTTGGTTGCTCACAGCCTTCTTAAGAGATCAGCATGAAGTCCCAGATAAGAGACCAGAGAATTGCCCAGTTAAACAGCAGCATTGCTCCACTTTGCAAGAGGCAGTCCAGGCTCCACAAACCCATGCCACAGAATTCAAGAACAAAAGGACCGAACTAATGTTTTAGCAAGTTAAAATGAGGCAATCGAAAGCAAATCACCAGGCCAGCTGACAGCCAGATCCAGTCAAGGACCAAGCCATGATGCTGCAAGATAGGCCCGATGTGGTCAGGGATGGGGCAATAGCTAGAACAGTAAGGCCCTCATTCTCTCCCATGCACCCACCTCCCCCCCCACAACCCATGCACTCGATCCCCTGATTGGTGATTACGCAGTCCCAGATCCAGCATGGAGGCACTCTTTCAGCCCATGCCAATGGAGATGTGGAGAAGGGCAGAGGAGCCATGTGCATCCATATCCATGGCCCTTAGGAGACCATTGAGACTCGGGAACATTCTACCAAAAAGCCTGATTGGGCAGGTTGTCCAGCCAGCAAACTATTAATTATGCCCCGTGGACGCCGTCTGAAGCCGTTGAAAATGATGCATCCTTGTGAGACAGGGTGGTAGCAGCAGTCTGAGTGCGGCACCCTCATTACCAGAATGGAACCTACAGTCCTGAGCAGAGTAGAGGAGGGGAAAAGGATCATCAGAGAATGGGCTCTGGTTACCATACTCTATGAGGGTGTCCGTGATCACAATTTCCCCAAGAGCTCCAGCATTACCCCTCGTGCTGCTGGGACATTTGGTAACTACTGCTGGCCCGGCCTGAAAGGGGTGGTGCTGTCCTTGATGGACCCAACAGCCTATGAGGGAAACCATCCGCCTACAGAAAGGAGTGGAATACGTAAAGGAGGGAGCATCTTGACTCTCTGATCCACAGGCTGTTTCTGAGCCAGGCTATAACATTTCATCCCTGCCATATGGGATTCCATTGCAGCACCCAGATATTGGGTGCCCTTTGAGGCAGACTTGTTTTAAGTTGTTACACGATGTGGCACCTTGTTGGAAAGGATGGGATCTAGTCTGCACCCACTCCCCAGCTCATCTGGTCAAAGCTATCACACTTTTGATCATTTTTTTGTTCCTGATAGTGAATTTTAAAAGGACTAAAATTAATAAAATAAAATTTCCAAAACACATGAAAATGTTTAGGAGATGACAATACATCCAGAATTGAAAAGATCTAACTTAACATTTTCTTACCTTTCTTTATCACAATGCTACCAGCAAAATTAAAGGTCTTCTGGATCCTGCTGCTGGTCTATTATTGCAGAAGGTGTGCAAACAGATCCCCCAGTGTAAATGGTGAAGTACCTCAGCAAGTTAATGTTTTCACTACTTGGCAAAACTAACCAACAAGTTCATACGTTCAGTGTTCAGATGCATGTACTAAGGTCCTGGACATGCCGGCATTTTTGTGGGTAAACTTCTGCAAGACTACGTCATCCATTCATCATAGCTCTGCTGGCATTTTCAAAGACTTCTCTAAAATGTAACTTTTATACTTTGATGAAAAACACACTGTAGCAAAGGAATCTAAGCACTTAATACACATTTTACTTAGAAAGATCAAATTGAAACTCACCAAGTTGTCCTGATCATAGTTCCATACTCCACAGGCAATTTCCACACAGAAAATTATCAGTAGGATGCCAAAATACTGAAAAATAATATGGATCATATGCATGAAGCAAATCATATGGCTAAATTATTTTGGTAACTATCTTGTATCGCTGTCATTGCAAATTAGCACACAGGAAAATCTTAAAACAAAGAAATAGCCATTCAAATTCCCAACAAGTTATTTCAGTTTGCAATCTCCATTTCCTTATTCAGTTTGTTGCTCAGCTGCTATCAATAGAACAAAAAAAAATGCATTGCTATAGAACCTCTCACAATCTCAGCATGTTCCAGAGCACTTTAAAGCAAATTAAGTGACATTAAGTGTAGCCATTGATGTAATTACAGTATAAGGAGCATGGCACCCTTTACATGCAAAGCAAGCTCACCACAGAAAATAACCTGATTATCAAGAGTAAACTTTGAACAGTGTGAGATGACCCTTTTCTGACCAAAAGAAAACCATTTTAAAGCAGAGTTCTCATTCCTTTAGGTTGTGATTTGTTAGTTTGAAAGTTTTTCCCTAATTTTTCCTTTGTAGTTTTACTCCTCTTTCAATGTCAATTTATATTGTCTAAATCTTTTCCAGATCTGACCAAATTCGTGCACTCTAAATTCACTCTTTTTCTTTCCATTCTTTACTTCTCAATCCTTAAATTGCGTCGTTTGAGATATAGAGCTTGTTTGTTCTGTTGTGAAGATGTCCAATGTACAATCAACAGCTTGCATTTTAGGTAAAGATTTGCAAACTTGAAGTGTGCACCAAAAGGGTATGGTATAATTATATACTGTAACATCAATGTTGTTATGTATTCTTCACAAATTGTGCAAAAATTAAATATCAGTCAAGGGTTATTAATAAAACAAGTCGTATTTGAAAGTTACTTCATCCAAATTAGAGTATTCTTTACTGAAAGCATATTTACCCAAGCAAGGAGCAGTGGATTTCCCTTCACTGTCCCACAGCAACCTAACATTCCAATTACGATTAAAAAACAGCAAACAGCAATAATTAAGGGATGGATCACTGGAAAATATGTCAGAATGAATGCTTCTTCCAGCCTGCAGAAGAACATTAAGCGTCCATTAATAATACCCAAAAGACAAAATTACCAAAACCTTTTGCACTAATAACTGTATCCAACTGCATCATTCCTTGGTAACAGCCTCAAAAACTTATTAAGCACAATACTTTGTATCCACAATCTGAATTTTACACAAACTTACTAAAATTTTGACATGATTTCTGACCTACTCTTCAGTTTTTATATTTTACTTAGTGATATGATTATTAATACAAGCATGTGCAAGATTTTGCAAATAAGGACACTGAAGATGACCTTCAGAGAGACCAGATCAATAATGTAAATTGGTACAGATATGTAACATTTTGAATATACACTTGCCTTAATATGAAATTGGTCATTTCAACTCTGGTGCAGCCAATAATAATGGATTAAATACTGTATTATTAGTTTAATAAATGTATTTTCTGGACCTTACTCTATTAATTCCACAATAGATTTATTTTAATTCTTGTTTTTGTTCATTTTCTCCCCTGTGGCTTTCCTCCTCCACAGGCATTGACTTTTCCATTGGCAAACAGTTTTGATAGTTGTGTTTTTTTTTAATTTCAGCACCTGTGCAAATGGGCCATGATTAACTTTGTCTAAATAAGCCATTAGAATTGAGCTTCAAGGTACTCTTTCATCCACTCCCCTCAGTGGAATCCCATTGTTGAGCTCCGAGGATGTAAAACCACAATGTGGCATCTGGTCTGATTGAACGCAGAACAGATTAAGCAAATAGTCAGTCTCATTGCCTCATCTTGACCCCACTCTGCTACTCTGATCAACTTCATTATTAACAATATTCTTTGCTTCTAAATTTCAGTAAGGATTACCTTCCTGTACATCTTATGAAGGTCGAGACAGTACAGCACAGAAACAGGCCCATCTGCTCCTGATGTTTGCACCAAACACGAGGCCCAAATTAAACTAAATTTCTTCTTCCTGCAAATGATCCATATCCCTCCATATCAGTGTGTCTATCTAAAAGATCTGCTTCCACTGCAAACCTTACAATGCATTCCAGGCACCCACTATTCTCTGTGTCAAATAAAACTTGCTCTGCATATCTTTAAACTTTCCCCCTCTCATTTTAAATGCATGCCCTCAAATGTTTGACGTTTTTACCCCAAGAAAAAGATCCTGTCTACGCCTCTCATCATTTTATAATCTTCTACCAGGACTCCTTTTGCTTCTGCCCCACAATACTTTTTTTTAAGATTTTCATTTGGCATTTAAAGGACAGCACGGATAATGTAGCAGTCAGCGCAACACTGCTACAGCACCAGCGATTGGGACCAGGGTTTGAATCCCACGCTGTCTCTAAGGAGTTTGTACGTTCTCCCCATCTCTGCTTGAGTTTTCCCAGGGGCTTCAGTTTCCTCCCACCTTTTGAAATGTACTTGCATTGTAGATCAATTGGGTGTAATTATGAGGCACGGGCTCATGGACTGTCTACATTTTTTTTTAATTTAAAGGTTAAACCATTATAAACATGAGTAGCCAAGGGAAAGAGCAGCCAAAAATATTAATTCTCAACAAAACTTTTTCAGATATTTCAAATTAGTAACCAAACTCACTGCTAACACTGTAACACTGCCAAATACTGATTGCATACAGGTGTCCCTCAACTCACGATGGGGTTGCATTCCGGAAAAAGAATACCACACCTACCACTTTTTATAATTACATTGTGAATGCCTTTATTCCACACTAAAAAATCATTAACATTCACAGGTAAAAGCACACTGTGCATGAAGAACATTTGAACCATTGAAATAAAGTTCATTGCTAAAGTGACAGGGTCATCAATTTCACTCTCACATCGCAAGCATGGAAACAGATCAGAATTTAAAATTGAAAGTACGGATTCGAAGCATCATAACTTTGAAAAATTGTAATCGGGCCATCGTAAGTAGGGGGAACACCTATCTGTACATTATGGTATCGCCCATATCCTCTATTTCTAATTCTATAAACCATCTCAGATCAATGAGCAGAAGTCAAAAAGTTAAATATCAAATGAATTCTGAGGGATGACAGTTCAAAACTGTCTCAAAGGTCTTGATCAGAAACATTGTCATTTCCTTTCACCCAACACCCCCCCCCCCCACCCCACATGCTGTTCAACTTGTCAAGTTCCTCCAGCAGTTTGTTTTATGCTCTTTAATGAGATTAGATCATGAAAATAAAAATGGGAAGAAAGTACTTATTAAATCTGAAACTCATTTGCTTGTGTTAGAAGCTTAATCCTAATCAAGAAGAATAACCTATAGATATTACTAAAGCTTTTTCCCTTTTGCATGCACATCTTAAGTTGTATATACATTCCATAAATTCTTGTTGAAAAAATTCCATTTCTAAATAATGGCAAAAAGCATACCACTGGTAGGCGAGTGAAGAACTAGGTGACAACACCTCAAGATTCAGAGCAGCATTTTTTTGCTCCAGCTAAGGCTATCATAATAAATCTTTTTTGTGTTCCATCCAAATCGAGGCCAAGTTATTTACTTCTTATATTACTTAGAAAGATCGATCTCTGGATTTTTTGGTATGTTGCTTTTTGTGATTTTATTTAATACCGGATTTAGATCTTTCCAAAACTTTTCCACTTTCTCACATGCCCAAATTGCAAGTACTGTTGGTCCCACTTCCTTCTTACAGCGAAAACATCTATCTGATATTGTTGGGTCCCATTTATTTAACTTTTGGGGCATGGTATATAGCCTGTGTAACCAATTGTATTGTATCATGCGTAACCTCTTGTTTATTGTATTTCTCATAGTTCCGCAGCATAGCTTTTCCCATGTTTCATTATTTATCTTTATGTTTAGATCATGTTCCCTCTTTTGTTTGGGTTTACAGCTTATTTCATCGTTCTCTTCCTCTTGCAGCTTGATGTACATGTTTGTTATAAATCTTTTAATTATCATTGTATCTGTAATCATATATTCAAAACTGTATTCTTAGCTGTCGCAAAAAAATGTATTATGTCAACCTGGAAATCAGAAGATAGCCTGAGAATACAGCAATGTTACATAGAAATGAATAAATGTATTCCATTGGAAAAAATAACATATAATTTAAGAAATAACATCACAGTATTTGAACAAATTTGGAAACCGTACACGGAACACAAAAGAGAAGTCCTACCGCGGACCTCCACCACCTAAAATGACAGAATGAGAAGACGATGAAATGAACTGACCCAGTGTGTAAAAGTAGATGACACAATTTTCTTGTTTATTTTCATTGTGTGATGACATTGTTTAATGGGTTTAATGTATCATATATGTTGAATGTTTAGTGGGTGGGGAGGGGGTGGGAAGGAGGGAGGGAAGGGAGAAAATGACACTGTGTATATTCAAGGGGGAAATGTTTATGTGTATTTTGGTCAATATGGTTCATAGTGTGAAAAATTTTTTAAATTTTTTAAAAAGATTCAGGGCACCAGATTTACGATGGAGATAAAGAGGAACTGCTTCTCCCAGAGAGTGGAGAATTCTCTGCCCATAGTAGCAGTAGAAGCTACCACAGTAAACAAATTTAAGACAAGATTGGATAGATTTTTGCATATGGGGCAGGTAGCTGGAGATCAGATCAGCCATGATCTTATTGAATGGCAGAGCAGGCTTGATGACCCAAATGGCCTATTCCTGCTCCCATTTTTCACGTTCTTGTATGATCCCTTTGAAAAGCATGACCAAGTCCTATAAAAGCTTCAACACCTTTATTTATTTCCAGCATAACAAAAACACCTGTTTGAGAACTTTAAAAACATTAGAGTAAATTTAAAGCAGTGTGCTGTCATGTGTGAGCATTTTACACTACCTTAAAGTGCAAGAAAGGCAATGCAACATTTTAATGACCAAAATTCTCCAAACGAAGAAAAGGAAATCTACTCAGATGAGACCTTATTTTAAATACTGCAAATATACATTGACAAAAATTATTTAAGAAGCAAAGCCTGTTCTTGTCAGCTGCCATATTACAGATATTTACAATTCACATTTTAGAATTTATCCAGTAATTAGTTTATACATACCGGGTTTCTCTTGTTAATACAAGTACATTATTCAGGTAATCTCTCATCCATGCAGACACGCCCAGAACACACAGTGACATCAACTGTAAAATATGCAATTCTTTTATTTAGTAGTCTATTGGCAAATATTTAACGCTGCACAGTGATTTTCCTTAACTGGTGTCCCATTGCTGATATTCATCAGCTTTCTGACACAAAAGGCTCTATTTTATGAAAACAAGTACCTACTATTTAATTTTTATAGCTAAATAGTGAAATTTGTTGTTTCATCGAGAGCATTTTAAAGCTTAAGCAAATTAAGATCTTGTCATATCTCGTGCTGATTTTGTAAAAAGTATAAAAATGCTGCCTATACAAGACCCATTTTAATTTTTTTTTCTGACAATAATCCACTTTTATATTGTTTCACAATTATCAAAAATAGAAAGACATAATAACATTATGTTTAATTTTTTGACAAAAACTTACTTGAGACGCAGGGCCTGTGAAATAGCTTTTGAACATATCAATTGTCCCTGATACTATTCCCTCTAGCAGCCATTTTTAAATGCTCATCAATCTCTGCGTGAAGAAGGTACCCCTCAGATCTCTTAAATCTTTCTCTTCTCATCTTAAATCTGAGCTCTCTAGTTGTAGATTCACCTACTCTAGTGAAAAAGGCAATGACGATTTACTCTTCATGATTTAATTAACCTCTGTTAGTAATACCACCACCGCCCCCCCAGTCCCCTACTCTCCTTGAAGTCTCAATTTATCCAGCTACTCTTTATAATTGAAGGCCCTCAGTTCCAGCAACATTCTCAGGAATCTTTTCTGCACCTTCTGCCCAGCTAATTCCCTAAAGTTTGGCCACCTAACCTACACATCGTACTCCAGCTGTGGACTCGCCAACTTCTTGTACAGTTGCATCCTGACTTATCTACTGTACTTATTCCCCCAACTGATGAAGGTATCCTTTTTGACCACTTTAAACTATGTACCTGTACCAGTAATTTTCTATTCTTTATCACTCCCCAGAGCCCTATGCTCTGAAACCCCCCCCCCCCTCATTTTACCTGCAACCATACAGTGGTCTTGAAAGTCTGTCTGCTCTATCTAGTGAAATGTAACTGACCCAAACAACTCACATTTAATACATTCCAATCTAATGAATGGCCCTTGAATTTTAACGTCAATAGGATTGGACATTTAATTTCTGTTTCAAATCGTATGAAGTCAATGCATATTGACCACTGTCCTGATTTTAGAAAAATTAACCAAAAAGTAAATAACAAAAGCATACCAACTCTGCACATAGAGCCGATATCTTTCAACAGATAAAACAAACTTCTCTCTCCGCAATATCCAAAGTTCACGTAGAAATCGATTAGTTCAACAGTGACTTTATGTTCAGCAAGAAAACGTATCCAATTTTGTAGAGGCAATCCAATTCACCAGAGCTGCTGGCCACTGTATTCTGTGAACTGGGTGCCGAAGGAAAGGGTGTTCGGCTTATTTAATCGCACTCACCCAAAAAAGAAAATTCAAAACACAAAGTAAGCAGCGTAGACATTTAACGGAATCTTCCCTGGCCATTCTGCCTGAACCTCACGGGATGACCCCATCACTTTATCTCGCCCGTCATCTGGAAAAAAAGTTTAAAAAATAGACAAAGTTCCAATTTTTTTTGTTTTTAAACGCAATTATATTAAGATGGGCTGGTTCCGTTCTTCTTTCCAAAGTTGCACAAAAGAGGAGTTCACATGCATGGTTCAGCTCGCAGAAGAACCATGGGTTGAAGTTAAAAGGGCGATCACACTGTCCAAGCTTTAGAAGTTTTACAATTGGTTACAGCTCAGAGAAACCGTTTTAAAGAGCCATCGCCTTATCTTATTGGACGAGACCGAGTATTAGTTTTATGCAACACAAACTTTCCGCGAGTCAAAACGTTCTAAATTAGTGTCGCGCGTTATAGGCGTTTTAAATACAATGTACGTTTAAATTGATTGATAGACAAATAAGCGACCAGCGCAACAGAAATGTATCAACTTGTCTCGGTCAATTGGATACATCCAAAATCTGGTAACCACTGACCAGGCTTTGCGTTCACGTGCTCCCCCGAGTCATTTGCTCACATTTACCCAACTCCAAATGCATAAATTCTTTGCTAACTTGCCCGATAAAATAAAACGGTGCAATTGGTTGAGTCCCTCGGTTCCCCGAAAAACTCGCACGAGAACCAGAACGCCTGGAAATAAATGATCTCTTATCTCATCCCTTCTGGGCAACTCGTTACTTATTGACTCGCGCCCCAAGTAAGAAAGCACAAACCCCTCGTTTTGCTTGTGATCGGTATCTGTCAGTCGCCAAAAGATAAAAATTCACACCCACGAAGTTCAACGCCTGTGGATTCGTTTAAAACGCACCGCCCGCCAGAGACGGATTTCCAGCTGACCCACTCCCCCACGCGTTATAAACGTTGCAGCTTCCAACCGACTGGCTGTGGGAGAGGTGAGGGGAAAGCGGCGTCTCTTCTCTCCAAGCAGCGAGGTCTGTCGTTAACTTTTGAGGGCTTCTGCGCTGCCCTTCTCGCTTCTTTTTCTTTCTTCTCGCTTCCTGGATGATTTCCTGCAAGAACCGTGCCCTCGCACACGGCTTTGATTTCTGACCACTTGGCCAGCAGAATCGACCTCACGCTGTGCGCTTGCGTCCTGCATTCGGCCACGCTCCTTCCAAGCACCCGAGAGCTTTCCCAATCTCGTGGGTCCCAGGATTTCCAGCCGCGAGATCCAACAGATTGTTCGCGGTCCAAATGGATACCAATCCATCCAAAGTACAGTAAATACTGTCCATGCTTTGTGTTTACACCAATCCACTACAGTTCACTTTCCCGAATCATTTGGTCACAGTTACCCAACAAACGCTTAAATCCTTTGCTAACTTTCCCCAGAAAATAAAGCCTTGCAATTGATTGAGTCCCTCAAATCCCCATGAAGGTTTGAGGAAAATACATCTGATTCCCCAGCAGTTGTTCAGAAAAAAAATATCATGTACCTATTCCATTTTGTTTTGTTTTCTGATTAAACCTTCCCTACTGGTATTGTGTCCCTCCAAATGTCTTTACAAATGTCCCCTCAATTCACCACTGCTGGTCAATAAAGATGTGTAATTGACACATGGAAGCATCATGTCCCCAAAACATCTTAACTTTATGGCAGAACTGTGAAGAACCATCACTGCCAATCAATAAGATTCATGATTGACTAAGGCAATAGAAGCTCAAGGTGGTGACAAGGAACTCAAGTGGGAATCGGGGGTCAGGGTAAAAATTCTCCAATGGCCGGAATCACAGACCATTAAGGTCAGTTCTTCTCCACTCCCCAACCCTCTCTCTATCCTGGGATCTCTGGAATCTCCCAAGGATCTATCTTTGATTCCTCTACTATTTTATTTAATTAATGTGCTTCTATTGTATAACATCATTCATTAACATCTATTTTTATAACATCATTCATAAACATCTATTTTTATAACATCATTCATTTGGTATCACTTCTCTCCTTTTTTACTTCATTTCTTTTTGTTCTCAATCTGCCCTGACGTAGATGAGCAGAAATGAACTCCAATTAAATATTAGGCCCAAAAATATTGTCTTGCTTACCTACTACAATATTCCAGTTTACCAATTCCACCATCATGTCTAGTCACAGTCTGAGCCTGAACCAAACTTCATAACCTCAACAACTACTCTGAACCTGAACTGGGTATTTGTAATATTGTCAAGATCATTTCCCTCCAACTTTACATTGTCCCTGCCTCAGTTATTGACATGCTCATTTTCTTTTCCTGCACTGGGAAGAGACCTGAAACATTAACTGTTTACCCTCACACAGACAAAAATGTAATTTCTACCAAGTTTAAATGTTTCATAGTTTGGTAATGAGGATTGGCTGGTTTTCCTTGGAATGGTGGAGGCTGAGAGGAGTCCAAATGAAGGTATACAAAATTATGAGGAGTATATGTGGGGTGAATAATTGAAAACACCAGTAGATGTATACAAAATCAGATGGCGGTGGTTACAAAGGGTAAGCCATTTAAAGGGGATTGGAGGAAGCACTGGAACTCACTGCCTGACAGAAGATGGAGTCTTGGTTCCATACTCTCGTAACATTTTTTTTGTAACTTTTTATTGATCGCACTAGTCTCATAACATTTAAGAAATATCTGAACACCCAAAGCATCAAACCAAGTGCTGATCAATAGGATTAGTACAAAAAGTGCTTGAAGGTCGGCATGAACAGTCCGAACAGCCCGTTTGTGTCCTGTATGACTATTATGCAAACCAAGATTTATTACATTAAAAATGTTCAAATGTAAACTTAATACAAAAACATATTTCATATCTAGTAACATGGTATTGCAAATAAATACTTTATTTGAAATAAGTTAATTTGTTGAAGAATTCAGTGTCTCAGTGTAAATAATGAAGCAGAAAATGCCACAGAATGTTTAAACAAGGCAAAGAACCATAGCTTTAGTAAGCAAATTTAAAAACCACTAAACAGTCTAGGATCTAGAGACAGTATATGCCAAAGGAAGATAGCTGAATATATTAAGATACATGATTTTGTCTATTTCTTCAGGATTAATGATTATAACTCTCACTCTGAGGTAGCAAAGATTGAATCGATTTTACTGAAATTAAGTTGGCACAAGGCTTTACACTGACATGAAAAAGCATCCCTACTCTTTGAACATCAGATAGGAAAGTAGTTTTTTCAGCTCTGATCTTGTTGAACAGCAGCATGGGTTCAAACAGGCACATGGTCTACTCCTGAAGCTCTGCAGTTTGACCCCAGCTGGGACAGCAATAAGAGGAATGTTTCAGTTGGCCTCCACACCTTTATCAGAGAAGATAGAAATTTATCCAAGTCACTGTACTTAATTACAACAGTAATTGGTCTACAAGTCTTTGGCTTCCATTTGCTCACATTCCTTAATAATGGAATGAAGTACAATATTTTCCAATTTGAAGGAAGAATTCCCAAATGTAAACAGCTTTGGAAAATATAGTTGATGTGTCTGTCATGTTTTTATCTTCTTTTAGAATCCCCTGGTAGAAACCATCCATACCTGGGTATTTGTCACTCTTTAGTGCTACCATATTTTTCATTGCCAGTTTTTCTGACCTTCAAATTTTGATGATTACGTGCATGTTCAGTGCGTTTTCCTCTGATTCTAAATACTAATTAAAATTATTTTACATTTTTTGCCATTTCTTTATTCTGCTTCACAAAAATCATTCTTACTGTGTCCATGAATCACAAAATAGTTAATTTGCAAATGCAACAAATAAATAAGTGGAATGTTGCCATTTTAGAGGATGCCTCGATTAAATATATTTAAGACACATTGAGACAGATTTTTTTGATAGTCGGAAATTCAGGGTTGTGGGGAAAAGGCATGTAGGTGGAGATGAGTCCATGGTCAGATCATCCATGACCTTTTTAAATGGTGAAGCAGGCTTGATGGGCCAGATGATCGACTCTGGCCCCTATTTCTTATATTCTTATGTTGTTCAGCTTCGAGCTCCAGGAAGGCATTAGTTGAAGGAAGAACACTTGTATTCTTGGATCTCGTTGAATGGCGGTGCTTAATTGAAGGGCCACGTGGTTTGTTCCTTAAAATGGGTCAGTTGATCACCAATGAAATTGGAATTTTTTTATTAACTCATGCTATCAGGTAGTTTTTGTTTTTAAAAAAAGTTTCTCAACTAGCATCAAACAATCCATCAAATGACTTCTGATTGAGCATCAGATTAGCAATTGCTTAACAATAATCTGAACAGCTATTCCTAGATCAGGGAATTTTCAATTCTAGTTCCATTCTGCATGTCTCCCAAGGTTTTTAATTTAAGTTAAACACGCAGCCAGCTACCATTAGGCGAACGAGGAAGCAGCCACGGGCACAGACCACAGGGGCTTTTGATTTTGAGGCATCCTGGGGTCTGTATTGGGCACAAGTGCAGTGATTTAGTGTTGGAGCCAGGCAACTCCCACTCCTCGGCCCAGGCAGCTGTTTGGGGTCTGACGTGGCTGGCTTTCCAGCACTCTATACTTACGCCAAGCTGTCGAACAAATTCAGCTCAAATACGGAGTGCGCTGTCCGGTGAGTGAGGGGCTTAGGAAAGGCAATGAGAAAGAAGCTCCCCTCCCCCGGTCCCGCCCTCTCCCCCGCCCCCGGTCCCGCCCTCTCCCCCCCTCCCCCGGTCCCGCCCTCCCCCCCTCCCCCGGTCCCGCCCTCCCCCCCCTCCCCCGGTCCCGCCCTCCCCCCCCTCCCCCGGTCCCGCCCTCCCCCCCTCCCCCGGTCCCGCCCTCCCCCCCTCCCCCGGTCCCGCTCTCCCTCCCTCCCCTCCCCCGGTCCCGCCCTCTCCCCCGCCCCCGGTCCCGCCCTCTCCCCCTCCCCCGGTCCCGCCCTCTCCCCCTCCCCCGGTCCCGCCCTCTCCCCCTCCCCCGGTCCCGCCCTCCCCCCCTCCCCCGGTCCCGCTCTCTCCCTCCCCTCCCCTCCCCCGGTCCCGCTCTCTCCCTCCCCTCCCCTCCCCCGGTCCCGCTCTCTCCCTCCCCTCCCCCGGTCCCGCTCTCTCCCTCCCCTCCCCTCCCCCGGTCCCGCTCTCTCTCTCCCCTCCCCTCCCCCGGTCCCGCTCTCTCCCTCCCCTCCCCTCCCCCGGTCCCGCTCTCTCTCTCCCCTCCCCTCCCCCGGTCCCGCTCTCTCTCTCCCCTCCCCTCCCCCGGTCCCGCTCTCTCTCTCCCCTCCCCCCCCCGGTCCCGCTCTCTCTCTCCCCTCCCCCGGTCCCGCTCTCTCTCTCCCCTCCCCTCCCCCGGTCCCGCTCTCTCTCTCCCCTCCCCTCCCCCGGTCCCGCTCTCTCTCTCCCCTCCCCTCCCCCGGTCCCGCTCTCTCTCTCCCCTCCCCTCCCCCGGTCCCGCTCTCTCTCTCCCCTCCCCTCTCCCGGTCCCGCTCTCTCTCTCCCCTCCCCTCCCCCGGTCCCGCTCTCTCTCTCCCCTCCCCTCTCCCGGTCCCGCTCTCTCTCTCCCCTCCCCTCCCCCGATCCCGCTCTCTCTTTCCCCTCCCCTCCCCCGGTCCCGCTCTCTCTTTCCCCTCCCCTCCCCTCCCCCGGTCCCGCTCTCTCTTTCCCCTCCCCTCCCCTCCCCCGGTCCCGCTCTCTCTCTCCTCTCCCCTCCCCCGGTCCCGCTCTCTCTCTCCCCTCCCCCGGTCCCGCTCTCTCTCTCCCCTCCCCCGGTCCCGCTCTCTCTCTCCCCTCCCCCGGTCCCGCTCTCTCTCTCCCCTCCCCTCCCCCGGTCCCGCTCTCTCTTTCTCCTCCCCTCCCCTCCCCCGGTCCCGCTCTCTCTTTCCCCTCCCCTCCCCTCCCCTCCCCCGGTCCCGCTCTCTCTTTCCCCTCCCCTCCCCTCCCCTCCCCCGGTCCCGCTCTCTCTTTCCCCTCCCCTCCCCCGGTCCCGCTCTCTCTCTCCCCTCCCCTCCCCCGGTCCCGCTCTCTCTCTCCCCTCCCCTCCCCCGGTCCCGCTCTCTCTCTCCCCTCCCCTCCCCCGGTCCCGCTCTCTCTCTCCCCTCCCCTCCCCCGGTCCCGCTCTCTCTCTCCCCTCCCCTCCCCCGGTCCCGCTCTCTCTCTCCCCTCCCCCGGTCCCGCTCTCTCTCTCCCCTCCCCCGGTCCCGCTCTCTCTCTCCCCTCCCCCGGTCCCGCTCTCTCTCTCCCCTCCCCTCCCCCGGTCCCGCTCTCTCTCTCCCCTCCCCTCTCCCGGTCCCGCTCTCTCTCTCCCCTCCCCCGGTCCCGCTCTCTCTTTCCCCTCCCCTCCCCCGGTCCCGCTCTCTCTTTCCCCTCCCCTCCCCCGGTCCCGCTCTCTCTTTCCCCTCCCCTCCCCCGGTCCCGCTCTCTCTCTCCCCTCCCCCGGTCCCGCTCTCTCTTTCCCCTCCCCTCCCCTCCCCTCCCCTCCCACGGTCCCGCTCTCTCTTTCCCCTCCCCTCCCCCGGTCCCGCTCTCTCTTTCCCCTCCCCTCCCCCGGTCCCGCTCTCTCTTTCCCCTCCCCTCCCCCGGTCCCGCTCTCTCTTTCCCCTCCCCTCCCCTCCCCCGGTCCCGCTCTCTCTTTCCCCTCCCCTCCCCTCCCCCGGTCCCGCTCTCTCTTTCCCCTCCCCTCCCCTCCCCCGGTCCCGCTCTCTCTTTCCCCTCCCCTCCCCTCCCCCGGTCCCGCTCTCTCTTTCCCCTCCCCTCCCCTCCCCCGGTCCCGCTCTCTCTCTCCCCTCCCCTCCCCTCCCCCGGTCCCGCTCTCTCTCTCCCCTCCCCCGGTCCCGCTCTCTCTCTCCCCTCCCCCGGTCCCGCTCTCTCTCTCCCCTCCCCCGGTCCCGCTCTCTCTCTCCCCTCCCCTCCCCCGGTCCCGCTCTCTCTTTCTCCTCCCCTCCCCTCCCCCGGTCCCGCTCTCTCTTTCCCCTCCCCTCCCCTCCCCTCCCCCGGTCCCGCTCTCTCTTTCCCCTCCCCTCCCCTCCCCTCCCCTCCCCCGGTCCCGCTCTCTCTTTCCCCTCCCCTCCCCTCCCCTCCCCTCCCCTCCCCTCCCCTCCCCTCCCCTCCCCTCCCCTCCCCCGGTCCCGCTCTCTCTTTCCCCTCCCCTCCCCTCCCCCGGTCCCGCTCTCTCTTTCCCCTCCCCTCCCCCGGTCCCGCTCTCTCTCTCCCCTCCCCTCCCCCGGTCCCGCTCTCTCTCTCCCCTCCCCTCCCCTCCCCCGGTCCCGCTCTCTCTCTCCCCTCCCCTCCCCCGGTCCCGCTCTCTCTCTCCCCTCCCCTCCCCCGGTCCCGCTCTCTCTCTCCCCTCCCCTCCCCCGGTCCCGCTCTCTCTCTCCCCTCCCCTCCCCCGGTCCCGCTCTCTCTCTCCCCTCCCCTCCCCCGGTCCCGCTCTCTCTCTCCCCTCCCCTCCCCCGGTCCCGCTCTCTCTCTCCCCTCCCCTCCCCCGGTCCCGCTCTCTCTCTCCCCTCCCCTCTCCCGGTCCCGCTCTCTCTCTCCCCTCCCCCGGTCCCGCTCTCTCTTTCCCCTCCCCTCCCCCGGTCCCGCTCTCTCTTTCCCCTCCCCTCCCCCGGTCCCGCTCTCTCTTTCCCCTCCCCTCCCCCGGTCCCGCTCTCTCTTTCCCCTCCCCTCCCCTCCCCCGGTCCCGCTCTCTCTTTCCCCTCCCCTCCCCCGGTCCCGCTCTCTCTTTCCCCTCCCCTCCCCTCCCCCGGTCCCGCTCTCTCTTTCCCCTCCCCTCCCCCGGTCCCGCTCTCTCTTTCCCCTCCCCCGGTCCCTACCCTTTCTCCCTTCTCCATCCTTCCACGGTCCATGGTCCCTCCCCAGTTCCCACTCCCCCAACACCTGCTCCCCCCGCCCCGCCACAGAGTCCTGTTCAACGCTAAACCCTGGGTGGATGGTTCTGATTCCTGTGGCGACCCTCTGAACATTCGTAGGTAAGACTTTCATTTAGGGGGGGAGAAGGTAATGCAAGTAGTTGGCCTTGCCTTGGACGCAAAATAGTCTGGCACTGCATACAGCAGTTACTGGCTCTTTCAGCATACGACCCCATGCCTCCTGTTTACACCCAAATAACCTACAACCCCGGTATGTTTTGAACAGTGGAAGGAAACCAGAGCACTCGGATAAAATCCACGCAGAAATGGGAAGAACGTACAAACTCCTAACAGACAGTGCCAGATTCGAACCCTGTTCTTTGGAGCTGTAACAGCATTGTGCTAACGCTATGCTCACCATACCTGAAGTGGCAAGGGGAAAATGCTCCTTCGTCTTTTTAATATAATTTGTTCAATGTAATTTCAATTACAGAAAAGCTTAAGTTAAAATAAACCTAGAATATCTAGGTGCTATTGATTGAAAAGCTATGTGGCCTCAAGAAATACAAAATATCTTATGTATAAGTGCATCTTTGCAGCAGTGAGTTTAATTCTAAATATTCATAGAGGTTGGGATTTTCAAAAAAAGGTAAAATAAGCCAGAAGACTGACAGAGGGAGCACTTGAGCTTACTTTATCTTATCTCCATTAGTTTTGAAAAGAGATCAAACCAGTTATATCAGATAGATAATTGAAAGTGTTTATTGCAAATTCCAATGCTAACATATTGCCCATGTTTAGAAATTAACTATATGTAAAAATTATATTAAAACATGAAATTTTACAACAAATTATCAGACAAATGAGAACTTGCACCTTTTTGCATCAACTTGCAGAAAACTTTAAGAGCATTAATAAAAATGACTATTAAAAGAAAGTAAAACACATGATTACATGTCAGAGAAATTCAAAAACATTACTGTAGTTATGCAAGATGAAGTAACCAGAAATTTGATAACCAATCTACCAACTGGATTTTGGAAGCATTGTAATAAGTATTAGAATAAATTTTTTTTTAACTAGCAAGTACACATCTTATACCTGCATGTTTGAATATTTCTATAACAGTAATTGCCAACAAATTTATTATTTTGCTTTGTTGTCAAAAACTATTTCTTTTCTACTTGGAAACATCTAATACATTACTTTCACCTTGTCAATTGCAGAAAAAGTCTAAAAAGGTAAACAAAAATATCCAGGTGTTTTCTATTGGCCTATTACAACCATTCTATTATTAGTTGTGATACATTGTCAGACATTCTAATGAGCTTGGTCTCAGTAAAAGTTTGTGGTTGAATAAATTTACTAAACATCATCAAGAAATTGGTATTCTTGCTCTGCCAATGTGATCAAACATTTTTATTGCAGTACTGAGAGGGTATGATCCTCTTCCATTTCCATTCTTTGCATCATATGCATTGCCCTGAAGAGCGATCTATCACCATGGTTTTTCAAGGTCATTACCGAGTACTCCTTAATTGTAATGTTTCTAGCTCTACCTCCCTTTCAGGCAATGAGTTCCAGACTTCCAATCCACCCTCTTAAAACATATTCAAGGAGTAAAAAAAAGAGCTGATGCATCAACCGGCACCACACTCTTAATTCCTCTCCCAATAGAAAAAAATCTTTCTTTTCCTCAGGTTATCTTAATTTAACAATAACATCATGCCTTTGATGGTAATACAGGTATATAATTGCCACTACAGAGAAAGAATAACTATATGCAAATTTAATGACTCATGAAGCTGTTACTTAACAAATTAAAACATTTTAACTCTATCATGTGTATTTTTTTGTTGACAACAGCTGTTCTATCACTTAAGTTGACCACAGAACTTACTCAACGATGCAAAATTTGTTTCTCAAATCTTACTATCTCCAGGGATTTCAACAGATGTCATTATAATTAAATTCACCATTTACCATCTTTTTTTTGTAGGTTTCCAGAAACATAAATGCTCTTAGCTATTTATTTATATGCTAAACTCAGCATTATCATGTCAGTTTTTTTAAAGTTCAGGCTTTTTAATTGCCAATTCTGTTACAATGTGTCTACCAGAACTACTCAAAAATAGTTCCACATAAATTGCTAATATACACCTTAGGCAAGGATAGTCACAGCTAAATACTTTGTTTGGGAGTAGCGCAGCTCAGAAAAATTTGCATAGTTTTCTGATCACATTTTTCATCACTTGAACAGCAAAGGATAAAACAGTCATTTCTTTTTAACTGATATCACCCAAAAGTACTACTGAATGTATTTATATTTAATAATGTGAACCAATTATGTTACTTGTGTATTATCAAATAATTTATTCCTTTCAACATCAGAATTTCCAAGATACAAATGTACAGTTCAACTGAAATATTAATGTACTATCTAGGAATGGCAAATTTTCAAAAAATTAAATATTGGTAGACAAATTTTCTTCTGAGGTTTTACATTGCGTAAAGTAAGGTGTTATGGCTAGAATGTGCAAACTCTTAAATATTCATCTCCAAATCTTGAAGTTGAGCTTAAAAAACACAAATTATTCAAAATTGAACAAGCAGAAAATAAAAAAAATTAAGTGTTCACCGAGCATACCTAAAAAATATATCAATTACAGAAAATTGACCAACTTCCGTCTCAAATGAGATGGCTTTTATGGTAAATAAATGTTTTACAGATAAGAGTTCGTAATTGATTTGGCTACAAAGAAAGAGAAAATGTCTACCTTTGTGAATGTTTTAAGTAAGTTGCAGAACAGTACTTTAAGCAATGGTTTTGGCAGATTTAAATTTATTCAGAGGGAGTGTGAGATTTACAAACGTTTTCATGAACAGCACTTTAAGCTATTCCAGAAACATCCACATGATGATGCACAGTATACAATGAAGATTAATCAAGTGATCTTTGATAGTTTTTCTCAATGTTGATTAGAGGCAACATGGTGAGCAGCAGACAGAGAAGCCCCAATATTTATTAAGGACGCATGTAATTGATGACCTGCTCATTATTTTCTGTTTTTGGTTGAATAAGAGCACAAATAGTGACTATGCCTTCTTCTAATCCTATTTTAAACATTAATTAAAGACAAGATGGTCACTGAGGAGTGGGTAAGACCACAAGGACAAAGGAAAGAATTTATGCCTCGAGTGGAGCCAAAGGAAGTGGATGAGGTACTATATGCACTGACGTTTACCATGGAGAAGTTTATGGAGTATAGTGACATTGGACAGTAATACTGGTATTCTAGGGCATATTGATATCAAGAACAAAGGTTTTGAGACTCTTGAAGAATACAGAGGTGGATGTCCCCAAGGTCAGAAGGGATTTATTCCAGGTGATTAAGAGAAGAGACTGATGGGCTCTTGAGTGAAATCTTTGTATCTTTTTTACCCTCTGGCAAGGTTCCAGAGGGCGGTGAATATAGCCAATGTTGTCCTTCCATTTAAGAAGGCAAATGAAGACAAACTAAGAAATTGTTGGCCTGTGAGTTTTGCATCAGTAAGGAGAAGATTCTTAGTAATAAGATCTTCTTGCCTCTGGAAACACAATGAATTATTAGGTAGAGTTAGCATAACTTTGTGCCAGATAGGTCACGTCTTACAAACTTAAATGAGGAATTGATGAATTTATTGCAGAAGATGTTCCTTCATAGTAATTCAGAAGGCTTGGTAGATCAGATTCAATATTGGCTTGACCATAGAAGATAGAGGCTAGTGATCGACAGATGTAATTCTGCCTGGAGATCTGTGACCAGTCATTTATAAATAGGAATGATTTGAACAAAAATGTAGGTGGGCTGATTGGTGAGATTTCAGATGGCACAAAAAAATTGCAGAGCTGTGGAGAGTGAGGAATGTTATCAAAGGATTTTGCATGATATAGAACATTTGTAAATGTGGACATAAAAATGGAAAATAGAGCTTAATCCAAAAAAGTGTGAGGTGTTGTACTATAGGAGATTAAAAGGAAGAAGTATACAGTTAGGATGCACAGAGGGATCTTGGGTTTCAACTCCATAACTTCTTCAAAGTGGTAACACAAGTAGCTAGGATTGTCAGAACATGGAGTATAAAAGTTGGAAAGTCATGTGGCAGCTGTATAAAACTTTGATAAGGCCACATTTGGAGTGTTATGTGCTCTTTTGGTCACTGCATTACAGAAAGTTTGTGAAGGCTTTGGAGAGGCACAGAAGGGGTTCACCAGAATATTGCCTGCATTACAGGGTATTAACTAAAGGAGAGATTGGGCAAACATGGATTGTCTTTTCTGAAGTATCAAAGACTGAGGGGTGAATTTAGATAAGTATATAAAATTTTGAGAGCAGTCATTTTTCTCAAAGTGGAAATGTTAACTATGAGAGGAGGAGAAATGTTTAAAGGAAATTTGAGCCATTTGATTTTTTTAAAAGTGATAGGTGGCCTGAAAGAAATATGATAGCAATGTTTAAGAGGCATTTTGACAGGCACATGAAGAGGTGGGGGGTGGAAAGGAATATATAATTGAATTCTTTATTGTCAGGTAAACTGAGATACATATAAAAAAAATTGTTTTGTGCACTTTCCTGCCAGGTCAACTCATGGAGCAAGTAGTGCAATTCTTTGGCTTGGCTTCGCAGACGAAGATTTATGGAGGGGTAATGTCCACGTCAGCTGCAGGCTCATTTGTGGCTGACAAGTCCGATGCGGGACAGGCAGACACGGTTGCAGAGGTTGCAAGGGAAAATTGGTTGGTTGGGGGTTGGTTGTTGGGTTTTTCCTCCTTTGTCTTTTGTGCAATAATGAACAAATAAATAATCAAGAGAGTAAGGACTCAAGAAACCCAAAAGCTGCAGGTGCTGGAGACTTGAGCAGACACAGGGTAGCTGAAGGAACTCCAGCTTTATACCTTTAAAGGGTTTTGACTTGAAACATTGACTGACCAATTCTGCCAATGGATGCAGTCTGACAGGCTGAATTTGTCCAGCAATTCTTTGCCTGAGTAGGGAGGTGAGTACATTATGTCAAATAATGGAGTTATAGAGAAAGAGGACAAGAACATCATCTTTTGCCAGAGATCCATTTTAGAGTCTCACAACAGTAAAGAAATTGTCCTTGAATATGGAGGTTTGTTTTCAAGCATGTTACCTTCTGCCTCACAGAAGAGGGGTGGGGGAGAAGATAATACAAAGGGTCTTTTAAAATGTGAGGATCTAAGCTACATGAACAATTCTGTAGTTCTGTAGTTTCTTGTTGTCTTAGGCTCAGCAGTTCCTGTACTTAGCAGTGTGCATTTGGACAGTATACTTTAAATGTCTGTAAACTTTAGTAAGAAACCGCCAGGAAATGCTAAATTTCATCAGGCTGAGAAAGTAGATACTTTGGTGCACATTCTTAGTTATAATATCAAAATGGCTGGACCAGGATAGGTTGTTAGTGATATTTACAAAGAACTTGAAGCTCTTCATCATCTCAAGCTCAGCAGGATTGATAAATACAGAAATGAATGTCGTCTCCATTTCCTGAAATCAATAACCAGTTTCTCTGTTTTGAGGGTTTTTTTAATACCAAAATTCTGCGATATTGCCATAAGGAAGACCTGTCATAAAGCTGGTTTTGGTCGTTTACACTGAACCGAACAAAACTGGCATAATGCGGGGTTGGTGTGTCTTTTTACACAGCAAGCCAGCATTCCAGGAGTAAAATAGGCATGACATAACACAAGAGCATTGGTGTCTAGTGTCATGTGTAACATACCGTATTTGACGCCATGTTAGACCCACTTTTTTTCCCCCCAAAAAATATTCCTTTGATCTTGTACGTGAAGTTGAAATTAGGGTGCTCATGGTGTTTAACGCCAACAGTGATCATTGTCGCTGGTTGGCCCATGTATTGCACAGGAGACTCTCCTGTCGGTCATTGTGTTGAGAAAGTGTCAGGTCCGAGAGAGACAAGTCTGAACACAACCGTTTCCAATCAAATGTTACTCTTCTTAACCCCCCAATTAATAGACGAGCGCGGGGAAAATCGTAGCAGGAATAAGAAACACACGAGCACCATTTAAGGGCGTGGGAAAAGATGCGCACCCCTTATAAAATAAGGGCTCAACTTTGAGCAAGAGGGTTGGTTTTGGAGGAGGCAATAAGTGCATTTCTTTTGCACACAAGCCAGCCCAAAAGCGAGGGCGGCCAACGTGCACCATCACGTGGAAAACCCTACTGCAAGTACTGATCTACAGTAAACCCTCTTTCTTTCCACTCACCTACCACCTGAAGTTACCTGCTTGCAATAGGTACTCTGTGGTGGCTTTCAGGTGGTAGGTGAGTGGGAAGGGAAGGTTGGGAGCCACTCCTCAATTGCTCCGGCTTGAGAAAAGTTTCCCTCGGCCCATTGCCTTTGAAGTTATGAAACCGTGCACATTCACGAGTCAAGCAGGCAGAATGAGTTAGTAAGCTCTTTCAATGAGCGTCCGGGTTCTCCACCAAGTTTCCTTCGGGGCGCTCGGCCAGGCCACACTTGGCCAGGAAAAGTGCGCGCAACCACCGGAAACGCAATTTAAAAAAAATCTGATCCCATAATTCCCAACCACCCGCGAATGCGAACGTCACCCCGCCTCGGGGGAACCGAGCCGGACTCGATTTCCCACAATGCCCCGCTTGCAAGAGGCGGGTCCCGTGACGTGCGCCCCATCCGTTCGATCGGGCCAATCGGAGCGCGGCCTCACCGCGCGTGGAGGGAGGGCGGACGCCCGAGCCGCGGTGGACTGTTCCTCCGCCGAACGAACGGCGTTGGTTTGAGGCGCCATATTGGAACCATTTTGGGGAACAAAACAAGTCAAGTTGGCCGGTGTCAAACCTGCATTTCCCCCCCCCCCCCAACAATGCTGTACTTGGAGGATTACTTGGAGAGTGAGTATCGAGGGAAATCCCAAACGTTGTGGGTTGCGAGATTTATTTTTTCCCGTGAAAAGTCGCGATTGGTTGAAGGCGAAATGCCGGACGGAAAGAGAAGCCGCCCCTCCATTGACGCCGCTGATTTTCTTCCCCCCTCCCCTCCCCTCCCCTCTTCTCTCGACAGTGATCGAACAACTTCCCATGGATCTCCGCGACAGGTTTACGGAAATGAGGGAGATGGACCTGCAAGTACAGAGTATGCGGCGCCACGTTAGTCATGTCGGAGCCGCACGACCGGCGGTCCCCTCCCCCTCCCGCTGGGGGAGTATTGGGCGGGGGGGGGTGGGGGAAATGGACACCCTGGGGGAGCCCCGACCTCTCCCTTTCAAAAATCAGTAACCCAGCCTCCCCTCCGACCACAATATTCTCAATAAAGAACTGACCCCCCCTCCTCGCCAATTCATAGCTTGCACTTTGCAATATTCTCAGTAAAGGACTGACCCCCCCTCCTCTCTCCATGCTAATTCATAGCTTGCACTTTGCAATATTCTCAATAAAGAACTGACCCCCCCTCCTCGCCAATTCTTAACTTGCACACTGCAATATTCTCAATTAAGAACTGACCCCCCCTCACCAATTCATAACCTGCACACTGCAATATTCTCAATAAAGAACTGACCCCCCTCCTCTCTCCATGCTAATTTACAGCTTGCACTCTGCAATATTCTCAATAAAGAACTGACCCCCCCTTGCCAATTCATAACCTGCACACTGCAATATTCTCAATAAAGAACTGACCCCCCCCTCGCCAATTCATAGCTTGCACTTTGCAATATTCTCCATAAAGAACTGACCCCACCTTGCCAATTCATAACTTGCACACTGCAATATTCTCAGTAAAGGACTGACCCCCCCCCTCCTCTCTCCATGCTAATTCATAGCTTGCACTTTGCAATATTCTCAATAAAGAACTGACCCGCCCACCTCCTCGCCAATTCATAACTTGCACACTGCAATATTCTCAATAAAGAACTGATACCCCCTCCCCTCTCCATGCTAATTCATAGCTTGCACTTTGCAATATTCTCAATAGAGAACTGACCCGCCCCCCTCCTCGCCAATTCATAACTTGCACACTGCAATATTCTAAATAAAGAACTGACCCCCCTCCTCACCAATTCATAGCCTGCACACTGCAATATTCTAAATAAAGAACTGACCCCCCCCTCGCCAATTCATAGCTTGCACTTTGCAATATTCTCCATAAAGAACTGACCCCACCTTGCCAATTCATAACTTGCACTCTGCAATATTCTCAGTAAAGGACTGACCCCCCCCCTCCTCTCTCCATGCTAATTCATAGCTTGCACTTTGCAATATTCTCAATAAAGAACTGACCCGCCCCCCTCCTCGCCAATTCATAACTTGCACACTGCAATATTCTCAATAAAGAACTGATACCCCCTCCCCTCTCCATGCTAATTCATAGCTTGCACTTTGCAATATTCTCAATAGAGAACTGACCCGCCCCCCTCCTCGCCAATTCATAACTTGCACACTGCAATATTCGAAATAAAGAACTGACCCCCCTCCTCACCAATTCATAGCCTGCACACTGCAATATTCTAAATAAAGAACTGACCCCCCCTCCTCTCTCCATGCTAATTCATAGCTTGCACTTTGCAATATTCTCAATAAAGAACTGACCCCCCTCCTCCCCAATTCATAACTTGCACTCTGCAATATTCTCAGTAAAGAACTGACCCCCCCTCCTCTCTCCATGCTAATTCATAGCTTGCACTTTGCAATATTCTCCATAAAGAACTGACCCCCCCCTCACCAATACATAACTTGCACACTGCAATATTCTAAATAAAGAACTGACCCCCCTCCTCTCTCCATGCTAATTCATAGCTTGCACTTTGCAATGTTCTCAATAAAGAACTGACCCCCCCTCCTCGCCAATTCATAACTTGCACACTGCAATATTCTCAATAAAGAACAGACCCCCCCTCACCAATTCATAGCCTGCACACTGCAATATTCTAAATAAAAAACTGACCCCCCCTCCTCTCTCCATGCTAATTCATAGCTTGCACTTTGCAATATTCTCAATAAAGAACTGACCCCACTCTTCCCCAATTCATAACTTGCACTCTGCAATATTCTCAGTAAAGAACTGACCCCCCCTCCTCTCTCCATGCTAATTCATAGCTTGCACTTTGCAATATTCTCCATAAAGAACTGACCCCCTCCTCACCAATTCATAACTTGCACACTGCAATATTCTCAATAAAGAACTGACCCCCCCCTCGCCAATTCATAGCCTGCACACTGCAATATTCTCAATAAAGAACTGACCCCCCCTCGCCTATTCATAACTAGCACTTTGCAATATTCTCAATAAAGAACTGACCCCCCTCCCCTCTCCACGCTAATTCATACCTCTTCTCTGCAATATTCTCAATGAAGAACTGATCCCCCCTCCCCTCTCCACGCTAATTTATAGCTTGCACCCTGCAATATTCTCAATAAAGAACTGACCCTCCCCTCGCCAATTCATAACTTGCATACTGCAATATTCTCAATAAAGAACTGACCCCCCTTCCTCTCTCCATGCTAATTCATAGCTTGCACTTTGCAATATTCTCAATAAAGAACTGACCCGCCCCTCGCCAATTCATAGCATGCACCCTGCAATATTCTCAATAAAGAACTGACCCCCCCTCGCCAATTCATAACTTGCATACTGCAATATTCTCAATAAAGAACTGACCCCCCCTCCTCTCTCCATGCTAATTCATAGCTTGCACTTTGCAATATTCTCAATAAAGAACTGACCCGCCCCTCGCCAATTCATAGCACGCACACTGCAATATTTTCAATAAAGAACTGACACCCCCCTCGCCAATTCATAGCTTGCACTTTGCAATATTCTCAATAAAGAACTGACACCACCTCCTCTCTCCACGCTAATTCACACCTTGCACACTGCAATATTCTCAATAAAGAACTGACCCCCCTCCCCCCTCCACGCTAATTCATACCTCTTCTCTGCAATATTCTCAATAAAGAACTGATCCCCCCTCCCCTCTCCACGCTAATTTATAGCTTGCACCCTGCAATATTCTCAATAAAGAACTGACCCCCCCCTTGCCAATTCACAGCTTGCACACTGCAATATTCTCAATAAAGAACTGACCCCCCCTTGCCGATTCACAGCTTGCACATTGCAATGTTCTCAATAAAGAACTGACCCCCCCCTTGCCAATTAATAACTTGCACACTGCAATATTCTCAATAAAGAACTGACCCCCCCTCCTCTCTCCACGCTAATTCATAGCTTGCACTTTGCAATATTCTCAGTAAAGAACTGACCCCCCCTCCTCTCTCCACGCTAATTCACAGCTTGCACTCTGCAATATTCTCAATAAAGAACTGACCCCCCCCTCGCCAATTCATAGCCTGCACACTGCAATATTCTCAATAAAGAACTGACCCCCCCCCTCGCCAATTCATAACTTGCACTTTGCAATATTCTCAATAAAGAACTGACACCACTTCCTCTCTCCACGCTAATTCACACCTTGCACACTGGGATATTCTCAATAAAGACCTGACCCCCCACTCCCCTCTCCACGCTAATTCATACCTCTTCTCTGCAATATTCTCAATAAAGAACTGATCCCCCCTCCCCTCTCCACGCTAATTTATAGCTTGCACTTTGCAATATTCTCAATAAAGAACTGACCCCCCTCCTCTCTCCATGCTAATTCACAGCTTGCACTTTGCAATATTCTCCATAAAGAACTGACCCCCCCCTCACCAATTCTTAACTTGCACACTGCAATATTCTCAGTAAAGAACTGACCCCCCCTCCTCTCTCCATGCTAATTCATAGCTTGCACTTTGCAATATTCTCCTTAAAGAACTGACCCCCCCCTCACCAATTCATAACTTGCACACTGCAATATTCTAAATAAAGAACTGACCCCCCTCCTCTCTCCATGCTAATTCATAGCTTGCACTTTGCAATATTCTCAATAAAGAACTGACCCCCCTCCTCTCTCCATGCTAATTCACAGCTTGCACTCTGCAATATTCTCAATAAAGAACTGACCCCCCCTTGCCAATTCATAACCTGCACACTGCAATATTCTCAATAAAGAACTGACCCCCCCCTCGCCAATTCATAGCCTGCACACTGCAATATTCTCAATAAAGAACTGACCCCCCTCTCGCCAATTCATAACTAGCACTTTGCAATATTCTCAATAAAGAACTGACCACCCCTCCCCTCTCCACGCTAATTCATACCTCTTCTCTGCAATATTCTCAATAAAGAACTGATCCCCCCTCCCCTCTCCACGCTAATTTATAGCTTGCACCCTGCAATATTCTCAATAAAGAACTGACCCCCCCTTGCCAATTCACAGCTTGCACACTGCAATATTCTCAATAAAGAACTGACCCCCCCTCGCCAATTCATAACTTGCATACTGCAATATTCTCAATAAAGAACTGACCCCCCCTCCTCTCTCCATGCTAATTCATAGCTTGCACTTTGCCATATTTTCAATAAAGAACTGACACCCCCCTCGCCAATTCATAGCTTGCACTTTGCAATATTCTCAATAAAGAACTGACACCACCTCCTCTCTCCACGCTAATTCACACCTTGCACACTGCAATGTTCTCAATAAATAACTGACCCCCCTCCCCTCTCCACGCTAATTTATAGCTTGCACCCTGCAATATTCTCAATAAAGAACTGACCCCCCCTTGCCAATTCATAACTTGCACACTGCAATATTCTCAATAAAGAACTGACCCCCCCTCCTCTCTCCACGCTAATTCATAGCTTGCACTTTGCAATATTCTCAGTAAAGAACTGACCCCCCCTCCTCTCTCCACGCTAATTCACAGCTTGCACTCTGCAATATTCTCAATAAAGAACTGACCCCCCCTTGCCAATTCATAACCTGCACACTGCAATATTCTCAATAAAGAACTGACCCGCCCCTTGCCAATTCACAGCTTGCACATTGCAATGTTCTCAATAAAGAACTGACCCCCCTTGCCAAGTCATAACTTGCACACTGCAATATTCTCAATAAAGAACTGACCCCCCCTCCTCTCTTCACGCTAATTCAGAGCTTGCACATTGCAATGTTCTCAATAAAGAACTGACCCCCCTTGCCAATTCATAACTTGCACACTGCAATATTCTCAATAAAGAACTGACCCCTCCTCTCTCCTCGTTAATTCATAGCTTGCACTTTGCAATATTCTCAATAAAGAACTGACCCCCCCATACCAATTCATAACTTGCACCCATGCTAAAGTATTGACCCCCCCACTCCATGCCAATTCATAGCTTGTAACGAAAAGTTGAACAAAATGGGTTGATTTTGGAGGAGGCAACAGCCTGTCAATTTCCTATTTTAAATGCACTTCTTTTGCACACAAGTCAGCTTTAAAGCGAGTGCTGTCAACATGCACCAAAGCAACAGCATTCCCAGCTCCTGATTTAGGAGGCAATTGGCGAAACGTGGATTATGTTCTTACCATAATTTCTTGTGCAAACTTTGGGGGTTTATATAATATATAGGAATTTGACCTCCAGGAATATCGTGGACTCTGATTGGGAAAGAAAATGTGGAAAGGTTTTCTGCCACCTGTCCTTATTTTTGTCATTCAGGAAGATGTTTAGCTGCTTCCATGGTAACATTTCATTCGCGTGTTTAAAACCTTTAACTGGGACAGCACATTTGTTTAGATATTTACAGCATACTTCAATAAATGGCCAACTGTGCAAATGGACTCTTTCTGGAATTTTCCAATTTTAATGTGGCCCTCGGATTTAATGTATGATATTTTGTGAGTCAAATAATAAATGGAAAATACCATTCAAATTTTATTAACACAGTTTAGTAACAATGTATTGTTGACTTTTTTTTAACTTTTTTTTTCGTGTCTGCCTGTCCCGCATCGGACTTGTCAGCCACAAATGAGCCTGCAGCTGACGTGGACATTTACCCCTCCATAAATCTTCGTCTGCGAAGCCAAGCCAGAGAAAGAAAGAAATTGTTGACTTTTAACAAATTTTAATTTTTGCCACGTGCAAATGTTTATAATTGTTCCATTGCTGCTCAAACTGGGACAAGTTTGGCACATTTGTAAAAAGATGTACAATATATTTAACTAGATCACGATGTAATATGTAAGGGAGGCAATTCATGCACATTAAATAAAAGTTTGCTACTAATCATAGCTGTTGGTGTAGGAGCAGAGTCATTTAACAAAAAAAAAGCTATAATTAACCCTTAAAATCAAGAATTGATTTGGAATTGTCCAGTTCTGCCACTGAAGCGAATTGGTGAGATTTGCAATATTTTTATTTATATATTATATTCATTTTTAAAGCTTTTACCTCATGATTACTTTAATAAATTGCATATTATAAACAAAGCAATGTTGCTATTTGTTATATTTTACAAATCTTTCAATTATGATTTGTTCTTTGATGCAGAGTCAATTCAAATTAATATGTTAATAAAACTGAACAAATTTTATGTATTCAAAAACATCATTGCAGACTACATACATGAGCAAGTTTCCTCTTTTTGGACATTTTTTTCAACTGTTGAAATGTAGGGTTAGTGAAAGTAGTTGGTGAAATTTATTTTACTAATTATTTAATGCCCTTAAATTTTCATCTGAATTAAGGGTCATGAAAATGGGGTGGAAAAACTGCAGATGCTGAAATTCTGAAATATTGGAGAGAGTCAGCAGGAGAGGGGCAGCATCTGTGGAAAAATATAAAGTTCATGAATCATTTCAGAGATACCTCACAAAATAGAGTTTAGACCTGAAATATGAACCCTATTTCTCTTTCTACACGTTGCTTGACCTATTTTAAAATTAAGGGAAAGTTTTATAAATGTCAAAAAGCTAAAATTTAGCCTGTTAAATTTCAATTTCAAAAATAAAGTTATATTTTCAGATGTGCTGATAACAATTGCAATTTTCATCCCATATCAACAATTAAAGCAAAGTTTGAAAGTTAACCAACAATGGCTTTGAAATGGAGGGAGAGTTAAGGAGGATGGTCTAAATTGCATCCCTTGCATGTAATTATCTGGTGATCCAGTTACACTTTTTTTAATAAAACATATAAGATGTAGTAAAATAATAAGAAACAAAATGCTATAATTTATTTAATGTAAAATAAATCTAAGAAAATAAAATAATTAAGGGTTCTCTTCACCTGCATATGACATGATCGTTAGTGTTCTTAATGTTCACTGAAGAATTAGCAGTTTGAGGAATGAGCAAGTGCAGCATTTTACTATTTTTTAACTGCCCCTTAATTTTTCTGAGTAATCTTTTGTTGAAATACTTATGCAAATATACTTGATAGATGCAGTGTATATTTATACTTTTACAAGAATTTTGCATGACTTGAGAAATGTACAAGCTTTTAAACATCCAATAAAAGAAAGAAAGGGCAGAATTGTATTGTGATCTCTTAATTAGTAATAGAGTAGCAGCGGCCCAATTATAATCAAATCATTGGTTATTGATCATTATTGCTGTATAGTTTTTTCCAAAAGATTTGTAATTGAGCTATTCCTTCATTGAGAATGATTTTGGTTATCCAAATACAACTTAAAACAATTTAGTAAAAACCCATTCCACATTGAAATGTTCATGAAATAGGAAAAGTGTTGATGAAATATCAAAAATATTAGCATGGATTAAACCTACATGTTGTGTTTGATTATCCCATGGAAGTTGTGAAAAACAATTTTTTTTCCCCCTCTCCAAATAGATGCAATGGATCAGTTGGAACAAAGAGTGAATGAGTTCTTTATCAATGCAAAAAAGAACAAGCCAGAATGGAGAGAGGAACAGATGGAAGCAATAAAGAAGGCAAGTACAGTAGGTTTTGTCTTTTTATTGCCAATTTATAAATACCAGTTGAATATCAGACAGTTTTAACCTTAGAGTAAATCAGATAGTAATGGTAAAAAAGTTTGCTTGCAAACTGTGTAACCTTGTCATTTAATCAAATAAGATTTTGCAATATCAACATTAAAATGGTTTCCTGTTCTTTTGTTATCTCCTTTGGACACTTTTCTCCCTTTCATCATCTGAAAGTGTTCCTTGGTAACAGCTCAGCCGTTTGAAAGCAAATCAATGTACAGTTGCCGGAATCTGAGACAATGCCCTCTGCACTGTAGAAACCATACACAGGTTGAGTGATTGATTTGCAGAGCACCTGTACTTAGTCTGCTTCCGATTGGCTGCCATTTTAATTTACCATTCCCCTCCCATCTCTGTTGTCCACTACACTACTACAACAAAGCCCAAATTAAAGTTGACCAGCAAGACCTCATTTTTCATCTGGTTATGTTATAACCTTGATATTGAATTCTTCAACTTCAAATCACTTGCTCTTTCTTTCTGTTTATATCAGAACTTCCATCTGAATATTCTGGTCTTCTCAGATTACACACCATCACCCAGACTTCACAACAAGAGCAGCATATTATGTAAATGATCTAAATTATTCATTCAATGGTCACTTCCTTTCACCATATTATAGACATTCCTGTTCCACACATTATATGTCCAACCTTCTCTGTTACTTAGACTAACTTGCTTTCTCTCTTTCTGGTCTGATGGAGAGTCTTCACCCTGAAACATTAACTAGTTTCTATCCACAGATGCTGCTTGACTGGCATATTTAAATGAGTGCAACTTGTGAATTATTAAAAATTAACTGTAAATGTACTTTGGGTTGGGGACTTCAATATCCATTACCAAGACTGGCTCACAAGCACCACTACTGACTGAGCTTGTCGAGTGCTAAATTGGGTCTGCAGTGGGTGGTCAGAGAACCAAAAAGAAGAAAAGTCTGCAAGATCTCCTCCTCACCAATCTACCTATCACAGATGCATCAGTAGTATCAGGTGGGTGATCATAGCACGGGCCATGGGGAGATAAAACACCTTCACTTCATTGTGATGAAAGGCACTAGCACCATGTTAAGTGGAGCAAACAACAAACAATTCAGTAACTCAACACTAGGCATCCATGAGATGCTGCAAGCTATGATCAGCAGGAGAATTGTACTCAAGTCAAATCTGCAACTTCATGATCCGACAGATCCCCCGCTGTATCATCACTATCCAATCAGGATATCAACATTGGTTTAATGAAGGAGGGCATGTCATGAGTTCCTCAGAATGAGAAATTAACCTGATGAAGGGATAAGGCAGGACTACATAAACAGCATGCAATAGATATAGCTAAACAATCCCACATCGAAAAGATTAGATCCCAGTTCTGCCACATGCAGTTGTTAATGCTGGAGGAGCAGACTTCGCAAATATCCCCAATCTCAACCATTGGGTAGCCCAGCACATCAGACCAAAAGGGAAAACAGAAGCATTTGCAAGAATCTTCAGCCAGAAGTGCTAAGTGGATGACCCTTCAATTGTGGTCTCTAGCACGATAAATACCAAACTTCAGCTAATTGGATTTTCTCTGCATGATATCAAAAAACAGCTAAAGGCATTGGATACCACCAAGGCTTTGGAGCCCTGACGTCATTGTCCATGGATGTCCTGTCTAACACTCCTTTGATATCCTCGTGATCATCAGCAAAGAGATGGAAAGGTAGATGATGGTGCCATCAAGCAGCACTTGCATGACAACAATCTGCTCACAGAAATTGATTTTATGTTCAACCAAAATCACTCAGCTCCTGATCTCATTTTAGCTTTGGTCCAAAATTGGATGAAAGCTGAATTCCAGGGCTGAGGTCAGAGCAACTGCTTTTCTCATCAAGGAAGCAATTGCACCAAGGAATTGCACTAAACTGGAGCCTTTGGGAGCCGGGGGAAAAGCCTTCACTGGTTAGAGTCTCATCTCACTCGAAGGAAGATAATAGTGGTAGTCAGAGATCAATCATATGAGCCACGGAATATCTCTGTAAATATTTTTCAATCTAGTGTCATAGCCCAACCATCTTCAGTAATTATAAAAAAATGACCCTTCAGTCAATAGGTCAGAAATAAGAATGTTCCTGATAATAGCAATGTGAACATTTGCAAACCGCTCAGATAATGAAGCAGTTCACAACCAAAATAATGCAAGACCTGGACAATATTCTAGCTTGGGATGATAGGTGGTAAAAAATATTTATGCTGCACAAATTTCAGATAAATGACAATATCCAACGACAACATCTCCAGCAATCATCCCCTGACATTCAATGACATTTCCATCACTGAATCCCCATTATCAATATTCTGGCAATTATTATTGACCCAAAACTGAATTAGAGTATCCATATACACAATATAGCAACAAGAGCAAGTCAGAAACTAGGAATTCCCAATTCCCAGAGGCTGTTCACCATCTACAAGGTTCAATCTAGAGGTGTGATGGAATATTCTTTACTTAGCCTGGATGAGTGCAGTTTCAACAACAGTCAAGAAGCTCAATACCATACTGCTTGAAAGATACTGTGTCCACAATCATACACTCACAGCACCAACAATGCACAACAGCTGCAGTTTGAACCAGCTACAGGGTATATTACAGAAACACAAGAATAATCAGATCACCTTTCACATATGCAATCTCCTCCACTAGAGGGACAAAACTGTCAAAAGCATGGGACCACCATCATTTGGAAGTTGCTCTCCATGCAACTTGTCAGCCCAATTTGGAATTACATTGCCATTCCTTCACTGTCACCAAATCAAAATCCTGGAACTTCCTATCAACATCGGGGCACACCCACACTTCAAGGATTGCAGCAGTTCAAGAAGGCAGCTCACGTGTAGGAATTGGCAATTAAATGCTGGCTTAGCCTGTGAAGCCACATTCCTTGAATAAATTTAAGAAATGGCTAAGCTTTTGTAATGTAACATTTACAGACTATATTTGCCTTCAGTTTGCTTCTTGATTTGTAAGTTGAAGTCCTCATAAGAGAAAGTAGCTTCACATTAAGTAAATAATGTATAAATAATTTACTACCTAGTTTGTGCCAATTTTAGACTAATCTTTGAAAATAAAAAACTTAACTTGCCATTTTTTTCTTAACAAATGTGTAGTGATTTTTCTTAACTAGAAAAACTGTTTTCAAGTCAGTCAAATCACTATAAATAATTGATATTGAGCCTCTATGAGAAAATTAGGTCAAAAACTGAATCAAGAATGTTTCATAGATCCATGGAAAATCAGAAAGCTTGGACTGAACCAAATGCCTGACTTTTGAAGATATCTGAAAAAATGACAATTGGATAATTTAAATTTTGCCCTCAATTGTTCAAAAGAAGCAAAATTATCTCGAATAAAAGATCTTTAAAATTATTGATCCCCAGTCTACACCACTCCTTAAAACCTGCATCTGACAAAGGTTAAAAAAAAAGATGATTAATTATAATAGAATTGGCAAGCAAAAAACTGTTGATTCCAAAAAAATATTCTAAATTGTGCCCATATTCTCAAGCTATGTCTCATTATCAGGTTGCTTGTTAATTTAGAAAAAAAAGGTAAGGAGAAAAATTGATATAGACGGAAAAGATATAAAAATGTTGGTAATATATTCATTCTTATTGAATGAATATGTGCAATCATAGTGATAAACAAGGGTGACCATCCTGATGATAGAACTTTAATCTGATTAAATGTTGCAGAAAAACTTTTCTTCGGAAAAATTTTCCTTCAGTAAATTCTTATAACTCTTAGGACTTGTAATTCTAAGGTATCTAAACTCTTCGTTCACTAACTTAAAAGGGAAGTTGGACTATTTTAAAGTCGACCCCTTTAAGGATAATAATTCACTCGTGCGGATTTATAACCTGAGGACTGACCCATATGGACAATTAAAATTAATATATTTGGTAAAGAAACCTCTGGGTTTGAAGTGAAAAGCAAAAGATTATCTGCATATAAAGAAATTTTGTATTCAACACCATTCCTAATTAACCCTGAAAAATCTTTACACTTCTGTAAAGCTACAGCAAGAAGTTCTAATATCAAATCAAAAAGCAACGGGCTTAAAGGGCAACCTTGCCGAGTTCACCGATAAAGCCTACTAAAAAAATTTGACTGTTGTGAGTTGATACAAATTGTGGCCAAGGGACATAAATAGAGTAATTTAACCCATTTGATAAAATCTGGACCAAAATTAAACTTTTATAAAATATCAAACAGTCCTATTCCACCTGATCAAAAGCCTCCTTGGCATCTAATGAAATAACATTCAAGAGCAGAATGAGAGGGTAAATATAACATATTCAAAATTCAATGTATATTATAATAAGATTAACGATTTTTGATTAAATACCTGTTTGATCCAGATCAATAATTAACGGTAAAATATTTTCTATTCTATGGGCCAAAATTTTAGATAATATATTCATATCTATGTTAAGTAATGAAATAGATCTGTACAAAACATATTCAACAGGATCTTTCTCTTTTTCAAAATAAGAGAACTTCAAGCCTCATTAAAAGATGATGGAATTTTCCCATCTTTAAAAGAATCTTCAAACACCAAACTTAAATGAAGTGTAAGCCACTTGTAAAAAGATTTATAAAATTATACTGGATAACCATTTGGTCCTGGAGATTTACCAGATTATAAAGAGGAAATAACTGATAAAATTTCCTCCTGAGAAATAGAAGTTTCCAAACATGTACAACTGCTTTGAGAGAATTAAGGCAATCAAAAAAAGTTCAAGATTAAAGTATAATCTTTAACAGTTTCACTTGTTAAGATCAAGAGTGATTGGGAGCATGACTTTTAAAAATTCTTGAACTTTTTTTATAGGACTACTATAAAGCCTTGGAAGATGCTGATGAAAAAGTACAGTTAGCAAATCAAATTTATGACTTGGTGAGTAAATATAAAACAGTATATTTTTTTAAAACAAGTAAAATGTGGGTATCTACATATCTAACAATAATACATTGCAAATCGTAATTTGAAGATTTTGAAAATTACCTGTATGGAAAAAAATGAGAAAATAAATCCATTAAGATTTTAGAAGAGAATAATTATTGAGAAAGAAACTTTGCAAGAGAATAATAGAAAATGATATAATGTTCATTTTAATTGATCATATGCCTCACAGGTTACAATCAAAACTGATAATCAGTTGAAAATCAAGGTAAAAACCAGTACAAACAAGGCATTTACAAAGAAGAGAATGATAGCCTTCGGATCAGCTGTTGAGTTTTGAAGGAATTTGATGTGTGTTTCAAGAACATTTTCTTCCCTCCAAAATGAAATCCTCGCCTTGCATGATTTAATCTTAAATCCTTCCTTCTAGTCCTTGAAGAATGGAGCATCTTCATCAGTTCTGTCATTCTTTGAGCTGTTTGAACTAAATATGGTTTTTTTAAAATCGGAAACAGAAAATTTTTAGTTCCGTTGTTCTGATTTTCCAAAAAAGTGAATCATAATTTATTGTCATGAACATGTCACAAAATTCTATAAACCACATTTCAAAATAAAAATAGTTCAAGAAAAAGACAAAGTGATGTAGCGGTTCATTGTTCATTCAGAAATCTAATGGCAGAGAGGAAGAAGAAGTCCTTGTGCCGCTGATTGCTCATCTTCAGGCTCCTGTGCCTTTTCCCAATAGTAGCAGAGTGAAGAGAGGGTGTTGGGGGTTCTTGAGACTGCTTTCTTAAGACATTGCCTCTTGTAGATGTTCTAGGTGGAGTGAAAACTGGTGGCTGTAATGTTCCAGGCCAAGTTAACAACCCTCTGGAGTTTTTTCCTGTCCTGGACCCCCGTACCAGACAGTAATGCACCCAGACAGAATGCTCTCTACCCGAAGAAGTTTTCAAGAGTCTTTGGTGACATGCCAAATTGCCTCAAACTCTTAACAAATTATAGCCACTGGAAAGCCTTTGTGATTTTATCAATATAGAGACTCCAGGACAGAATCTCCAAGATGTTGACACTCAGGAATTTGAAGTCCTTGACCCTTGTGAATTCTGACTCCTCAATGCGGATTGGTTCGTGTTCTCCTGATTTCCTCCTGAAGTCCACAATCATCTCCTTGGTACGTTTGTCATGATACCACAGATCTACCTCCCTCCAGTCTGCTTTGTCATTGTCATCTGTGATTCTGCCGACAACCGTGGTATCAGCAAATTTGCAAGTAGCATTTGAATTGTGCCTGGCCACACAGTCGTGAGTCTAGAGTAAGTAGGGCAGTGGGCTGTGTGGCTGTGTTGATCGTCAGTGAGAGGAGATGTTGTTTCCAATTCGTACTGACTATGGTCTTCCGATGAGGAAGTCAAAGATCCAGTAGAAGAGGGAAGTGCAGAGGCCCAGCATTTGGAGCTTGTTGACCAGCACTTGTGAGTATAATGGTATTGAAGGCTGAGCTGTAATCACTGAAGAGTAGCTGGATGTATGAGTTGTCCAGGAGATTCAGAGCTGAGTGTAAAGCCATTGACATTGTGTCTGCTGCGGAGCAATTGTGATGGGAAGCAAATTGCAGTCGGTCCAGACCTATACTCCAATGTGACCATGACCAACCTCTCAGCATTTCATTATTAGAAGATGTAAATACTATGGGCAGTGGTGGTGGAAGTAGCTCACTCTCCTCAGTGGTAGAAACTGCAGAAAAAAATAATGTGTAAATGTTTTGCATTTTCATTGTCTAGGTGGATAGACATCTACGTAAATTGGACCAAGAACTTGCCAAATTTAAAATGGAGCTTGAAGCTGATAATGCTGGAATTACAGAAATATTAGAAAGGAGTAAGTATATTAATCTCTTATCCCAGCATTTGAAATCTTACTGTATAATTTTATTTTTGATATTCTTGGAATGCTGCAGGCTAAGATCAGAAATCGAGTAAAACTGGGAGTTTCACTGGTACCAAACTAATAGGTTTTCTGGACCATTAGATATTCTATAAATTCCATAAACACAATTTGAATTTAAAATTAATGTATTCAGCAGCCAGTGAGTTTAAAGTGAACACAAGAATCAGAACTTTTGAGTGGGACATTTAGATTGGCAGAGTGGTCCAGTTAATTAAGCTGTTGCTTCACAGCTGGTACTGTCTGAAATTTGTACGTTATCACTTCGGCTTCCTCCCATATCAGTTAAGCCAGATGATAAACTTTTAAGATTTCCATACAATGGCATAGCAGCTTATCAATGCTCTAAGGTAGTAATTCCTAAAGGGGGCGGTCCAAATGTTTGTTTGATCTTGGTTACGTGGTCTGGGATATTGGGCCGGGAAGTGATGGGTGAACGAATCTGTTGGGAGATCTGGCCGCAATCCTACTACAGCCATACTCTGGTGCACCCTTTCTGACACTGCAGCTCTACACTGCTTCCTGCAGGGCATCAAAGGACACATGCAGGGCCGCAGTGTGCCCTGGAGGAGGTGTCGACGGGGATGACCCAACCCGTGCCCTTTGCAGATGGATCTCATTCCATCACTCAACTTCCCTGCACAATGCTCCTTTCAGATTGCATACAGGGTGAAGGAGAATATCATGTTGATAGTTCGCTCTACAATCTTTTCTACCTTCCAGGCCCGAACACGCATGGCCCTCTCCAAGTATTCCAGCCCTTCCAGGTCTCCCTCACTATCTTATCAACTGCTGGACAGATTAAAGACAGCACCATCCCCTTCAGATTGGAAGGATAGAAATAACCACGTGTCCTGTCAGTAATCCAGAGCTATCAAGGTACTCATGGCCATGGGTGCCCTCATATAGTCCAGTAACTAGAGCCCAGTCACTAAGGGCCCCAGTCACATCCTCTACTCTATGCCACTCCACCCGCAATTGTACATCCCACTGCAGTGAGGAGGGGCCCGTTATCTGGACAGCAGCTTCTTCACGGACCCACAGGGATGTGTTATCCTCCATGGCCACAGATGGCATCTGCAGGCCATTTTTCATTGGCTTCCTGACTGGATAACCCACCCAAATACCTGCTTCCGATGTGGTACGCTCACGTCGGAACCAACCATGTCCCAGATCTGGAGCAGCCATGTGGTCACAGCTCAAACTACTGTACATTGACCAGCCTGCACGCTAGCTGCATGCCTTTATTTTCTCTGGCCCAGGTTTCCCCATTAGGGAACAATGCTGCAGCAGCATTTACACCTCAAATTTTAACTGGGAGATCTCGTGTTCCTTTCATTTCAAGGCTTTGTGTCGGTGCTGCAGGAAGACTAACAGCATCCAAAAGTTCCCTCTATAATGTTTTTTACTTAGCTGCTGCGTTCCAGGAAATTATTGCCATTTTCCTGGAATGCATGCTGTGTTAAAACGTCAGAACGGGAATGAGGGTGCCATTCCTGTTACAATATTTTACCTCCTAGACCCCTAGTAAATTTCCAGGAACACTTGCAGTCTAAAGTTAACTGCAGGCATCCCGTAAACAATGGGCTAATGAATAGCACGTATCAATGATGCGCATTACAAGCCCCACCTCTTAAATTCTCTTCTTTGGCTTGGCTTCGCGGACGAAGATTTATGGAGGGGTAATGTCCACGTCAGCGGCAGGCTCGTTTGTGGCTGACAAGTCCGATGCGGGACAGGCAGACACGGTTGCAGCAGTTGCAGGGGAAAATTGGTGGGTTGGGGTTGGGTGTTGGGTTTTTCTTCCTTTGTCTTTTGTCAGTGAGGTGGGCTCTGCGGTCTTCTTCAAAGGAGGTTGCTGCCCGCCGAACTGTGAGGTGTCAAGATGCACGGTTTGAAGCGATATCAGCCCACTGGCGGTGGTCAATGTGGCAGGCACCAAGAGATTTCTTTAGGCAGTCCTTGTACCTCTTCTTTAGTGCACCTCTGTCACGGTGGCCAGTGGAGAGCTCGCCATATAACACAATCTTGGAAAGGCGATGGTCCTCCATTCTGGAGACGTGACCTACCCAGCGCTGTCTAAACTCATGTATAGAAACAGAGATTTGGAGTTTTGGTCATTTATGTGTGATCAATGCCAAGACGTTGGACCTTCTTCAGACTGGTAAAATCATGCAAATTCTATCTAAAAAAAACATGTATGCCTCTTTTTACATCCCATTAACTCCGATTATTTGAGGAAGGACACGAGATGGTGGCCAATCTCCTCCCCTTACAAGTCCATGCTATCTGACCATTCCATCAGCTCGCAATGCTCCTCCAGGACACTGGCCAGACTGCTGAACCCAGCAGTATCTTTGATCGACTACGAAACTCTGTCTCCTATACACATGGGGCGCTTCACATCACTCCCACCTAATTACCTGGTTGTTTTTCCTTGATCCAGTCTCCTAGCGCCAATCTGCGATATGAAAACAAGTTTGAAGGATTCAAATAGTGACAATCCTCGCTACATGTCAGGACTAAAAGATGAACTTTATTTACACATGACACCAAACATAACAGGAGACACGCATACACCTGCATGCAAACCAGTAAGGTTCTGATACAAGTTTGCTAAGCAGTACCAATGTTAATTCGTGGGTTCATATAATCAGTGCCTACCATCCGTATCGCGACAAGCGGGCATGACACACCAATCAATAAGATGATGTGCATCTATCTACAAATTATAAGGACGAGACACATTAGTAGTTGTTTTAAATTTGTAGACCTAAAACCAAGAATGTGTGTTCGTTGTATGTATGTGTGTGGATTGTGGAGGGGAGGGGGTGCACTAGGGATATGGCCTGGGAGCAAAGGGGGTGGCAACCTGAAAAAAGTTTGGGAGCCGCTGCTTTACTGTAACTAAAGTTCTTCGAGTTACCAGGACAACTTTAATTATCCGATAAGGATATAAGAAATCAGAGCAAAGAGGTTTCAGAGGATGAGGAGGCTTACCTGCCATGAAACCATGCGCTGCCATCACTCTCCCCCATCGCACATGCGCCAGCTAGCCACGCACGGCCTGCGGATCCCGGGACATTGCATTTAGCGGGTAAATGCCTTTCTACCCTTAATTTGCCCACTATTTGGGGGTGTAGGCCTATATACCCAAATGGAGGACAAATTAACATCTGGTTCAAGGTGGTGCTGGATGGAGGGGTCATAACCTGGACTGTCTGGTCTGAAACTAGATGTCTGGTCACCCTACTCAACCTCCCCTTCCCTTGCTGGGATTCCATGCCTGGGGGTCGATGAGAGACCACGTACTCCCCGAAGGGGATCGATGGTCTAAAGGGTTTGGAGACCCCTGCTTTAAAGGAAACATTATCAGGATATGGGTGATCCAATCTTGGTCTCAGCTCCACTTTCCCCTGATTCATATTATCTCCCTCATAGACCAGAACTCTGTCTGAACCTTGAACATATTCAATGATTCAGCATTAACAGCTTTCTGCTAGAATTCCAAAGACTCACAGTCCTCCATGGAACCAAAGAACTCTACAGCACAGAAAAGAGGCTATTTTGGTCCTTCTAATCTGTGCCGACCAATATTTAGCTAGTTCCGCTGTCCTGCTCCCATTCCATAACCCTCCAGACCTTTCCCATCCATAAAATATCTATAAAATCTATTTTTAAAACTCAAGATCAAGCCCACATTCACTACATCAGATGGCAGCCCATTCCACACTACCACCACTCTCTGAGTGAAAAACTACCCCCAATGTTCCCCATAAACCTTTCCCCTTTCAGATTAAAACTATGACCCCTCATCAGTGGAAAAAGGCCTACTTGCATCCACTCTTCCTATACCTCTCATAATTTTGTAAACTTTTATCAGATCTCCCCTCATTCTTCTTCGCTCCAAGGAAGGAAGAAAATAAATTTTTCATCTTCATCTTGAATCCCTTATTCTGAAGTTATGTCCCACTCATTCAATTTTCTCTGACTCCACCTGTCAACCTCTCATTTTTTTTTATGTTTCAATAAAATTTCCTTCTATTTTTCCACATTCCAATGGGTTTAGGTCCAGGCTGCTCACACTTTCCTCTTTGGACAATTCCTTCAATCCCAGGAATCAAATCAATTAACGGTGTGTGACCTGCCTACATAGCAGGCATATCCATTCGTAAATAATGAGTCCAAAACTGTAGGTCTCACCAATACTCTATACAGTTGTAACAGAACCTTCTACTTTTATATTCATTCCATTGACACTATCTAGTTACATATCATTAAAATGTATAATTTTGCTCACACAAGGTATTAAATTGTGTTCTGCTCATTTCAGTATTTATTTTTTTAACCGGAAATTCATTCATTTTCTGCACCTAACCTTTTTCACACATTTTTTACAATTTTCTTCTAATTGCAGCTTCTGAAAATTGATATCATAGAAATAAATTCTAAACGATAACACTCATCTCCAAAAGATGCTCTTGTGGGAAAAGAGTGAGGTCACAACTTTGCAGTCTCTTACAGTGAAACCTCAAATTTGAAGAATTAGTCTTGAAGGCTGATGGATTATATTTATTTTATCATTCCTTGATTTTTGCCTACCTTCTACCACATCCTTAAGGATGTGAGTAATTACTCCTGCCAACTTTTATGCATTCTATACCTTAAACTCATCAGCTTATTCATTCACAAGAATTACACTAATTTTCTTAGATACTATGTTTTCAACTTACCATATTTTCAAATTGCAACACCAGATCTACAGAAATCATACAATATTGTTTGAAGAATTGTTAATGAGTGTTACAAAATCAAACCAGCAACCACAAAGAAGGCATATCACACATGGGTAAAGATGAACAATTACTTTATTAACAAAATATTCTCCTTCAAACTTTAATTCAAAATTCCCCCCCCCCTTTTATAACAATGCCCACTGATTACTATACAAATCTCTATAACAGTGTAAAACTAATAAATTCCCCAGCCTAAATATAATATATGTAATTAAAGTCTAAGTTATATTTCCAACCAGCCCACAGAAAAACTTAGACACAAAACACACAAGACTCACAAAACTTCGATCTCAACTGAAGCAGATCATAAACAAAATTCAGTTTGTTTGATAAACTGAAGCCAAAAGATCTTTGAGAGAGAGAGAGAGAGAGAGAGAGAGAGAGAGCACAAAATTCAAAGTTGTCTTGTGTTGCAGAGAGAGGAACAACTGGCTTGGTCCGGATCCTTCTGGCTGCCTTCGGAATGTTCATCTTTTTTGAAATCCCAACATTCTAAACTGTCCTCCAGACCATGACTCATGCTCTGGGCCTTCTTCCACTCCACAGCACCACCCAGTGGTGGTTCATCGTCCAAGTCCAGAAATTTTTAGATCATTTTCTGCACATGCCCAGTCCGTCTTCCACTCTCTCAGCAGTCCACCTTCACCTTGGCTCTCGAAGGCAAACTGTCACTTTTTAACATAAAACCACACAACACATAGGCCAATACACAACACAGAACTCTGTAACACTTAGCAACTCTCTGCTTATTCTATATCATGAATTTTCTCTTTCCAAAAAAAAAATCAACATTCAACTTGTTAAATCCATGTTTTATGGATATCACAAACACAACTCAAATAATCCAGTTATAGTTGTTCTTAATCTAATGTGGCGTGCATGAGTCAAGCTATTGTAAAATCTCACCTTCCTGCCAGCAGCATAGTTTGAAGAGGCAGTCTATTCCAGGGATCTAGTTTGTATGCAAATTATATTGCTTAATGATGTCACTGGTGCCACCTTTTCAAATAACAGGTATTTTTGCACATTAAATGCAGAGAGCTACTGCACAAGGTGCTGTCTATTGTTAGGTCCAAGAAAATAAACTCTAAATTTTTTTAAAAGCTTCCATATTCTTTGAATATGTGAATGATATAAAATTAATTTGGATTTGTAAAGTTGTTAAATTTATCCATTATACTGCTAAAATAAGGCGAGCTTTGCATTGACCAAATTAAATTTGCATAGTGAATGAGTTTGTTGGGAATTGGGAGATTTAGAAATGTCAAGTACTCCCATTTACTTCAAAGTTATTCCCAAGGTGATTCACTTAGCTTGTCTAAGTTAATGGCACACTCATTTCTGTCAGGCTGTTATAAATTAATTTGTTATTAACAAATGTGGCAGATGAAGGATGGACACAGACTGATAGGAAGTTTGTCATACTCTTGATAAGATGTATTGTTAATTGTACATTATACTTGTTTCTCTGGGGTATAGAGAATTTAAAGTGATCACACTTTCTGATCAAGCAGGAAGATAAATTGGATTGTTTTGGAAGAGAAAATTGGAGGAAGCAGATGTACATAGAAGTTCTAATGTTGGCTTCTGGTTCTTCTGTACCTCAATTTAAAAATTTCCTTCCATAGTTTCACTATTCTATAATTTCTTCATCTCTCCAAAACCACTTGGAGACCAAGAATATTAGTCATGATATGTGCTTCTAGATGGGATCAGAAATGTGTTATATACAGTTAGAAGCTTCTGGAAAAGTTATTTCATGGGAGGGTGTGGATATAGTGGTCAATGTGAGAAAAAACAATGTTAAAAAATAGAATACGATAAGCAAGAATAACTACAAAATAATGATATATTCAAGTTCGTGTATAAACACATATATTGTGCCTCTAAATATCTGTTCTTGGGTGTCAGACAGATACAAACAACCTCCATAATTGAAGCCAAAATGCTGAAAAATAAATCCAAGTGACATTTCTCTTTGCTTAATTTAGAACATAAGGACCACACACAGGATAAGGATTTTCAGCTTAATGTGCCTGATCCATCATGTAATAAAAGCATAGTTGATCTTTTCCTCAGTATCACTTTCCTGCTCTAACCAGATTTGATTCCTTTGATTGATATAACTTAGAAGATAACATGGAGAACTGAAGCTTACTAGAACAAAAACAATGTTTATGTGGCAAGGATAACATGACCTGAAATAGAACCAGCTTGCAGATTTACCAGGAGCTATAAGAAAAGAAACATAGCCTACAATAACAGTTCTCTAGAGTTAACAAAATATAAAACTGTTTTTTCTGTTTTCCCTTTCAGGATCTTTGGAATTGGACAATCCACCTCAGCCAGTTAATAACCACCATGCTCACTCGCACACTCCACTAGAAAGTAAGTGTTGAGTAGTGACTTTTAAGATTACTTTGTTGGGCTGATTTCACTTTGCATAGATTAGAAAATCATTAAATATAATTATTGTGGGTTGTCATCATGCATTTAAGAAAGGTAGATTTTATTAATCTGGGATAGTTCAGGGCAGAGATTGGAACAGCATGCCATTTAAATAGTGTATTTCCATCCCTAAGTATTAAATATGATATTATAGAGAGCAACAAAATGTATTATTCAAAAAAAAAGACATGAACTCATGCAGACTGGGGCTTTTTTCTCTGGAGCGTAGAAGATTGAGAGGGGACTTGATAGAGGTGTTTAAGATTTTAAAAGGAACAGACAGGGTAAATGTGGATAGGCTTTTTCAATTAAGAAAGGGGGAGATTCAAACTAGAGGGCATGGTTTAAGATTGAAGGGGGGAAATTATAAGGGGAACATGAGGCAAAATTTCTTTACGCAGAGGATATGGAATGAGCTTCCGGCAGACGTGGTCGAGGCGGGATCATTGGTTACATTTAAGGAAAGACTGGATCGTTACATGGATAGGAGGGGACGAGAGGGGTATGGACCGGGTGCTGGTCAGTGGGACTAGGAGGGTAGGGATTTGCTACGGCATGGACTAGTAGGGCCGAACTGGCCTGTTCTGTGCTGTAAGTGGTTATATTATGAAAAAGTAATAAAAGTCGGTGGGACCTTGCAGCTAGTGTCAATTTTTTGCATATACCCCAATACCTCTTTTAAACTGCAGCAGCTGGGTAGTCCTCCTGGGACCCAGGTGTGATTACTGAGGCAGAGGTGCTGGAAGCGTCTTTTAAATTGCAGGGGGATCTACCCATTAAATCACCAACTCAGCGAATTAAGGGGGATCCTGCCCAAGCTATGACGCGTCACGTACTCATGTTCAGATGCTGGCTGCCCAGGATGCACGCACTCAAGCGCTGGCATCACCGGAATAAGTGGGTTGCCTGTGGACGCGACTTAGGTAAGTTTAACTGGGTTCCCTGACTACCTCTGAGGTAGGTCAGGAACCCGGTTGGATTCTGACAGGGTTGACCGACCACGTCAGACCCTTTCTAACTGCTGCATAACTGGGCAAATGGCCTGGTTAACCCCATTTTATACGGCAGTTTGATAATACAAAATTTGTTGATTGTGATTCAGAATTTGTTAACGTTCAATAAGTAGCTTCTGTTAAAATGATTTGCATTTGACTTATTTTTTGACATTTTTGCAGAACGGAAATACAACCCATCAACACACCATTCTGTAGACCATATGCCTGAGAAAAAATTCAAATCAGAAGCTCTCTTATCAACACTTACATCAGATGCTTCAAAAGAAAATACACCAGGTGATTTGAATTGACCATAAGCTAAAATAATACAAAAATTTTGGAAATAACTATTTTACAATCTATACAGTTTTTGACAGTTAATCATTTTATGAGGTTAATGAATAGATCCAGTTTGGATCATCTGACTTGCATACCATAACTGTCAGTATGTATCTTTGTGTTTGATTGTCCAATTCAACAAACAGGTTTGCTGAACCAAGCTAGTTATCTGCTTTACAGTGAAATATGTTCCTCACTTTGCAACTAACAATATGGTCTTCCCAGCCTTTCATAAATTACTGTCCACTGGTCAGCATAGAATTTGATGCTTGCCATCCTGTAGGATGGGGTGGGGAACCTTTTACCATGCTTGGGCCAAATGGTGTGTTCGTGGTTTACCAGAGAGCCTCACTGTACCAACAGGTTCCCTGTACCAACAGGGGTGTGGCTCTCTGCAAGTACTAACCTATTGCAAATAAAACTAAACAAACTTGATTCTGTATAATCTCCTGTCATAGTGAAACCTTTTAACATTGAATTGCATTACAAAAAACTCATGACGTATAAATAAAATATATACCAGTAAATAAAAGTTATCGAGGGCCAAAATGGGCTATTACTATGCTATATGTCTAAATTTAAAATTTAATACAAAGCTTTATTTAGTGAAATCAGAACTTAACAGCAACAAAACTACAATATCATATCTGTAGTTACCTATTGAACTTTTTTTAAACATGCCTGTAAAACAAAACTGTAAAACACTGCATGAAAAACTCAATTTTTGGCCAAATTTGAAATATAGCCTGATAAATTTATCTTTGTTTGAGGGTGCAGTATGAACAAAATAAAATTGTTTTCAACCTTTTCGAAATCAGATCCCACTGCCTGCCTACCACGGTTGTCCCATACTGCACTACAGTAGCTAAAACAACCGCTTTCGCGCAAGCTGCCAATGTTGGCAGGGTTTTTTTAAAAAGTAGCTAATTGCTGAGCTTTGGGTTGCAGGCCAGATAAATTTGAATTCAGACACCAGCTTCACTCGTTCACCTGCTGGCACACCAGTCTCACCATACCGGCCCTATAATGGAACCGAACCCAGACGTTCCAAACTCAATGGTTGCCCATTTGAAATTGGATCCCATTGACTACCTGGCATGGCAGCACTCGATTGTCCCACAATGCACTGTACTACGGTAGCCGAAGCAACCGCTTTTGCACAAGCTGCAAAAGATGGCAGGGTTTTTAAAAAATCATGTAGCTAACTGCTGAGCATTGTGTTGCGGGCCAGATAAATTTGGATGCAGCCTGTGGGCAGTGGGTTTCCCACCCCTGATGTAGGAGGGAGTCAAAGGAGTCAATGGATTTGGGGTTAAAAAGTGACAATGTGGAAATTATCAACTAATCATTATCAGTGATCCAGCTCCACCAAAATTTTTTGAAACAGCTGAACAATTGAGTAGTATAGTCTTCTCATACATTGACTATTCTAGGGTATCTGGCTCTGCCTGGAACTCCAGTGGGGAAAGGGGAAGGCAGAGGTGGTAAGTGAATTTCTGCCTATAATTGTTTGTCTAAGATGATGGCTAATAAGCCAATTATTTTCAGTAAGTGATAAAAATTATGACAGAAGCTAGATCTAATTCTGTGATTTAAAAAAAAACATTTTCAAATTTCTGCTTCCTACAAGATATTTGACTTGGAAACATCTTGTGATGTTTTGTGATTGTATCTTTTTATGTTGAAGGGTATGAGTCCTCTCTTCTCCCAAAAAGGAACACAGGTGGAAAAAAAAATCACCAAGGTTTCCACATTAATTGTTTGTGAAATGCAGAAGATTACTTCATCTATGCATGTCAGGTCTGGTCATGTTTTCTTCCCATGTGCAAATGACTAGCAGATGATGTTGAGCCCACTGGTCAGGAATTTCAGATCATTGTTTTCTGCTTAGCCCATGATATAGACATATTTTAAAAATTAGTGGTGGATGAATTTTGGTTCACACAATCAGGTCCATCTTATTTGTTGTTGGGAGTACTGGCATTGTTTGCCTTTTTGCATTACAGATTGGACAACACAAGAAAAAGTATGTAATTTTGTTGGTTTTTTTAGGATAGAGTTTTTCCTTTGATGCATCATTACCTCCAGTTCTTTCCTGCTTTTTGCAGTGGAGAATAACAAGTGAAATGACATTGAACAAAGCTTCCTTTCCCTCTTTCACAGCTCTACCTTGCCCTTCCTCTCCCATATTTTTGCCATATCTTCCTTTAGAAAGGAAAATTAATTAATTAAGAGACTAAAGTTCAACTGAAGTTTAAAAAGAGACGTTAGAGGTAGAATCAGCATTTAGAAAACTGAGCTCTGACTCCTCGTGAAACTTATGAAGACAGAGGAAGGACGTGGTATTTTGAAGCTTGTCTCTGCTGATGAGGAAATAGAGAATTTGTTTTAATTAAGAGAATGTATGAAAAGCTCAGAACAGTGCAAAAGCCTCTGTCTCAATGTAATGGAAAAGACCTGATGGAGCTTATTATAGAAGATTAAAGAAATAGCAGTATTAGGAAGGTTTACAAAGGTTGATGTTGCAGAAAGAGGCTGGAATCTGGAGTTTCCAGGGCCGGTGACAATTACATTGTAGTAAATGACTTCATGGAGTAATTAGGAAGAACACTTTCTCGTTGGAAGAAACTTCGATAATCAGGGGAGACAGATTTATTGTAATTGACAAAAGAACCAGAGACGACATCAGCTTGTGTTTGCATAATGGATTGTTCTGCTGTGGAATGCATTACCTAAAAAAGATATTGTAAGCACTTTCAATGGTAAGATTTGGAATTGCCTGGTAGCAAAGCAAAAATTATGGAGTTGTTGAGAATAGTATTAAAATATGATTAATTGGATAACTCGTGAGAAAATTGACACTGACATGAGACTTAAGCGGTATATTTTTCTGAGATTTTATAAATAACATAGAGCTGTAGGAGTTGAAAGCTAATCTGAAGCATTTTGATTGATTGTGGTGAGGGGTTGGTGCTGGGCAGGATAAAAATTAATTCTTGCAATGATGGAGTTCCAGAAGAACAATTAACTATTCAAAATATGCACTGAAGATTAATGTAGCTGTCAGCCATTTAGCGTGGTTAAAAGCAAACTGCTGGTGGAACTCAGTGGGTCAAGCAATATCTTTGGGGGAAAGAAGCTGTTGGCTTTTTGGGTTGATGCCTTGACTTCGGAGTGAAAGTGGAGAGGGAAGAAAGTCATTATAAAGAGAAAAGGGGAGGGGTAAGGCAGGAGACCATGGGTGAGAAATAGACTGAGGAGGGGTGAAAGATGACAGGTACATGGAGGAACAGGTGGGGTAGAGTTGGGAAGATGGTTGGTTGAAGCAGATGAACAGAAGTGCAAGTAGAGGAAGGTAGGAGAGGGGAGGATGAAAGTGGTGACCTGCTGAAGGGAAATAAGCAGGAAAAGAAAAGTTACCATTAGGAAAATAGCGTGAAGGGCAAGTAGAACGATATTGGGGATGAGATAGGTAATAGTAAGATGGAACCGGGAGGAGGATAGAGATGAGTGATAGGGCCTGGGGACACATCTGGTTCCATCTGTCCTTTACCTCTCCCTGAAAAGTTACCACCTTTTGTAATGATCTGATACTGTTCCCACTTATCACTATATAGCAACTTTCCATGTTTTCTGCTTGTTTTTTTTTTGTCTGTTTCCATGTGTTCCCCCACTTGCCACTTGTATGTAATAACTCTAAGAAACTAGAATTAATTAGTTTCAGTCTTTCGTCAGAAGATGCTAAAACTAATAGAACATTATCCATGTAAAAAATACTTACAAAAGACAATTCCTGGTCACTAAGTTAAAAATGACCCTCTGGTAAAAGCTTGTTCACTCTACACCACATCTGAAGGAATTTCTGAAGTAGAGAAGAATGCACAGCTTCTTTTAAAAAATATATTTAATACTGCTAAGCAGGAATGAATTTCTCATGCTTGAATAGTGTTAATGACATTTGAACCAAAGTTAATTTATTCTTTCCACGTTCTAAAGCGTAGAAAATGCTCATAGCCCATTCACTGTAAGGAGTGTTAAAATAACAAAGTGAAAATAAATAATATATTATTGTTTTATGTTCTTTTCAGGGTGCCGTAATAACAATTTAACATCAACGTCTAACAGTGCCTACAGTGTCAATTCATCGCAGCACCTCAGCTCATATAATCTAACCTCATTATCTCCAGGAGCTGGACCAGGAGCTGTAGCCATCACAATGGCAGCAGCCCAGGCTGTTCAAGCCACGGCACAGGTAACAAATGATGAACATTATTTTTTATTTGATACAACTGAACTTACCTGGTGACATAATTTAATTGTTTCTCCCACAACTATCTCAAATGATCACAAATGGTCTATTACATCAGAGATATGGTTCTCTATATTTGGCAATATCATAGTCTTTGTATTTTTAAATTGGATGCCTGTATGCCTTGTTGGGCATTAAGACTGTTAACACCTTGGATGGGTGACCCATGTCTTGACACCTACCATACAAAGAAACACATATCAAAAGTGTGACAGAACATCAGAATGTTTTCCACTTTCCTAATTGAGTGCAGTTCCAAAACCACTCAAGATTGACACCATTTTGAACAAAACAGTCTGCTTAATTAGTGCCTCTCCTTGCAACCAAATTATTTACACCGTCTACCACACATCAGTTCAAGTTCATTGTCCCATGTGCTCAAGTACAATGAAAAGCTTATTTTGTGTGGTGTTTTAAATTTAAATTTAGACATACAATGCAGGAACAGCCCCTTTCGGCCCTTGAGTCCGTGCTGTCTATTTACACCCAATTGACCTACAGCCTCAACCTCGGTAAGTTTTGAAGGGTGAGAGGAAACCAGAGCACCTAGAGGAAACCCACGCAGACAAGGGAAGAACATCCAAACTCCTTACAGACAGCACTGGATTTGAACCCCAGTAGCTGGTGCTGTAATAGTGTTTTAGATAACTGTATCTGCAAATCTATTCACATACAGCAGAATAAAACAGAGCAGAGAGCAGTGTTACAGTGAGAGTTCAGCTTGAACAAAGTAAAACCAATGTTATTTTACTAGGGTGAATTTTGTTCAGAAGTCCGATAGAAGCATGAGAAAAGCTGGAATCTAGTTCAGAATCCGAATTTATTGTCATGAACAAGTCATGAAATTCATTGTTTTGGGGCAGCGTCACAGTGCAAACATTCATAGAAGCCATCTTACAACAATAAATAAAAATAGTGCACAAAAAGTCAATGTGAGGCAGTGTCCTTGGTTCGTTGATCATTCAGAAATTTGATGAGTGGGGAAGAAGCTGTCCTTGTGCCACTTTAGGCTCCTATACCTTTTCCCCAATGGTGGCAGAGTGAAGAGGGCATGGCCTGGGTGGTGGGGGTCCTTGAGGATAGAGGCTGCTTTCTTAAACCACTGCCTTTTGATGTCCTCGATGGATTGAAGTCTGGAGTTCGTGATGTCGCAGAACAAGTCAACAACCCACTGGAGTTTTTCTTGTCCTGATCGCTGGCACCTCAATACCAGACATTGATGCAACCAGCCAGAATGGCCTCCTGTAGAAGTTTTAAGAATCTTCGGTGACATACCAAATCTCCTCAAACACCTCACAAAGTATAGCCACTGGCGAGCCTTCTTCATGATTTCAGCGACATGGAGGCTCCAGGACAGATCTGCTGACACCCAAGAATTTGAAGTTCTTGACCCTTTGCACTACTGAGCCCTTGATGAGGACTGTATCGTGTTCTCCTGAAGCACATGAAGCATCATCACCTGCAGATATTGCTTCAAATTCAACAACATCCTGACTTCATCACTATAACTAAGTCCTGAAACCTTACCTGATAGCACTCTTTTATTACAGGGGCTGTGGTTGAAGAACCCATCTCTTCAGTATCAAGGGCAATTAGAAGTAGGCAATAAATGCTGACCATTGCCACCTTGCCTATAAACTAATTATAAAAAGAAATAAAAATCAACATTGTTGAAATAATGTACCAAGTTTTAGTCATAGAGTTCTCTAGCTTGGTACAGGCCCTTAACATGTACTGGGCATGCCAACCAAACTCATCCTTTTGGCCTTTATCCTTCTGAACCTTTCTTAGCCACGTACCTGCCTAAATGTGTTTTGAACGTAACAGTTGTACCTGCTTCTGCCACTTCCTCTGGAAACACCACCCTCTGTGAAGAAGATGCTCCTCAAGACTCTTAAATCTGTTCCCTCTCACCTCAAATCTATGCCCTTTAGCTTTATGTTCATCTACTCTGGGGGGAAAAAAATGCCATGACAATTTCTCAATGTTTTAATATGTTCAGCTTGTGGCACTATGTTAAATCTTACTGTAGATATATTACATCATAAAAGGAATTGATTTGAAGTGATGCCATGAATAAATATTTTTAAAACTATGCAAACACATAGTAAGTTAGTAAGGAAGTTGTATTAAAAAGTTGTTTTAAATTGTTAAAATTAATGTTGCAGCTATATTACATATATTTTATTTTACTTTTATTTAAGATGAAGGAGGGTAGAAGGACATCTACTATAAAAGCGACTTATGAAGCATTCAAAAACAATGATTTTCAGCTTGCACGAGAATTCTCCATCTCGAGAGAATCAACGGGTTATACCTCCACACTAGCCTCAACGCTTACTCAGACGTTACCTACATCAGCCACAGATTCACGCAGTGGTCGAAAAAATAAGTAAGTGTTTTCATTATTGTGAGTTAATTTTTATTAGTTTTTTTTTAAATGTTGTTACCATGATTTTAATTAATCAGGTTCAAATTAAGTATTTTACAATCTTTTAACAATTAGCCTATATCAATAGGCTAATATAAATCTCATAGGAGCCCATTGCATCTGCTCCAAAAGCAATGTTCATTTTACTGATGGTTTTTACAACTATCAGTATGTGTATATTTAAGATCCAGCATATTGTTAATCCAGGCTGGAGTAATATTCTCTATTGAATAACAATCCACATCAATTTGTTGTCCCATATGGCCCAGATTCTAATTTCAGATTTTATTAACCACAATGTCAGAAACAGTTTTGTGATGAGATTGAATTTGTTAAAAATTCATTCTGAATAGTTCCTCCTCAGTCTCTGTGGAGGAAAGAAGTTACAAAATCAGTTTAAAAATGCTGAAAGGAATTTTTCTATTTTGTTGCTGAGTTTAATTTAAATACAGTACAACTCAGATTATCCGAAATGGTAGGGACCGGACCTATGTCGGATGAATGTTTTTTTGGATAATTCGTCATTTTTTTTAAAAACAGCCCACTTGAAACCATGTTTAAAGAAGAAAAGCAACAAAAGAAGGCATTAACATTAAAATAATCCTTACTTCTCACCAAAAAAATTGCTGGCCGCCACCAACATCTCCCAACCCAGGTCCCGCTGCTGCCAGGAGCCCGATGTTCCCGCTGCTGCCGGGAGGCCACTCTCCTTGATGATGCCAAGACAAGAGATTCTTCTGATTTAAGATATACTCATTTATCCAAAATTTTTTAAGATAAATGAGGGTTTTGGAGAATCCAATTTTTGAATATTTAGAGTTGTCCTGTAGTGTATACCAATGGAAAATTTTGGATGTGGACAACATATGCAAAGTGATTTAAAAATCAAGAAAACCTGATTCTTCAAATCTGAAATAAAAATAAAAAATGCAAAGAACATTCAAGTCGGGCAACATCTGTGGGAAAAATAAAGAGTTATCATTTCAGGTTAAAGATCCTTTGTCATATCCTTCATTTTCTTTGTTAGTCCTTGGGAGTCAAATAAGGATTTCCTTTTAAATTGAACTTTCAAAAAAAACTTCCTATAATTTTTATACCTTTGAGTTCATGCACAGTGTATTTGTGTCTGAGACATAAGAGACTATGGATGCTGATATCTGGACCAAAAAACAAGCTGCTGGAGAAACTCATTGGGTCAGGCAGCATCTGTGGAGGGAAAGATATAATGGATATTTTGAGACCATGTATCAGTGTAAATGGGAGATGACCAGTATAAGGGGAGGGGTAATGTAGAACTAATCAGGTATAGATGGATCTAAAAGAGGAGAGGTTGATGGGCAGGTGGAGCTGGAAGTGTGGACTTCATGACAGACTGGGAAATGATAAGTGGAGACAGCAAAGGTCTGTGTATTATAGAATGTGATAAGAAAGGGAAGTGAAGAATGGAACCGGATATACGTTGATGGGAACACTAGGAGAAGGGAATGGATGAACCAATGGGCAAAGTGTATGCATGGTGCACAGATGAATCCAGGTGGGGAAGGGGAGAGAAGCTAGGTAACAGGCCTCTTTTGACAGGAGTTGGAACAAAGAGTGTATGTGAGAGGACCAGGATAGGTCTGAAGCAGAAGGCTTTGGGCGGTACAGCATAGCAGTTAGCGCAACACTACTACAGCGCCAGCAACCGACATCCAAATCCGACACTCTCTGTAAGGAGTTTGTATTTTCTCCCCTTGTCTGCATGGGTTTCCTTCGTCTGTTCCACCTTCATCCCATTTTTCAAAATATATGGGGGTTGTAAGTTAATTGGGATATCTGGGCGTCACAGGCTCGTTGACTGGTAGGGCCTGTTACCATGCTATCTGTCTAAATGAAAAGAGAGAAAGGAACTGAGGGTGCGAGGTTTCCTGATAATGGAGAATTCAATGTTCATGCCGTCAGGTTACAGACCACCCAGACAGAACGTGAGGGACTGTTCCTCTGTTTTTCATTTGGCCTCACCCTAACAATAAAGGAGGCTTAGGACAGAAAGGTTGGTGTGAGAATGGCAAGGAGAGTAAAAATGGCTTGGAACCAGGAGCAATGGTGGTATAATTTGGAGTCAGGGACATTTTGGCATCCACAATTTGCGTCTGACATTTTGCCACCCACAGTTTAGCACTGGACATTTTGGCACTAACAGGTTGATTTCACTGCAGGGAGAGGGAGTGTGGAGATGTTATTCCATTATATTTAAATAAAATTATAATAAATTAATTTTATATTTGTGATATTTAATTAAACATATTTAACATTCAATTAAATGCCATGTCCATCTCCAAATGCGAGTGCCAAAATATCTGGCGCTAAAATGTGGACGCCAAAATGTCTGAAGGTTTACAAAAGTCGTGTTTTTTTTTCACCAAAATGTGAATGCTAAAAAGGATTTAATGTGTACAGATTGGAGACCTTTTGGAAAAAGATGCCCTTGTACATTTTTATTTTGAGGGATGAGAATTCAAGGTTGCCAAGGATCACAAGATCATTTTCCCTTTTCCTTGGTGGCATTGCCAAGGCTCACTTTAAGCTTAATCCTCTCTGAATCTATCATTTATAGAATCTAAGACCTCCAAGGGATATTCAATGATGAATCATCCTGTAACATGATATTTCAAAAAATGAAGCATTTCTTACAGGATCATATCACGCTCCACTTTCCGTTGATTGAGGAACTATAGAGCCTTGCTTATTATCAATAATAGCCCTGATTTTTGATTTTTTTAAAAATCAGAGATAATGGGATACAAAATTCAGCATTGTTTTTACCCCCATGGCACACCACTACATTGTTGGAGCTCAAAGACCAGAATGTTATCACTACTTTCAAGACTTAATACTTGTAGTGCATGACCCCGTTATTTTGATGTCAAGCTGCAATGATAAATCCACCCATTTCAAGAAACGCACAACACATCCATATCAAGATAACCATAAACTAGAGGTTATCTTTGAATGATGGAACCATGCAATAATAAATGGTGAACAGAGAAAATAATGGCCAGTGTGTGCCATGAGGGAATGAAACTGGATTTGTTTAAGTACATCTTCATAACGTGGAAGAGTTATTGGAAATGCACAACAAAGATGAAAGTTAGGATCTGCAACACAGTTTAAAATAAGAAAAAGAAGTTACCGATGCATGGCCACTGGCTCCCAAAATAACTTATTACCAAAAGGCTTTAGAAGGTGTTCTTCTCCCTCAAACCCCTAAGTCACCTATTTACCTGGTCCACATTCCTTGCCTTTTACCCCATAACTCTGGCCCACATTCCCACAACTGGTTTTGACCACACGCTAAACCACATTTTCAAACCCAAATACTGAGGAGCATGTGTAAAGTGCACATTTGGAGGCTGAGCCTCAAGATTCTGTTGACTTGTTCATCAAAGCATATAAGGGTGTGTGCCTTATACTTGGGGCCAATAAGGTGAAGGTCCTCCAGCATTCCACCTCCACTGCATCAATTTGCCTCCAAGAAAAGAATATATTCTCTCAAGATGCTAGAAAGCTTGAACTACTTTCCATTTCTCAGAAGCCTTCCATCAAATAGACATCAATGATGAAACTGACTAATACCTTAAATGTGTCAGTACATCCTGTGGTCCAATGAGGAAGGGATAGGTGGTTAAAGAAAAGGATATTCAAAGATCAAGTCCTCAGATCTGGCACAAAACTCATGGTCTACCAAATCAGCAGTTGATATTATATGCTTCTGAAATCTGGATTACCCTGAGCAGGCATCTCAAGGCACAAGAACAATTCCATCAGTACTTGGTGGAAAATTCTCCAAATTCACTAGGATTTTAAGAAAACCAATATCAACTTTTCCCCAACAAAATCTCCTGTACTGTTTCCAGTGACTGTGTAGGTTAAATGGCATCTATGAATTGTTGCCACGTGACAATTCACAGTAGCTAATAAATCTGGGATAGTTGATAAGAAATTGGGAAAAATAGTTTACAAAGAAAATTAGTGAGGGTGTGCGATTTGATCTGTAAATCAAAATGGCTTACTCTGTCAAAAGGAAATGTAAAATGCTAATAAAACACAAAGCTGGGGAAACTCAGTAAATCGAACAGTGTATTCTTTATAGCAATGATAAAGATACATAACCATTGTTTTAGGCTTGAGCCCTTCATCAAGGTATCAAGATTCAACATTTTAAAATACTACTTGTTCAGATTGTTCTCTGCTTATTTTACCAGGCTTTCTCAAAATGTTTATTTTTTTATAGTTCATAATTTTATAATTAGGTAAAATAAAAAAATTGTCCATTTATCAGATTGTTCATTTATTATTTTTATATTTTTCCCCCAGAAGCAGCAACAAGTCTTCAAATCATCAGTCGTCGTCATCCTCGTCTTCGTCATCTTCATCTTCATCGTCAGTCATCGCGCAAGAAATTCCTCAGCAGACTCCAGCTTTACCTGAGTCTGATTCTAATAGCCAAGTTGATTGGACATATGATCCCAATGAGCCTCGTTATTGTATATGCAATCAGGTAAGTCTGCACTTGCAAATACTTGTGTATAATTAGATGAGGCATTTAATTTAAGTTCACTGAATGTTCTGTTACTTTTATAGATTTTAAAATTGAGGACACAATTGTGCTAGAACCTTTTTTATAAACATTTAGCATTAGATTTCAACATGAGTTTCAAAAAAATATTAATTCATTTTATCTCCACAAAAGTGTACTTTTAAGGCAAATAAACTTGCAAGAACATTTTGTAGCATATAATGAGAGAGAATGTTGGCCATTTCTATTTAAAGAAAACAATCCACAGATATGAATGAAAAATTACTTACATTCATTACAAGAAATGTGTTTAATTCCTAGAAGTATTTTTATTTTATTGAATGAGTCGAGACCAATGCTGCCATAAATTAATTAATCAAATTCTCACTGCCAATGTATTTAAACTGTTCGTTCATTTTTCTTTCATTCCCCGCTTCCAATCAGGAAGTAGAGTAAAAAATATATTGGAAGCTTAATGAACCAAGTGATGCATCACATTTCCAAATGCTACGTGAATAAATTTGTAATAAGATGCAGATGAATTATCTGCATTCCAAAATGTATTTCTTGGTGAGCCGTAAAACATTGTCACAATGCCCTAATCATGAACAAGAGATGCTGCAAAAAAAGTTAACTTAATTTAACCAAACTATTAAAGTTGGTATTAATGTAACAATCTATTTGAAAGACCAACTGATAAGGTTCCCCAATAAGGCACAATCATTTTTAACCTATTTGTTAATAAATTCCCACCAATAAATCACTGAACTTAAAGATGTACTTGTTTTTTTTTTTTACACACTCTTTTCAGGTGTCTTATGGAGAAATGGTAGGATGTGATAATCAAGATGTAAGTATTTTCAACTTTTTTTACAATGCATGTGTTCAGTAAAACACCAAATTACTAATTATCTATCTTTATTCAAAATTTTCTGTAAACAAAAAATATATAAATGAAGCAAAAAAAATACTCAGGGTAAATGTTGGATGCATATGCAGTACATAAAAGTATTTTCATATTTTTAAAAAACTGCTTACCAAAACAAAATGAAACTGGTTTTTAAATTAACTAACAAAATTAAATTTTCTTTCAAAGTGCCCCATTGAGTGGTTTCATTACGGATGTGTCGGACTAACAGAAGCTCCAAAAGGAAAATGGTACTGTCCGCAATGTACTGCAGCAATGAAGAGGCGTGGCAGTCGCCACAAATGAAACTCGAGGAATGAGGAATTGATGTGACTGGTGCTTTGTCCAAACAAACTTTAATTATTACATTGAATGCAAGCAACAAATTACTGCAATAAGTAATATTTTTTGCAGTACTCTTGTATATGTTCCTATCTGAAAATGTAAAGCTTATTGATGAAAAGTGGATTTTCAATTTTTGTTTTAAGATACAGGATGATTAATTATCAATCTCTTAAAAATATTCTCTTAATAATTAACTGAAGCAAAAAAATCCCAAATGTATAGTAAATATTTGTTTAAAGATACTTTACTTTTGTGTTTAATTATTACTTCTGGGAAACTTAAAAGTTCAGCTGGCTGAAGTAAAATGCAATATGGGCAATAAAATCTTGTAGAGCTGACAAATGTTAATGTCCTGGTACATGAACAAATATTTCTTTATCGTGTGAATGCCAGTTTGTGCCATTAGTGTTCAATGTTTTGGTGCAGCACGTTTCTTATAAAGGATATAAAACTAAAATTATCAGGATGTCTTTGATACTAAACAGATTGAAAAACATTGTGTTGTATGTATGGAAACATGCTTTTTCCACATGTATTACACATGACATTAGTGATTAACCAGTAAAAACATAAGGATTAGTGAATTGTGATTTCATTTTTTAAAATGTCTGGAACCAAGATCAGATAACAGTTGCAGAATGACAAAGTTGTTTTCATGAGCTAATCACTTTGTGCAACTTTATTGGATTGTAAGATAAAATTTTAATTAGTAAAAATGTAACCTGCACATATAGATTACAGAAGTATTAACACTTCCATACCAGTTCACATTATCTGTAAATTGTTTTGGTTTTTTTCCTGAAGTTGTGAAAGACACCATACAAATGCAAGTATTTCACACTGAATATACTTTTGCAACTTCCAGAAACCAGTTTAAATACATTAAGGCTTATTTCAATCGTTGTCCTTTTTGTCCTTTTTTTTTGATTTAGAGACGACACCAGGCTCCGAACATTTTCTAGGTTCCAAACATTGGTTACTCTGAACATCTATGTCCAGCATAACATCTTTTAATTTGACATTTTGCCAATCAATGTAGAATTTCAGCCCTTTTTTTAATGTAATTACGCCTTTTTTCTAGAGTCGTCACTGTGAAGTCCATCGTTGTATGTGAATGGTTGTTACTGTACATGCAATATAATTAAAGGAACTAATTTCTTAATACTGTATCATAATAAGATTGTATCACTTTCAACCACAGAAGTAAATTGAGCATGTAGATATTTTCAGATCTGAGCTACAGCTCTAAGCCCTGTCAGTTATTGAAAAACAAATCTATTGTACAAGTCTAATGTTGTTGGGTCAATTAACAGAACAAGATTTATAGCTTGATCAGCTGTTGGCACTGACAGGTTAACATCAGACCAAGTTTCTAGTTTGGGTTTTGTAATTTTGACTGTTGACTTTATTCTGGAAGCATGTTATGTTTTGCTATTTGTGACAGTTGTCATCATGGCATTCTGACTTGGCAATCTTGCAAAAGCATTTATCATGTTTCTCCAACTGTACCATATGCAGGCTTCATACTACACTTGCCGCATGAGAGTAAATAATGAGGCAATGCACTTTATAAAATTTACACCAGTTATATATTGAATTTTGTCTATGAAAACCTGTTTTTCATGTGAACAGGGCAGTCCAATATATATTCTCCACCACTCTGAAGAAGTATAGTTTTATTATTTTACTAATGTGACAAACGAGATGTGTTCCACACCAGGGTCGTGCCCAGCGCGGAATGCCACACTGACCACCGGCTGGTTCACTGCAAGCTCAACCTTCATTTCAAGCCAAAGTCCAGGAACAGTAAAGCCCCCAGAAAGAGGTTCAATGTTGGAAACTTGCAGTCAGACAAAGTGAGAGGAAACTTCCAGGCAAACCTCAAAGCAAAGCTCGAGGATGCAATGTGCCTCACGGACTCGTCCCTTGAAACCCTCTGGAATCAGCTGAAGACTGCCATACTGCAATCCACTGAAATGGTACTGGGCTTCTCCTCCAGGAAAAACAAGGACTGGTTCGACGAAAACAACCAGGAAATCCAGGAGCTGCTGGCAAAGAAGCGAGCTGCCCACCAGGCTCACCTTGCAAAGCTGTCCTGGCCAGAGAAGAAACAAGCCTTCCGTCGCACATGCAGCCATCTTCAGCGCAAACTCCGGGAGATCCAAAATGAGTGGTGGACTAGCCTCGCCAAATGAACCCAGCCCAGCGCGGACATTGGCGACTTCAGGGGTTTTTACGAGGCTCTAAAGGCTGTGTACGGCCACTCACCCCAAGTCCAAAGCCAGCTGCGCAACTCAGACGGCAAAGTCCTCCTCAGCGACAACATCTCCATCCTCAACCGATGGTCAGAACACTTCCAATCTCTTTTCAGTGCCAACCGCTCAGTCCAAGAATCCACCCTGCTCCAGCTCCCTCAACAGCCCTTAAGGCTAGAGCTGGATGAGGTCCTCACCCAGGAAGAGACATATAAGCCAACTGAACAACTGAAAAGTGGCAAAGCAGCAAGTATGGATGGAATTCCCCCCCCCCCCAGAGGTCTGGAAGGCTGGCAGCAAAACTCTGCATGCCAAACTGCATGAGTTTTTCAAGCTCTGCTGGGACCAAGGAAAGGTGCCTCAGAACCTTTGTGATGCCATCATCATCACCCTGTACAAAAACAAAGGTGAGAAATCAGACTGCTCAAACTACAGGGGAATCACGCTGCTCTCCATTGCAAGCAAAATCTTCGCTAGGATTCTCCCAAATAGAATAATACCTAGTGTCGCCGAAAATGTTCTCCCAGAATCACAGTGCGGCTTTCGCGCAAACAGAGGAACTACTGACATGGTCTTTGCCCTCAGACAGCTCCAAGAAAAGTGCAGAGAACAAAACAAAGGACTCTACATCACCTTTGTTGACCTCACCAAAGCCTTCGACACCGTGAGTAGGAAAGGGCTTTGGCAAATACTAGAGCGCCTCGGATGCCCCCCCAAAGTTCCTCAACATGGTTATCCAACTGCACGAAAACCAACAAGGTCGGGTCAGATACAGCAATGAGTTCTCTGAACCCTTCTCCATTAACAATGGCGTGAAGCAAGGCTGCGTTCTCGCACCAACCCTCTTTTCAACCTTCAGCATGATGCTGAAACAAGCCATGAAAGACCTCAACAATGAAGATGCTGTTTACATCCGGTACCACACGGATGGCAGTCTCTTCAATCTGAGGCGCCTGCAAGCTCACACCAAGACACAAGAGCAACTTGTCCATGAACTACTCTTTGCAGACGATGCCGCTTTAGTTGCCCATTCAGAGCCAACTCTTCAGCGCTTGACGTCCTGTTTTGCGGAAACTGACAAAATGTTTGGCCTGGAAGTCAGCCTGAAGAAAATTGAGGTCCTCCATCAGCCAGCTCCCCACCATGACTACCAGCCCCCCCCCACCCCCCACATCTCCATCGGGCACACAAAACTCAAAACGGTCAACCAGTTTACCTATCTCGGCTGCACCATTTCATCGGATGCAAGGCAAATAGCGCCTTTGGAAGACTACACAAAAGAGTCTGGAAAAACAACCAACTGAAAAACCTCACAAAGATAAGCGTATACAGAGCTGTTGTCATACCCACACTCCTGTTCGGCTCCAAATCATGGGTCCTCTACCAGCATCACCTACGGCTCCTAGGACGCTTCCACCAGCGTTGTCTTCGCTCCATCCTCAACATTCATTGGAGCGACTTCATCTCCAATGTCGAAGTACTCGAGATGGCAGAGGCTGACAGTATCGAATCCACGCTGCTGAAGATCAAACTGCGCTGGGTAGGTCATGTCTCCAGAATGGAGGACCATCGCCTTCCCAAGATCGTGTTCTATGGCGAGCTCTCCACTGGCCACCGAGACAGAGGTGCACCAAAGAAAATGTACAAGGACTGCCTAAAGAAAGTTCTTGGTGCCTGCCACATTGACCACCGCCAGTGGGCTGATATCGCCTCAAACCGTGCATCTTGGCGCCTCACAGTTCGGCGGGCAGCAACCTCCTTTGAAGAAGACCGCAGAGCCCACCTCACTGTCAAAAGACAAAGGAGGAAAAACCCAACACCCAACCCCAACCAACCAATTTTCCCCTGCAACTGCTGCAACCGTGTCTGCCTGTCCCGCATCGGACTTGTCAGCCACAAACGAGCCTGCAGCTGATGTGGACTTTACCCCTCCATAAATCTTCGTCCGTGAAGCCAAGCCAAAGAAAGAAGACATATGACTACTGAATGGTTCCTTGAAAATCGTTTATCCGCTAAAACCTTGCGGCTTACAATTGTGGACATTAATTGCTCTTGGCCTTAACCTTTAATTTCCGGTCTATAAATTTGCCTTTTAACTCTTAGGAGGAAATTTTAAATGTTACAAAGAAAAGTCCCCTTAGGTACTAAAATTAACATCTGGTTAAAAAGGGTTAATGGATACCCTTGTAATGAATACCCTTTGCCATATGTCAGAAGAAATTATCCATTTAAATTACTCCACTGATTCAATCTTGTGCAAACTTCTGATTTTTTTCACTTGATGTGTGAATTAATTGGGATTCACTGGTTAATTCGAAATTAAATGGGAAAAACATTGTAGATGCTGGAGATCATCTGTAATTTAAACAAGACCAAGGTGCATTTGTGGGTTGCGATGGGGTGAAAAAAACAATGTTTCACGTTAGTAAAGTGGGGAGTGTTAGAGCAGATTTTAAATAAATGCAGAGGAAAAAGGATAGAAGATGGAAGTGAAGTAAAACGGGATTTATAATGATATGGATGACAGGAAAAGCTAAACAAACATCATTACTGTCTGGAAAAAAAATAGGAAAATTGTTATGATTTAAAATTGTTGAACTTTCAAGTCAGGAACATGAAAAATGTCTCATTGAAAGATGAGGTGCTGTAAGAGGCTATGAAAGTGAGACCTGACAATTGGGTTAATTTAAGAAATAATCATTCTGTGTTGGTCCTCTAAATCTAAGACAAGAGCAAAATGTTGAAAATACTGGAAATTAAAGGCATGAAAATACTGGGTAAGTGGCAGTATCTGTGGAGTTAAATATATGTTCTGTCCTCCCTGACGTACTATATATTTAATGCATTTACTGTCTTTTATCTAATTAAAGCAATGCCTAGTTGATCTATTCTTCAGTCCAAGATTTTTAATCCTAATGAAGCAACACTGATGGAATATTGTATTTATCACAATTTCTCTTTAACCTAAATAAACATTTAGTATGAAATATTGGCAAGACAAGAAACTTAGGGTATAAAATGTCCTCAGAATAAAGTTCAGTATATAAATGCTTATATGCAAAGCGCTACCCTCGGCTGTTGATCATAGATCTAGAGCAGTGGTCCTCAATCTTTTCCTTTCCACTCACATACCACTTTAAATATTCCCTATGCCATAGGTGCTCTGTGATTAGCAAATGATTGCTTAAGGTGGTATGTGAGTGGAAAGAAAAAGATTGAGAACCACTAATCTAGCCCTTCATGAATCTCAAAATCCCATATTGTTTTTCATCTGCCTTGCCCCTGAAATCCTTTAGGTTGTACACCCTTCAGTCTCTGATCCTGTTGAATTTTTTAAAAATATTGTCCATATCACAAAGATGACAGCTAAATAATGTAACTATGAAATTATACCTACCAATCTATTTTAGGCATCATGCCCTGTTTTCTCACAAGACAATCCTGCACATTGTCAGTAATACATTTAGTCATGTTATTTGTATAGTTCAAGTGGCTCATTTATATGTTAAATTGGTGAGATGGCAACTACAATCTAACTAATGATTAAATTCCTGCTAATTGTATAATGAAATCCAGGAAGCCAAAAATACATAAATGATTTGATGCAAATGAAATAGAATTAATGTTTTAAAGATCATTGTAACTAAAAAATCAAAAATGTATTTTGTTCTCTCCAATTAAATACTGGATGAGTCAGATAACATGTAAAACAAAACTTACACATTTCCTGTAGAGCCCTCTGCTATTATTCTTATAAACTATTAATGCTGTTGAGTAAGACATCAGGAATACTATACATCATCTGTGATGAATGATAATCATAGTTCAGTGTCCACTTCTCTGGGCAGCAAAAATAAATCAATGGACTAAATAGTTAGTTGCTTCAATTTAACCATCAAATAACATGGTTATTTGTTTAGCTTTGATTTGTAGAAGAACCAAAGTTATTCTCAAGAGACTGTTTCCTTATGTAGCCTGCAGTGTTTAAAATTGCCATGCTGTGGATATTTTGTGTGCTTGAGACTACCTTGAACACACTGAAATGTCATGGAGTTTCTAGAGTATTTTGGGTTATTTTATCATGTGTATATTTGAGGTGTGATCACAACAGAGGCAAAGCAAGTTAAAAATGAAAAAGACCAGCAATCAGGTTACTAAGAGAAGAACAGAGAAAGTCTAAAAGTTATTTATCGATAATAAATCAACTAAGAGGTCAAGGTCTTGAATAAAGTGTATCAATTGTACCAGTGTCATACCATCGATGAGCAACAGATATTTGTTCACAGCATCTATCATTGTAAAGGGCTTGAAGTGAGTGACTTGCTTGATCATTGATGAGTTGGGTATCATACATCCTCTAGACCAGAGGCAGATTTTATTTCCTGGACATAAATAAATAAGATTTTTATATCCATATTTCCTAGTTGTTATAATGGAATTTGAAACTGTACATTGAAAGTCCTTGATCAAGAGTCAAAACATTAGGACACTGTTTTGTAATCTAATCAAATTTCATGTAACAGCTCAGTTTCTCCAGCTTTGTGTTTTTACTTCAACCATGGTGTCTGTAGACTTTCGTAAAAGCTGCATCTGTTCCCAAGATGAGGTCTTCCAATCCAGATCATCTGAAATGTCTGCTTTCTTCCACAATCATGGCTTCCTCGACCACCATCAATTCAGCTCTTAACCTGCTTTGCCTCCATTTCCCGCTTATCTGCCCTGGCCCTATCTGCCCCCAGATTTAACAAACACAGGATTCACCTTGTTACCTACCACCCCACCAGCTTCCGTATCCAACACATTATCTTCCATAATTTTGGCCCCCTACAATATAATCCCACTACTAGGCACATTTCTCCTCTCCTCTCTCTGCCTTCTCTAGGGGCCATGCCCTCTGTGACTCCCTGGTCCACTTATCCCTCCTAACTGATTGCCTCCTAGCACCTTCTCCTGTGGTCCCAGGAAGTGCCACACATGCCCATACCTACTCCCTCACCACCATTCAGGACTATAAATAGTTATTTCAAGTAAAGTGTTGGCTTTTGTTATTTTTTTTATCTTTATGTTTTAAACCTCGGGTACCTGTTTTATACTGCACTTTAAATAGCTGTTTAAGTTAAGATGTAAATGTGATACAGCACTTTGGTCAATGTGAGTTTGTCTTAAATGTTCTATATAAATAAATTAAACTAAACTAAACACAAGATTTCTAAGATTGAAATTTGAATTCTTTTCAGAATTGTGCCTAAGCTGTAATGGTTTGGATAATCCACACATATATATACATTTGTACATAGTTGGGTTAAGTTTAAATTTTAAGTAAGATGTTATATTATTAATTATTGTTTTAAGATAATATTATCTTGGTGAATTTCTATTCCTGTTGGTTTATGATGTAACATGAATCAAAATGTGTATCCACGAGAGTTATACCAGTGCCTGCTTTGTGGCCTTCTCTACATTGGAGTGACTGGTGCAGTCTAGGAAATAACTTTGCTGAGCACCTTCGCTCTGTCCATGTCGTTTATAGGGATCTCCCTTCAATTCCACGCCCCCCTCCCCCCACTCCCCTGCTCACTTGTCTGTCCATGTCTATCTCACCAAGACCACCCATAAATTTAGGAACAACACTTGATTTTCTGTCTGGGTATTCTTCAACTGGATGGCATTAACATCAATTTCTCCGGTTTCTGTCAGGCTACTTACTCTCCATTCCCCCTCCTTTTCCTTTCTCTTTGTTTTCTTTCCTCCAGCTCTCCTCTCCATTCACAGAGCCATCCCCTCTCCCCCCTGAGTGCTGGTGTGCTTTCCCTCCCTTATTCACCTATTACCTCCAGGCTTTGGAACTGTGCCCCGCAACCATTATATTTGGATGCCTCCCTGCATTTTTTAAGCCCGAAACCGTTGGTAATGCATCTTTATCTCTGCTATATAAAGCACACTGTTTGACCTGCTGAGATTCTCTAGCCTTGTGTTTTGACTTCCACCATAACCTAACCTGATTTCAAAAACTGCATGACAGAAAGGCAGAAAGACTGGAGTAGGTGTGAAGGGAGAAGGCGAGTTACAAAGAGAAATACATTAATTTTGCATCTGGTGCTAAGAAGCTGAAAATAACCTATTTCCTCCAAAGTATTAGGGCAAAGGAGACAAAAGATTGAGGTCTGTCAAATGAGATGGATTGAAAAGTGGTACCTTTGAGGTACATATCGAGATCAAGTCAAGATAGCAGTGCTGCCGCTGGTGCAGACTCATGGGGAGTGGAGTCGCAGATCTCTTGCGGTGTCCATCCGCTTAGTCTGACTGCCGTCGGCTCCGTAAAGGCTGTAGATAGAGCCGACGGTGGTTTTATTTAAAAATACCGCAGTGTCTGCACCAAGATGGCAGTGCTTGTGATTGGCAGCAGTCATGAGGAAGTGGAGGACTGGCGCAGGCCACCAGAAAAAGGGGAAAACACTCCCATTTGAGAAGGCAAAGCAGAGGAGGACAGTGACCAAGGCAGAGGACCAGTGAGAGGTTCTACCATTGAAGAAACAGACAGTCGGCAGGCTGTTGGAGACTGAGGGCAAGGAACCCCTGCATGCTGTGGGTGGCTGGCGACTGCGGCCAAGGGATTCACATCAACTGGCTCAAGACTGGCTGAAGGTGCACCATGTATCAGAACAAGGAGGCGAGAGGGTGCCAAGGGCGCAGATTGTGACGGAAGTTTGGATCTGGAGCTTGGGGTGCTGATGGATTAGTCTGGACTCTGTGTGGCTACGAGGGCTGTGGAAGCATCGGAGGTGAATCCATGGACACTCGGTGACTCTTTTGCTTTTCTTTCTCTAACTTTAAGAGGCGCTTCAGGCAATTTCTACCAATGGAGAATCTGTCTGCCTTTTAGCTGGCAAAAACAAATTTTGTGTGATATTACACTGTTTTTATTACAAGACAAAAAACTGAATCTTGAATAATATAATGATAACTTCCGCTCCCATACTTGCCAGTAAAACATCAAGATGATAAAACAAAGGAAGCATAACTCAAGAAGAGATAAAGCAAGAAAAGATTTGTTGGGATAGCAGCATTAGTTCATAGAAAGGAAATGGTTTGCAAAACAGATTCACATTTGGTCAAAGTAGGAGTTGGACTTTTGTTCTCAGTGGGAATGTTTACAGACCTACTGGACACAGTTCAAACTAATAGATCAAAGGAACTCAAGATGGAGAAAACAATCCTGCTATAAACAAAAAGGACATGTGATAAAATACAGAACCAACAAGGTTATAACAATAACATCAAAAGATAAATAGGTTTAGAAATAGTGTAAGTGCCAAAGACAGGAAAGTATTTCTACTTGAGGCACACAGGAGGCTGGACATTTTGGAATCTGAAACTAAATACAATCTGCTGCAGAAACACAGCAGGTCAAGTAGTATCAATGGGAAAAAAAATGAATGATCAACATTAAGAGCCGAAGCCTTTTTTCGAGACTGGGGAAATGTAGTAGAAAAGCCAATGTAAAGTGGGCAGGATGAGAGGGATGGGACAGGGACCCATGTGTGATTAGTGAACCAAGTCAAAGTGAAACATGATGGACAGAGTCAGTAAATTGGTTAAGGCCACATAAAGGAAGAGAGAGAGAGAGAGAGACAGAAAAATAAAGTAGGTAAGAGGAGGAAGATAAGTCCTACGGGGTTGAGTGAGGCTTAGTCTGTCCATGCTGGAATCTGATAAGAAGAGAAGGTGAGATTGGTGGCAAAAAGAGAGATGGAACCGAGGGGTTGGGGAGGAGTGAGGGGGTGGGGGGAGGTGCAAGGCAGGAGACAAAATGAATGACAATTCAATGTGAAAAAGTGTAGTAAAAGGTCAGAAAGCAGCACACAATTAATTCATAGAAAGTAGAAGTAGAATTATTATCTGAAATTTGAATTGCCAAAAATCTTAAATTATAAATAGAAAATGTTAGAACGGCCATTTATGAATCCAGAAGACTGGATGTGTCCATTGAGAAGATGAGGTTCCGTCACTTAAAACAGTGAGGACCTGCTGCAGAAGAATAGGAGTTGGAGTGATGATATAAAATTATTATCCATCAAAAGCCCCTTTCACACTTGCAAGTGATCCCAGGAATTAACGGCCAATTAGCCTTTAAAATGTCGTGAGTGAAAGCAAAATCAGCTCAACGTTGGTGTCAGATGACGTCATCTCATGCCAGGGATTGACGGCCTCGACCCTTAGTACAACTCCAGGTGTCTTCAAACCCCAGCGTTGCAATCATGTAAGTGTGAAACAGGCAATTGCATTGTGGGATTGAAATTACCCAAGTTTTTTGCATGAGTGCAGGATCGTGAAGGAAGAAAAGATTAAAATAAAGGTATAAATTTTGCCGTGGGAAAGTCACAGTGAGAGAGAGAGAGAGAGTGGAAATAAGTAGCAAAAGGGCACATTTTTAAAACTTCATGAGAAAGTTGGTAGTGCTATTGTGAACAATTTATAAAGACCGTGGGAAAAAGCAATGGCAGACCTGACTTTCCAGAAACCCTTCTTTGAATGCTCCATGCACACAGCCATGCATACAGCCCTTTCTCTGTCGCACAGCGTTCTAGGAGGACAGGTCCGCCATCGCTTTTTCCCTTGGTATTTATAAATTGTACGTGATAATGCTACCAATTCTCCCACGCTTTATAAATTGTGCACTATAACGTTACCAGCTTTCCCACCCTGTTTAAAAATTGTCCGCTATTGCTATTTATTGCTAACACTTTCCCACAGTCCCTTATAAAAATTTATATAGGTCAGCATAAACAACAACAGGGGCTGAAGGGCTCATTCTGTCAGTACATAAAGCTTAATTGTGTTATAATTAGGCATAATTAATTTTGATCAAATATAGGATCATAAACATTGATCAAGATTTAGGGCAGGTCCACCATTGCTCGATGTGTCATGATGTCACCAGTCCTAACCCCAGGGATGGCTCCTTACAAGTGTGAAAGTGTTCAGTGTCCCAGTTAGGAGTGGTCAAATGTGAAAAGCCAAACCCCCCCCCCCCCATTCCTACCTCAGGACATTGAACTGCCAATTTAGTGAGACGCAAGTGTGAAAGGGGCTAAGAGCTCAGAGCTGCACTATAGCTGTTTAGGACATTGCTAAGGCAGCATTTGGAAAAATATTTGCAGTTGTTATTGGAAAGATAGGGGAAACTGGAAAAGGTCCAAAGGATGGTCCCAAGATTTGAGGGCTTGCATTATAGAGAGAGGCTTGATAAACCCTCATTTATTTCCTGAGAGTCTAGGAGGCTGAGCAATGACCTCATAGAAATATTAAAAATAATGAGGTGTAGTCTCTTCCGAGGATACAAAGTCTAAAACTATTGGGTGAAGTTAAGGGTGAGGGAGAGACATTTCAAATGGACTCGAGGTGCGACTTTTTAAAAATAGAAGGTGGAGAATATATAGAACAAGCTGCCAGAGGAAGTGGTAGATGTGGGTATAATAATACCATTTGAAAGACAGTTGGAAAAGATGCATGGATAGGAAAGGGTTCATCCAAGCACAAATGGGATGAACTCAGATGAGCAACTTCATAGGCATGGGTGAGTGGATCTAAGGAGCCTGTTTCCATGCTTTATTACTCTATAATGCTTATGGGCTAAAATATGGAAAAAGAATCTACATTTGGTCTCTGTGAAGGGAAGACCAGATGGGAAGCAGATAATACAGACTATAAAATTGAAGGAGGTACAGTGAAATTCCTTGAAGATGCATCTGTAGAAGTGGCTTGTAGAGAGCAAGTGCCATCTTCACATCAAAAACATTCTCAGCTCCTTCATCGTCTATAGCGGTGCTGTCAATTGATGATTGTTTTATGTTATTTCCATGAGTAACTTCTCAGCAAATAAAAGTCTCTGCCTGTATCCAACACGTCCGATAAATATTTGAGTATGGGCTGAAAAGGGGTGAGTAACCTTTATGCCATCAAAGTACCATGCAATACCATGACCATCTCCCCTGGATGACTACAGCTCCAATAATAGTCAAGAGGTCAACAACATCCAGGATAAAGCAACTGTTTGTTTGGTAGCCTGTCAACCACACTAAACATTTGTTCTATCTGCCACGTGTGTACTGCGCAATGTGCATCTTCTCAAAATACTCTACTCACCTTCTTTGGGAGAAACTTCCAATTCAATAACCTCTCAGCAATCCTGTGCTCTGTCACTGGACTCCATGGGAAATAAGACATCATGAATCTGCTGGTAGATTGAGATTTGTGCATATGTGAACAAAACCATTGGAATTTTCAGGAGGATCCTGGTAAATCCTAATACAACAAGAGACAAGATGGACAACCAGGATACTTGGGCACATTTCAAGAATGAGAAAAACTAAAGTACCTTGCATGAGTCTCCATACAAAAAAAAATGAACAAGAAATAGAAGATGAAGAAAATGCTGGATAGCTGATCATGTCAGACAGAAGAAGGGGCAGGGATGATTGAAACAGCAGGTCTTTAAAAGTTATAGTAAATTTATTTCCCTTGATGCTGTTAAATTGGCCGTTCAATATGTTAATAGGTCAATGTGACTATCTTCATGCCTGACATTAGTATTTGGGAAAATCTTGTAATCTATCGATAGGAAATGACAATATTGGTCCTCAACAACAAACTCAATGTCAATCAACAACAAACTCTTACTTTTGTACATTATTGATTCTTTTTTCTCTGTTTTGCAGTCGTTTTGCTTACATTTCTTTATTTGTTTACAAGTGTACATTGAGTACAGATTTTTTTTGCACTTCCAATAAGTAGTAATTCTGCCTCTCCCGCAGAAAAAATAATCTCAGGGTTGTATGTGATTTCATTGAGAACATATTTCCTGCCTCTAGCATGTCCAATCCCTTAATAATTTTACATGTTTCAATCAGATCCCTTCTCATCCATTTAAATTCCAGTGTATCCAAGCACAGTTGCTCCAACCTTTCAACATATGTCAGTCCTGCCATCCCAGAAATTAACCTCATGAACCTACGCTGCACTCCCTCGATAGCAAGAATGTCCTTCTTCAAACCTGAAGACCAAAACTGCACACAATACCCCAGGTATGGTCTCACCAAGGCCCTGTAAAACTGCAAAAGGACCTCTTTGCTCCTATATTCATCTCCCCTTATGATGAAGGCCAACATGCCATTAGCTTTCTTCACTGCCTGCTGTATCTGGATGTTTAGTTTCAGTGGCAGATGAACAAGGACACCTAGATCTCGTTGTACTTCCCTTTTTCCTAACTTGACACCATTCAGATAGTAACCTGCCTCCTGTTCTTGCCACCATTGTGGATAACTTCACATTTATCCACATTAAACTGCATCTGCCATGCATCTGCCCACTCACCCAACCTGTCCAAGTCACCCTGGATTGTCATAACATCCTCCTCACATTTCACACTGCCAACCAGCTAAATCATTAATGAATATTATAAATGGCTGCAGTCCCAGTCCCTTGTGTTACCTCACTAGTCACTGCCTGCCATTCTGAAAGGGACATGTTAATTCTGCCTGCCAACCAATTTTCTATCCATTTCAATACCCTACTGCCAATACCTTGTGCTCTAATTTTCTCCACTAATCTCCTATGTGGGACCTTATCAGAAGATTTCTGAAAGACCAGGTGCACTACATTCATTGGCTCTCACTTATCCATTTTCATAGTTAAATTCTCCAAAAAAATCCAGAAGATTAGTCAAGCATGATTTCCCCTTCGTAAAACCACGCTGACTCGAACCGATTCTGTTACTCCTATTCAAATATGCCACTATTTCATCTTTTATAATTGACTCCAGCATCTTCCCCACCACTGATGTCAGGCTAAATGCTCTATAGTTCCCTGTTTTCTCTCTCCCTCCTTTATTAAAAAGTAAGACAATATTAGCCTCCTTCCAATCCACAGGAACTGATCCTGAATCAATAGAACACTGGAAAATGATTACCCATGCATCCACAATTTCTAGAGACACCTCCTTAAGTACCCTAGCATGCAGACCATCAGGCCCTGAGGATTTATCAGTTGCATCAGTCAACCCAACACCATTTTCTACCTAATGTGAATTTCCTTCAGTTCCTCCATTAAGGGGACAGCATATGCCGTATAATGTGGAGAAAGGTTAGGACATCTGCTTTGTAGAAAATAAAAATGTAGAATATTTTTTAAAAGGTGGATGATTGAAAGAGATACCTAGTTCAGGATCCCTAGGTTCAGGAACAGCTGCTACCCCTCCACCATCAGACTCCTCAACAATAAACTCAAACAAGGACTCATTTAAGGACTCTTAAATGTACACTTTATTTTTTTTATTCTCTCTGTATGGCACAGTTTGTTTACATTTGATATCTGTTACGGATCTTTATTTGTTTACATGTATACAGTGTTCAGTTTTTTTTTGCTCTACCAATAAGTGGTAATTCTGCCTCACCCGCAAAAAAAATAATCTCAGGGTTGTGTGATGTCATGTATTTACTCTGTCAATAAATCTGAAATCTGAATCTGCCCTTGTACCTCAATATCTATGAGTAAATATCCAGAAACATCAAGCAGCATATTTGCAATAGTAAGTAGAAAAGTAAAGCTATCTTCCTCCAATTGGACAGTCTCGATGAGATCACATTTTGAGTTCTGTGGAGGCATCTTGTCTCTTGGCACACAAAATCTTTGCAGACCCCTTCCATCCTGCACACAGCATCTTTCAGCTGTTCCTATCGGGAAAGAGATACAGGAGTATCAGAGCCAGCCCCACCAGGCTGAGGAACAGCTTCTTCCCACAGGCAGCTCACACTAACCATCTGAGACTCGCATATTTCCAAAACTATATTTATTTATTTATGTGTATATAAATACCAGTTCTGCATATATATTGTTCGTCTATATGTGTGTTATGACTGGTTGTGCGTCTGCGTGTTTTGCCGTGAGAACAGGAATCTACTGGAGATCCTAATTGCATCTCTGGACCCGCTGCACTTCAAGAATGATGGAGGTGGGAATGATTACACTTCACGTGTGTAAAGAGCAGATAGTAGATTGTACGTGCAATCAGATGACAATAAACATGACTCTTTACCTATGGAAGAATACATGTGATAATGATTTCTCAGATTGATTCCTGGGATAGTGTGTTTGTCAAATGTTGAGAAAAATAAACTGAAATCATACTCTGTTGAGACTAGAATATGATGAGATTTCAATGAGGTGATCTCATTGAAACAAGCAAAACGTGCAAGGGTTAATGGGTTAGAAGAGGTGTTACTCTTTCCTATGGCTGGGGTACCTAAAACTAAAGGTCACAGTTTCAACATAAGGGGTTGGCCATTCATGGAAGAGGTGTGAAGATATTTCTTCACACAAGGATGGTAAATCTTTGGAATTCACTGCCCAAGGGGGCTGTTGAGCTCAGTAACTAGAGATACAATGAATTTTAGATATTAAAGAAAACAAAGAGCATGGGGGTAATTAAGGGATGCCTTCAAAGAATAACCCTTAACATATCTCACTAATTGATGGAGATAAATTGAATGAATGGGTTTATTCCAACTCGTTGCAGCTTGGAGGAACAACACCTTATTTTCAGTCTGGCCACTCTCCAGCCAGATGGCATTAACATGGACTTTTCTGCTTTCTCCTAACCTGCTAGCCTTTTCTTTCCCCTCCCCCTTTCCAGTTCTCACCCTTCCCTTCTCACTCCACACCCACCCAGCCATCCCTTCTCCACCTATCATATCCTGCCTTTGCCACCCCCTCCCCCCCCCCCTCACCCAATCCTTTTGTTCAGACATTCTTTCATACTTTGATGTAAGGCTCAGGCCAAAACATCAGTTATGCATTTTTACGTTGCTACATCAAGGACACTGTTTGACCAGCTGAGTTTCTCCAGTGTTTTCACTCCTATTTCTTACAGTCTGGTCACACAATTGCTACCTACATTGTGCTTTTAAGATAAGCCACTCTTATTGGCAAAATTTGATTCCATAAAAGTGGATATAAATCTGGTGAACATTTCTGGTGCTGGACGTCTGAAATGTAAACATCCACAAACTGATATTTTGTACTCTCACGATTGCACAGCAAGGTCGATCATCCTTGACCATTGCATTGCCAATGCTTCCTGGGGAAAATCAGTGGATCTGGACTTTATTCCTAAGAAGCTTTTGATTTTTATTAACAAGCAAGGGTAAGCAGAATTGGAACATTTGCATTGGATGTTTAAGTGAAAGTAAACTGAAGGAATTGTAGCCTCCAACGTGCAATAGCTTTTGAATATAAATATTGCAAGTGTTTCTGAAAGGAGCCTGGCGTCATTTCTGGACTGTTTTACTTTTGGGGGAATTTCACGGAAACTATAAGTTATGGAAAGTAAGGTCTGATGGGGAGGAAAAGTAAAGTCTCATAATCGGACGAGAAGACCCCCCCCCCAAAAAAAAAAGCGCTTGTTTATTTTGCTTGAAATTATTTCGCTTCTAACAATCCAATTGGTCACCGTAACATGTCACAGGCAACTTGAGAGAAAGTTTGATTAGGCACAAGCCTGATGTCGGGAGTTCCAACTGGTTTTAATCATCGAGTCTGGAATTGCTTCCCGCAATCACACGCAGTTGCTTTCGGTGCTCGCTGCACGGTCCAGGCGGAATGAAGTTTTAACTGGAAAGTTAGCTTCGGCGTTGAGAAATTTGTACTGTAAGTTGATAAAATCCCAACCTGAGGAAAAGTGCTAAGCTGTTACAAGGACTTTAACTTTTTTTTGGAAAACGACTGGACAATTCCGTTCCTGTTCTGGGCGTGATTTCAAAAGAAGTTTCCCATTTTAACTTCAGAAGAAGATTTGTCCTCCTTTCTGGCAGTTCGCTTGCTCTCCCGAAGACTTGAAACTGGGCTGGAGCAGAACTTCACTGTGGGTTCGGGGATGTCCCACGTTGACCAAATGCTCCAGTCGTGACTGGGGCGAGTGTTGTTTGCCTGCCACCGTTCTATTTCTTGCTGGGCCACTGAATGGACGTGCCCCGGGGTTAGACCGCGGCAAATCCGAAAGGGTATCGCAGCCAGGTTGTTGGAAGCCCTGGAGGGGGAACAAGCTCAACGTGAAAGGCGCATTGTCGTGTTTCCTGAGCGAGTGGCCGTGTGGAAGCAGTGTGCCGAGAGCTGTTGACATGTGTGCTCGCCAACGACTGGCACGCTGTCGTCGCTCGAAATGTTCTCCACCTTTGGTACTGGTGGTGGCGATCGCCGTGTGTTTAGTTTACCCCTCGCTCACGGTCTTCCGACTAAGAACGGGCAGCGTCAGCCCCCTTGGGTGGAAGCTGGGCTCCTGGAACAAGTCTACGCCAGTCTCTTCAAATGGGCAGGAATCTGCTGAAGATCCTAATTGCATCTCTGGACCCGCTGCACTTCAAGAACGGATGGAGGTGGGAATGATTGCACTTCGCGTGTGTAAAGAGCAGATAGTAGATCCCTGCATAAAAGGTCATGTCCCCCCCCCCTCCCCACCCCACCCCCGGACTTGGGACTTTACAAAAGCATAACAAATAAAGTAAGTAAACAGATCGCAGAACTAGGCGTTGCTCTTAAAAGTGGGAAACTTTCAGACTTTGTCATTGGTCTGTCCGGTGGCTGGTTGCTTGAAAATCTAAAGGTTGCCAATAACGAGAGGATGAAACGTTATTTATGGGGTCAGTCGTGGGTTGACGGAGACTTTTAACTTATTTTTAGTCCTGGGTTCGATGCAGTGCTTCCAAGTAGCGGATGTTCTAGGAAGTAGTTCAAGTGGGGAAATGAGCTGCTTTTAAAATACATCTGTTCGTAATCGCCCTCAAATTTGAAAAATGGTCAAGTCCATAGCAAAGCCTGTAGATCATGTGTGAAAACGTGACAAGCCCCCAATCAATGGCATCAACGCGCCACGTTAGAATCCTACTCATGGACTTGCAGCTATTTGTTGCTCTCGGAAGAGCAAAAGTGCACAAAGTTATTCCGATTTTGCATTTATTGCAATTTTTTTAAATGGGCCGAGAGGTGGGTTGGGGAGTGAAGTTTTAAGCAATCCTAAAACTTTAAAATTCGAGTTCACCAAACTTTGTTTCTCCCTCCCAGTTGTGTTAATTGGGCATCTTCCATTCGGAGCTTGTTAAATTAAACCGCCCCTTAAGATTGTCCTTGTTTCTGTGTTCGTCATGACAGATGTTACAACTTAACCTCTGAAAGCGATACAATAGGATTGTTAGAGGGTAATTGTTTTAATATAAATAACGAACTATTTAAATTGCAAGGATATTTTGGCCCATTGAGAAACGTTTAACCTCGTGGGCTGAGTGACTTTGAACAGGTGGCTGAAGAGGCCACTCAATTGCTGTCACTTCTTTGGGAGGGAATAGACCATACCAGCCCTGAACTCTTTGCTGAGTTATCTCCGAGATTTCTGCTCTGTGAACCTTGTTACAAACTAACAAATTTTATTATAAACTAACAGAGGAACTGCAATGGAAAATTCACCAGACAATGGTAAATTCAAAATAATAGTTTTTTTATTAAACTATTAATAACATAAACTTTCTTACTTGTATCTAAACTTATCTCTAGCCTAATTCTGACTATGTGCAAATGTAAAAATAGGTATGTCAAAATTCAAACCATTACAGTTTAAGCTTGTCTGAAAAGTCGATTGTAAACTTCAGCATCAAACATCTTGTGTTGCTTGAAGATTTTTAAATTGGAGGTTTCATGAGTTGTCTTTCAAGTGATATTCTTCATATGAGTGTTTTCATAAGTTTTCCCCTATCTTGTTAGGGTTACAGAACTGATCTTCATGATTATTTCTTTCTCAATGAAGAGTGAAGTGGTCTTGCAATATACATATAACAGGCCCTTTGACAAATTTACTGGATTTAACAAGCACAGTAGATAGAGGGGAGCAGATGGATTTTTTTTCCTGGATTTCCAGGAAGGTACCTAATAAAGGACATACAGAAGATAAGGATGATTGAAAATGGGGGTGATGTATTAGCATGGATAGTGTTGGTTACCCAATAGTAAGCAGAGAGTTGGGGTGCAGGAGTTTTTCTGGTTGGAAATCGGTGCTGAGCAGTATGCCACAGGGGTCGGTGCTGGGCCTGCAACTGTTCGCAGTATATGTAAACTATCTGGGAAAGGGGACAGAGTGTAGTATATCTAATTTTGCTGATGACACTAAATTGAGTGGAAAAGCAAATTGTGCGAGGGTCTGGCTGATGGAGTACAATGTTGGCAAATGTGAGGTGATTCACTTTGGAAGGAAGAATGGAAGATCAGAATATTAGTTGAATGGCAAGTGATTGCAGCATGCTGACGAGCAGAAGGATTTGGGAGTGCTCGTGCAGGGATTGCAAAATGTTGGTTGGCGGATGCAACAGGCTATCAAGAAGCCAAATATGATGTTGGTCTTCATCGCTAAATTTTAAATTAGTTGAATTTAAGAGTAGGGACGTTAAGCTGCAATTGTACTGGTGAGACCACATTAGGAGTACTGTGTGCAGTTCTTGCCTCCTTGCTTGAGGAAGGATGTACTGGCTTTTGAGGTGGTCCAGTGGAAGGTCAATACGTTGATTCCAGGAATGAAGGAGTTAGCCTTTGAGGAGAGATTGAGTCATCTGGATCTGTACCTGCTGGAATTTAGAAGACCGAGAGGGGATCTTGTAGAAACAAAATTATGAAAAATGAAGGAGTTAGCCTTTGAGGAGAGATTGAGTCATCTGGATCTGTACCTGCTGGAATTTAGAAGACTGAGAGGGGATCTTGTAGAAACAAAATTATGAAAGGCATAGATTAGATTGAGGTAGACAAGTTGTTCCCATTGGTCGGGGAGACCAAAACTAGGGGACATAGCTTCAAGATTCAGGGTAGTAAATTTGGGAGCGATGAGGAGGAGCTGCTTTTCCCAGCAGATAGGGAATTAGTGGAATTTATTGCCCATTGAAGCAGTGGAGGTGGCCTCAGAAAATATATTTAAGGTTGGATAGATTTCTACCTAGTAGAGGAATTAAGGGATATGGGGGGGGGGGGGGGGAAAGGCGGGTAGGTGTAGATGAGCCTATCATCAGATCAGCCATGATCACATTGAATGATGGAGCAGGGTTTACGGGCTGGATGGCCTGCTCCTATTTCTTGTGTTCTTCTGTTCTAATGTCTGAATGATAATTCTTCATTTAATTTATTGTCATGTTTATTTTAAATAGCTGAACTAAGGACTAACGGCTATGAACTTCCTCATGAGTTGATGCCAGAAGTAAAAGTACCCTTGTTTTTCAGTAAATGTTGCTGTGACGTGTATGGGATGAACAATATCGTTATAATAAAATGATATTTCAACTACACAAAAGATTATCTAAGTTATCCTTCACCCTGGTTATCAACAGCTCATTCTTTAATGTCCACTTTGATCAGCATATTACTGAAATTTTGCTCAGAAAGTGCAGTAATACTATATACATCCTTTATGTAATAGGAAGGGAAATGGGCATAGGAAGTTGAAGCAAATGTGACAGAAATTGGAGATGAGAAATACTCTGGTGCAGGGATAGGTGATTTTGTTTGCTAAATGTGAGATTTATCTACAAATCACTACAGGCAGTTAGTCGAGCTTGACTCCCTGTGATTAGATGGTTCCTTTTATTGTCATGTAATAATACATTATAGACGTAATATATGATATACTTCCAACTTTTGTTTGCCATAATGCAAATAGAGTTGCCATCAGCATTGCCTAGTACCCTAACAATAAGAGAAGCCAAAGAGAGTCCCTTCAGAGTCGTTGAGTATCCGTAGATTCCCCTCCAGAGCTCCTGCAGCCACACAGACTCCTATTCAAATATTGGCAGGAAGCCTTCAGTGCCTGAGGCCCTTCGGGAACCCTTCTTGCCCTCAGCCCCTTCTTGAATCCTGGTTCTGATGCATGGATACCATGAGCCAGTCTCCAGCCACCGAGCTCCCTGTAGGGACGTCTCCCATGCTACCCACTGCTGCCAGTTGCTGCAGATTCCTCTTGGATATCAGTTAGCCGGCTAACTGGCCACAATAAATTGCTGCTAGTATGTCGGCAAGAGGTGGATTTTTATGGGGAGAAGAAAATGGGTTAAGGATCAGCTTAGTGTAAAAGTGCATGATGATTGAAGAGTTTGTTTCCGTGTTGAATCTCCAAGACCATGGTGTAAATGTATCATAGTGGTAACATTATCCATCTGTACCATATCAGATGGGCAGTCACTCTCTATAGAAAAGAGAAATGGTATTGTAGGGGTGGGTGCAGGAAAACAAAGAATAGAGAAGACAATGAGAGGCAGTGAATGTTTAACGTATTTGTCAGAAAGCAAGCAAGACCTTATCTTTAATATCCTTATCAAGATTCTTAATTTTTCTACTTGTGAATGCTCTCAGCCTGATGAGTTCCTCCAGCAATTGTTTTCTTTGCTCAAGATTCCAGCCTCTGTAGCTTTTTGTTTTCTCATCTTTGAACAGATATGAAATGCATGTTGGTGTCTATTTTAAAAGTTCCCAGAGTGCAAGAACTTGAATGATTTTGATCTGTACTTGGATAGTAGTCCAGTCGTGGGCTGTATGAAAAGGGGCAATGAGTCAGCATTCAGGAGGGAGATTGAAAACTTGACTGAATGGGGCACCAACAACATCCTCTCACTCAATGTCACCAAAGAGCTGATCGTAGACTTTAGGAAAGGAAAACCAGAGGTGTATGATCTAGAGGTGGAGAGGGTATTTAAATTCCTGGGAGTGACTTTCTGGGAGGACATTTTTTTTTATTTTTCACACCATAAATCACAATAGCCATGATATACACTTTTTCTTTTTCACACATTTACAGTGACTTTTTCTCCCCCCCCCCCCTCCTCCCAAGCCACCCCCCCCCCCCCCACCGCCCCCCTCTCATCCATTTTAGGTATACAATCTAGGTTGCATTAATTCAGTCAGACAATGTTGTCATCCAACAAAAATACACCAGAAATTCTACAGAGTCCATTCTTTTCTTTCCTTCTCCTTCCATCAACTTAGGTAATGTTTGTCTTGGAGGACATATTAGTGTCATCATGAAGGAAGCACATCAGCACTTCAACTTCCTCAGGAGGTTTGGTATGACAAATGTTGACAGGTGTGTAGTGGAAAGTTTGCTGAGCGGATGTATCATGGCTTGGTAAGGGGTACCAATATCTCTGGATAGTGGACACAGCCCAGTATATAACAGGTAAAACTCTCCCCACTGTCGAGAAAATCCACATGCGACTGCCATTAGAGAACAGCAGCAATTAACAAGGACCCTACACCATGCAGGCCATATTCTGTTCTTGCTGATAAGATTCATACCACCAAGTTCAGGAATATTTACTACCCCTTTACTATCAGACTCCTAAACAACACTCAGTAAGAGACTCACTTAAGGACTCTTATTTTGCACATTATTCATTACTGAATTTTTTTTTTCATACTGCACAGTCAGTTTGTTTAGACTTTAGATTTATTGTCAGCACTGCATGACATCATATACAACCCTGAGATTCTTTTTCCTGCAGGCACAGCAGAATTACCACTAATTGGTAGTGCAAAAAAAAACTATAAAGTTTACATTTTTACATTTTCTCTTTTGTATATGATTCTTTCTTCTTGTTTATACTTATTGAGTAGAAATTCTGCCTGGTCCGCAGGAAAAAGAATCTCAGGATTGTATGTGATGTCATGCATGTACTCTGACAATAAATTTGAACTCTGGAACAAACTAAGCAACAGTATTCTTGTGTGGTTGAATGAAGAGGGCACAGGCCACTCATCCCCTCCGATATGCTCTGCCATCTAATGTTGCTGATCTGCTCATTACTTCAACTCTGTGTTTCCATAATCCATCAAATATCCATCTAATTCTGCCTTGGAAATATTCAAGTCCACTGCCCATTGATGAAGAGAGTGGCAAAGATTTGCAACAGTCTCTAACCTGTCTGAAGCGATGACCCTACCTTTTCATTGTTCCCACAGGAAGAAATATTCTCTTCATATCCATGTAGTGCTACTGCACAGAAACAGGCCTTCGGCCCATCTAGTCTGAGCTGATTATTATTCTGCATAGACACCATGACCTGCATCTGGACTATGAGCCATTCAATTTGTAAAGGTTCCTCGGGATCTTGTTTCAATGGTCCACTCTCATTGAGCGGTGCCTCAGAATAAACCTGTATTTCCATAATTTGAATTTTCTTATCTAGTGTGTTTTCTTGCAAAATAAATCTTTTAATCAAATTTGGTTCATTTTTAATATTGTGCATTTATTAATCATTTTCACATTTGAGCAGGGATTGTGTGCATCAGGTAAATTATTTACTTTGTTTCATTTTAACCAAGTTCTGCTTTGTGGAAATGAGAGTGGCTAAAACATTTGAGAATTCATGGAAAGAATGACAATAAAACCAACATGTTGTTTTAAGTTATCATCATGTTTATGGACACTTCTGTGAAAGCAAAACATTAAAATTACAAAAGCATGATCTTGGGATGTTTTATTTTCAGAATTAGTTTCGGCAAAATGTATTTGTTCCACATTTTACTATAATGGAAGCTGTTCAGCTCTGACACATGCTGGCTCTCAGAATATCCCTATTGCTATATTAACCCTCCCTGCAAAATTATTCTCACACGCCCATCTACACTCTTCATTCTCCAGATTTCCCCTGCCACCTACCTGTACAAGGGGTAATGCCTGCTCCCATGTCTTCAGTGTCTTTGATGCATTTGGAGGAAACTGCAATAGTCACAGTGAGAATAGAGAAATTCCACATCAAACTACCTGCAGTTTACCTCTTCAATCCTCCCCATGTTGCCCAATTTCTTTCTTCGGTACAATTTAAAATCCCAAAGCAGCAACCTGCTGTCTCAATTGTTGCTTCAATCGCACCACTGCCCAAGAAGAGTTTGACCCTCTCATCAACAGTGATGAAATGTTTTGAAAGGCTGGTGTTGAAGCATATCAGCTCCTGTCTGAGCGGCAGCATGGATCTGTTCCAATTCCTCTATATCTCACTGGATCTACACAAAGCCCTGGAACACCTAGACAGTAAAGATGCATATGTTGTATGTATATTGAAAACAGGTTTTATTTTGCACTACCAATAAGTGGTAATTCTACTTTGCCCACATGAAAAAGAATCTCACGGTTGTATGTGATGTTATGTTTGTACTCTGACAATAAATCTGAACTTTGCTTTTGACTGTAGATAATTGAAACAGTGATGAGATGCAGGGTATTATTGCGATTATTTGAAATTGATCACTATTTACAAAGCAATTTAAAGAGGATATAAAAATATCGAACTGGAATGGTCAAGTTTTTGCATTCTTGCTGTGTGATCACAACGTGTGTTGCTGAACACTAATGTTAAGTTGTTTTCCAAAATCTTCTTGCAATACCAACATGCACTGGAATTTTTAAATTATTCACATTAATAATGAAAACTTTCCGATTGTAGTAGTTGGATGTTTCCCTTGTTTATTCAGTTTCAGTGTAAGTAAAACTGGTATCCTAAATGAGCTTTTAGGAAAACATTTTTAACAATGCAAAAATCCACTTCGGATTAAAATTATTTCTATGGAATTATGATGGTTAGAGCCTTAAAGTTTCAAATGTTTTACTGAAAGCTTTGTTAATTTGATATTCTCAATGTATAGATGGAATTAACAGGAATGTATTTAAATATCATGTTATCTTTGGTACAGGATACATAAATGTTCAATTTACAAAGCCATTAAACTGGATTAAAATGTAGATAAACTGCATGATTAATAATGCAAGATAATGTTCTGGAAAAATACAGTAAATCAAGCAACTTCTATGGGAAGAGAAACAATGAACATTTTCAGTCGAATCGGTTTTTGTACATAAGATACAAGGTCAAATATTTCTGCAAAAGGCCCATTTTGAGTAAGATTTAAATATTTGTTGAGAGAATGACTTTTTTTGGATGATTTCTAAATGACAGAAACATTTTAGCTATTCCAATCTTCTGATTTAGCTGTCTATTATGCTGGGAATGGGTGGTCTACGCTGCACCAAGATGGGTTGTAAATTTTAGTTAGAATAGTTCACTGGTGCAGCACACAAGCCTCATGTCTTGCAATGTGTGGTGCATATGGAAACCCCTGGTCATCAGATAATGTTGAATTCATGAGTTGGGAAGATTTTGAACTGTACCACAAAGTATTTATACTAATGCAATCTTGGATTCTGTTGAAACAGTCCTTGAGAAAGAGAGAGATAGAGACCACTGGGGTCATTATGTTTAAGTGGCTTGGTTGCCAAGAATATTACAGACTTGTGCTTTCATATTTCTTGCACAAAATTATCTTTTCAGTAAATGAATACAATAAATATTCAGCAGAACTTTGTTTATTCTGTTAAGTGCTTGCTCCTGAGACAGAAAGGTTTGGAACTGCAGTCATTCTCCAATTTAATTGCAAGGATAATTATGCTAATGTAGCAAAATGCTCTATACTGAGCTACCATAGATGTCGGTGTACATGTTGCGGAATTGCTGTACACGTTGTTGAGTTGCTATATAAACAGGGAAGTCGATGTACATATTGTAGAGTCTAGTGCAAGACTGGCACCTCCAGTGATATCATCAGCTCAGATAAAAATCTGTGTTGAATGCAGCGGTGGCCCTTCAGTTGGTATGTGGTCCTGCACCCCATGTTTCAGCATCGTCGAGGTGAATTGCAGCATAATTATTGTGGGAATTCCACCAACAACCTAGCAAATTCATTCTCAGAAAGAAAAGAGTAACAGAATCTAAATGCAGGGCTGGCAGCTTGGCCTCACCTAGGGTGAAGGTCTGGAAAGTGTTGGTATGAACGAGCCTTCATCCCTCTAGATCAGTGGTTCCCAACCTTTTTCTTTCCACTCACATACCACTTTAAGTATTCCTTATGCCATAGGTGCTCTGTGATTAGTAAGGGATTTCTTAAGGTGGGATGTGGGTGGAAAGAAAAAGGTTGAAAACCACTGTTGTAATTGTACCTCATTGACTCGTTACGTGCACAGTTTCATAACTCCAAAGGAAATGGGCCAATTAGAATTTTTCTCAAGCAAAATATTTCGGTAACAATTGGATCTTGAGCAGTAATTCTTAACCTTTCTTTCCCGTACACATCCCACCTTAAGCAATCCCTTACTAATCACAGAGCACTGATGGTATAGGGATTACTTGATGTGAGTGGAAAGAAAAAGTTTGGGAACCACTGCTCTAGATCAACCAGCAGGCCATGTGCTCTGAGAAAATCATCTTCCAGTCACAGTTGTGCGACCGTGGCCAATGTGAACGCCAACGTGAACTTAGTATCGCCGAACTAAAGTGGGATTCTACATGTGCCAAATGTCTGGATAGTACTGCAGTTTGCGATTTTCAATGATGGCCCAGGTTTTCTGTTGCGTGTGTCATGCCATGAAGGGGCTGTATCCACCAAGAAGTGCCAGCCAGAATGTCTTTCCCAGATATATAAAAGACTGCCTCGATGGCCAGCTGTCACAACCATTAGCGACAGCTAGCCCCAGTGTTTTCCCTGAAATGCACAGGGAGGTCAGCAGCAGTGAGCTTCTGCACCCCATCATTGACAGTAGAAACACTAATGCGTGTTATCTTTGTCCCATTGTCTCCTTGCCATCTGGCGGTCTGACAGGAGATTTGATCGACCCTGCTGCTGGTCTAATGTTGGAGTTGCATGGTCCTCCTACTGTGAGCGCGATCAGTCCTACGGATGTCACACTTTCTTGCTTAGCCTGCCATAGAATTTCAGCACTGGCCACGACTCTCCACTGAAATCCTCCTCAGCCAGCAGCATGTGGATGTTTTCTGGCACCTGCTCTAAGAAAGCCTGCTCGAACATAAGGCAGGGCCTATGCCCTTCTGCTAGTGCCAGCATTTCCTTCACAAACACAGAAGGGGTCTGTCTCCCAAGCCATTCAAGTGAAGAGGACAAAAGTATGGATGAGCAGACTCTTAAGCGCCATAGATTTGCCATCCTCTGGAGGCAGCTACAGAAAATTAGAAATTTGACATGTCATCTCTTGATCCAGGGCACTTACTACATACTAGTACCACATGGAATCAGATGTTATCTGCCCCAACTGGTCAAACCATACACATGGTTGTGAAGTCTAAAAGGTTGGCAGTGTCAGAGCTACAGCATTGTATCAAAGAAAAATTTTCCATGTTGGGGTCCAAATATTGTTTGGACAGTTGGGGCCACCAATATAGCAAAGTATTCTATACTGAGCTCCTATACTAGTTTAGTCTGTTTAGTCCAGACTAAACATTGAGGGATCACTGTACACATTATTGAGTTGATGTATACACAGGGAAGTCACTGTCGAGTCTAGTGCAGGGGTGTCAAACTCAAATTCACGGAGGGCCAAAATTAAAAACTTGGACTAAGTCGAGGGCCGAACTAAATATTTATTGAAAATTTTCAACAACATCTGCATGTTTTCTCTTCTTTCAACATATGTAATGTTAAACTTTTTCTTATTAAAATAAATGTTTAATAATAGTTTTGGATAAACTTTCATTGTCATTGTCATTGGCCTATTTCCTTTGGAGCTCTGAAACCGTGCACATGACGAGTCAATGAGGGATGATTAAAGCAGTGGTCTTCAAACTTTTTCTTTCCACCCACAGACCACCTTAAGCAATCCCTTACTAATCACAGAGCACCAATGGCACAGGGACGCGAGTGGAAAGAAAAAGGTTGAGAACTGTTGTATTGTGGTAACTGCACATCTGGTTAGGTTAATTGTTAGGCAAGTGGTCAGAGAAGGACCCCCCCCCCACCCCAAGAAAGGCTTAAATCACAGGAACAAAATAAGCTTCCGTCTCACTGCTCCCAATCTTACACACAGTCCTGATGTGGAATGTGGGGTCGCAGCTCCACGTTCACCCGAGTTCAGGTGCTGTCTGTGTGGAGTTTGTATGCTCTCCCCTTGTCTTGGACCAACAGGTCAGTCGCCTGACGAAGGCACCCGAACCCCCCATTGAAACGCCGGCGTCCGGGGCGGTGGAGGAATTGGCTGAGAAGAGCGCGTTGCTCCTACCCCCCTCCCATGGTTGGAGAGGGATTAAACTGCGATCTCACGGCGCTGGGCTCGTCTCCAACAAAAGGAGCGGGAGGCAGGGTCCGCCGCGCACGGAGCGAGGGGGAAGGCATCGCCAACGAGACGTTCGGTCTGGCGTCGCCACTGAAGCGCAAACCCAGCGAGGATGGTCCCCAACTCCAGCCGCATCTGTGTGTCCGGGAGCCGGGCGGGTTGAGTGCGGCGCTCCAATCCCCGGGATTCGGGACTCTGAGATCCCTCCACACCTCCGGCGTCTTCATTTTCACCTTCAGTGTGCATGTGCTCTACTGGCGCGGCGGCCAGCAGGCCAACTCTAATATATATTTAATATGATCTTGCGGGCCAAATATAATTATATCACGGGCCAAATTTGGCCCGCGGGCCAGAGTTTGACATGTGTGGTCTAGTGCAAGACTGACACCTCCAGGCTTGCATGCTGGCTTGTATACATCATTGGTTCTGTCACATGGGAAGGAAGTGATGTCATCAATGATGTTATCAGTTCAGATAATAACCTGTGTTGAATGCAGGTCAATTTCCTATGTTTTCCACAGCAATTCTGCCTTTCCTCTTGAGGAAGAAAACTGGTTACTGTTTACAAAGACCTCATGTATGGGAAAGAATTCTATCAATGAACTTTTTCTACCTTGTTATAAATTTTATGTAAACATTTGTACATGTGCATCAATTCACATATTTGTATGCAACAAAATTTAAGATACTACTTAATGTTTTTGTATGTATCCATATAAAACCTTAAATATTCTACAATATAGTAGAGGAGAGAAGAGGTTTGCTGGTGTTTCACCAACATTCTTCTCTGTATAATCCCCATTCCACATACGCAGGGCAAGAAAATATGGGCTGCTCAAATACACTTTTTTTTCTCTCTTTAAATTGTTCCAACTTTTTTTTTCCAGGAAGCAATGGAGAAATTGTACACCAAAATAATACTTAAGGGCACGGAAGTCCTTGTCCCATTCAAATAAAAAGGGTTGTGCAGTTGAAAATGGGCAAAATGTGGAAGAGTAACACTGAGCATTTGAGTGCGTCTTGGTAGTTGGTTTTGTGCCAGATTTTCATTTGCCCAAGCATCTGTTTTCCAGCTTAACATTTCTCCAAGTGATACAAGTGTCAATGCAATGCGCAAAATTCTCCAATGTAATTTTTAAACCTTGCTAGCCTGGAAAGTGTAAGTTCTATTTACTCTCAGATTGGATTTTACTAACTTGTTATCCTTTAAAAATGTACAATCTAAAGGAACAAAACTCAAACTGAAGCAAAATAAACAAACCACATGAGGATCTGTGTGGATCAAGCAGCATCTGTGGGGTGGAGGCAATTCCTCCAGCAGTTTGTTTTATTGTCTCCAGATTCCAGGATCTGCAGTTTCCTGTATTTCCAATGGTCAAAACTGAATTCTTTGTCCTCTTTGCAATCTGTGACCTCAAATACAGCCTTGAATGTGTTCCTTCACTCACCAGCTAGTAAAAGTTAGGGTCACAGTCATTATTGGCACCTTCTCTCCAGGATTGCTCCAAGATTGCTCCAGGCCTCTGCTCTTGCTTTGTCTGCCACTTTTTTCTGCTCACTGCTGCTGCAGGGAGGTCACACAAAGCTCCACAGCTTGAGGAGAGGTGACTTCACGCACTTCCTGTCGATGCACGGGAGCAACTTAAGCAAGCACGTGCATTTTACTGCAGCAACATGCTCCAGAAGGTAAAAGTGAATACACAGTGCCGGACAAACACAGCAGGTCAAACCATGCACTTTATGTAGCAAAGATAAAATACATAACCAGCATTTTGGGCGTGAACCCTTCATCAAGGTATGACCAGCCCAAAACTTTGGTTATGTGTCTTTATATATACCTCATAAAGTACACTATTTGACCTGCTGAGTTTCTCTTTAACTTCAACCATGGTGTCTGCAGACTTTCATGGTTTATTCTCCAGAATATTTGAAAATGTGGATGACATTTTGGGAGTCAACTTGGCCCCTTTGCTTAATAAACATTTGACCAAGTATTAATTTGCATTTCTCTCATTATACATTATGTGTGTAAAACTATCCCCTTCCTAATGATTAGAATGCAGTTAGGCACTGAGCTTGGTCAGTTACAATATATTAAGCCTGATCCTTCTGTGTTGTGTCTGATAATCTTCATTGCCTTTGATCTCTGCACCTTTGAGTTACTTTGAACAAAATCGGGAATTGCTAATTATTAAATACTTTTTTGGCTGAGAACAAAGCACTCATCTGTTTTCTCTTTAATTCGCCCTTAGGCAAGTTTTTGACTAGGAGCCTCCTCCCAAATAGTTGTGAATTCAGTTGCTTGGAAATGATCCCTTTTTGTTTGCTTTTTCCCCCCCCCCCCAATAGCAATTCAAATTAAACTATAAAATTAAAAGTAGGGAAACTATTGTCCTCCAATTGCTTTCACCTAGATTTCAGTTACAACATTTCTGTGAAAGTGCAAAAGCAAACCTTACGGTTGCTCTCTATCATGAGGGAGTTCATTTCTGGAAGAGGGGAAAAAGATATCCACTATCCCTTGTATCTTGAAACTAAGCATTTGAATGATGATCCAGGAGATACAAAACAACACTAGTTCTCTAAGTTGAATCAAATTCTGAGGAGGGTAAAAGTGAAAGAAGAGTTTAAGATTGTGTCACAATGAATGTTTGTAAATCTCTGTCCACCCTTGAGCATGAAGGGATCACAGATTAGACAAAGGGGAAAATGCCTATAAATTTTTAAAAAGCAGTATATAATTAAAACTAATCCATGTACTTCATGAAGGATAAATCATGTTTGACAAATTTTATTGAATACTTTGAGAATGTATAGGGAAAGTTCTTGGGAGTTTTTCTTTTAATGGAGTTACTATCTTGGAGGATCTGTCCTGGACCCAACCTACCAATGACATTGTAAAGAAAGCACCAATGACATTGTAAAGAAGAATTTGCGGAGGTTTGGTATGATGTCAGAAACCCTGGCAAATTTCTACAGGTATGTGGTGGAAACTGCGTTAACTGGCTGCATCACGGTCTGGCATGAGGACGCTAATATCCCTGAACATAAAGCCCTGGACCTTGACACAGCAGGCATCGCAGGCAAAACCTTCCCCACTAACAATAACATCTACGGGGAAAGCTGCTGTCAAAGAGCAGCAGCAATCATCATGGATCCACATCACCCAGTACACGCTCTGTTCTTGCTGCTGCCCTCAGGAAAGAGTTATAGATGTCACAAGAGTCACACCACCAGGTTCAGGAACAATTGCCACCCCTCCACCATCAGAATCCTCAACAAAAAACTCAATCAGGGACACATTTGAGGACTCTTACTTCCACGCTTTATTGATTTTAATCCTCTCTGTACTGCAGTCAGTTTACATTTGTTATCTGTTTATGGTTCTTTTGTTTATATGTGTACATTGTATACAGTTTTTTAAACACTATCGATATATTGTAATTATACCTTCTCCATTCCCCCCCCCCCTCCAGGAAAGAGAATCTCAAGATTGTACGTGATGATGTCACATAATACTGTTATAATAAATCTGAGAGCTGATAGAGGGGTGGAGGTGAGCTTGTAGATGTATTGTGGTTGCACGTTCAAAAGGCGTTGACAAAGTGCAACACAAGTGGCTGGTGCATAAATTAAAATCCATGGTTGCTGGAGGAAGTGTGTTAGAACAGACTGGAAACTGGCTGTCGCATCGAAATTAGAGAGATGGAATAATGTGTGAATTTTTTTTTCAGATCAGTGGCTTATTGCAGGGTCTCCTGGAAAACTCCCCATAATTTTTAACTATTTAACAGAAAGTCTCTGGTGCGACTTTTTTCAAAAAAATATATTTGCAGTTTTTTTTACACTTGTTATCTGTTTACATGTATGCAGTTTTTTGGCACTACCATTAAGAGATAATTCTGTTTCACCCACAGAATAAGAATCTGAGTTGTATGTGATTATCATGTATCTGACAATAAATCTGAAATCTATAATTTTGTTCCCCTTATGGAAAAACAAATATGTTAATGTTGGAGGCAGTACAGCAAAGATACACCAGGCTATTTGCTGGTTGAAGGGGCTGTCAATGCCAGTACAGACTAAATACTTTGGGATGATAATCCTTTGGCATTTAGATGTTTGAGTGGTGACCTTATTCAAACATACACGATCCCAAGTGGGTTGACAGGTAGGCTGAGACACTTGCTTTCGAGAGGTGCTGCTTCACGCTTGCTTGCTGATTGGTTGTGGCAAGTTGGGATTGAGGGATGCTATTGATCAACTGAAGTGCATTCCAGCAATTACTGTGTCCCACTGTTGGCTGGGAGTCCGGGAAGGAGAATGAATGTTTAGAGTATCTGTAAGGAGTTTGTACAATCTACTCATGTCTCTGTGGGTTTCCTCCGGATGCTCCGGTTTCCTCCCGCCGTTCAAAACATGCCGGGGTTTGTCAGTCAATTGGTTATAATTGGGCAGAATAGGTTCATAGGCTGAAAAGGCCTGTTCCTTTTTTTTTTTCTTTGGCTTGGCTTCGCGGACAAAGATTTATGGAGGGGTATGTCCACGTCTGCTGCAGGCTCGTTGGTGACTGACAAGTCCGATGTGGGACAGGCAGGCACGGTTGCAGCGGTTGCAAGGGAAAATTGGTTGGTTGGGTGTTGGGCTTTTCCTCTTTTGTCAGTGAGATGGACTCTGCGGTCTTCTTCAAAGGAGGTTGCTGCCCGCTGAACTGTGAGGTGCCAAGATGCATGGTTGGAGGCGATATCAGCCCACTGGCGGTGGTCAATGTGGCAGACACCAAGAGACTTCTTTAAGTAGTCCTTATACCTCTTTGGTGTGCCTCTGTCTCGGTGGCCAGTGGAGAGCTCGCCATAACACACGATCTTGGGAAGGCAATGGTCCTCCATTCTGGAGACGTGACCCACCCAACGCAGATGGGTCTTCAGCAGCATGGATTCGATGCTTGCAGACTCTGCCAGCTCAAGTACTTCGATGTTGGTGATGAAGTCATTCCAATGAATGTTGAGGATGGAGCGGAGACAGCGCTGATGGAAGTGTTCTAGGAGCCATAGGTGATGCCGGTAGGGGATCCACGATTCGGAGCTGAACAGGAGCGTGGGTATGACAATGGCTCTGTACACGCTGATCTTTGTTTGTTTCTTCAGGTGATTGTTTTTCCAGACTCTTTTGTGTAGTCTTCCAAAGGCGCTATTTGCCTTGGCGAGTCTACTGTCACCGTGCTGTTAAATTTACTTCAGAAAATTTGCGTCTTACAACAATGTCCTGAATGTACTAGATTAATGGCATATTGTTGAGTAACTTTTAATGTTTGTTTCATCTTCTGTTTGTTCTATTTTTTATTTTGTGTATTTATGCTTTCTATAAAACATTTAAAATATTAGCTGAAATTTTGCTTTTTCCATCATGTCTTCTTTTTTAAAAAAAAACCTTTTTTTGAGATTTGTTGCATGGAGAGTTTTATGACCTCATTGTTTCAGTGTAGAATTCTTCTTATTCGATGTCTGACAAATCAATGGCAGAGAGATTGCTTGGTCTTTGAAGGAAAATTTACTCAAAATCCATCTCTTTGCCAATATTGTTAAGATTTTGGCCTGGATAGAGAGAAAGTTGGGGTAGGTTACAAACCCTGTTCTCAAAGTTGGGGTAGGTTACAAACCCTGTTCTCAAAGTTGGGGTAGGTTACAAACCCTGTTCTCAAAGTTGGGGTAGGTTACAAACCCTGTTCTCAAAGTTGGGGTAGGGTTACAAACCCTGTTCTCAAAGTTGCGAGTGATAGTTAACTCCATTTTCAAGTCTGCATTCGAGAATTTAACAGGAACCTCTCATTATCCTGTACTTTTGTTTTGAAGCTCCTTTTTGTATGAAATGATTTTTAAGGAAGTATGATTGTATATTTGGCTAAAATTAAAAGTAATTAATAATTATTTTATCTTTGACAGGTTGAACCCATGCAATCTAATCGGAAGAGATCTGTTGTCCTCCGAGGATATAATTCCATCAGTTCGTCAGACCTTCGTTTATATCAGCGAATTTTTGAACAGTATGGTTACGAACTTGTCCTATTACCACAAGTTGGAGGATCTAGCTATAAGGAAGGGTATAAAGATATTGGTAAGAATAAATCTATTTTGTATTTGTGCTGTTTGCCACTTCTCAGTGTATAGTCTTTTGCATCCGATTTGTCTGACATCTATTTTTAAACATTGAAAGACCTTCTATTCCTTCTACGTGACCCTACAGCTCAGAGGCCAGCTGCCGGTGGGCAAAGTTCATGACCCAATGCACTGATAATAATATCATTCCATATCCAGCCATCCCAGGACTTGTGGGAAGTCGGAGGGAATGTTTGTATTCATTACTGAAACCTTGCTTTTTTTTTTCATGGCTGCAGACATTGTACCACGTGTGTGGAAAAGGGTTGGAAAGAAGTAATATTGGAAAAATGCATCTGGAAAAATAAGCAATTGAATGACCAAAAGAAGAAATAAACAGTGGCTTTTGACAGGCGCAGAAATAACCTCACAATGTTTTTACAGTTGCTTCCCCTTTGCCATAAGTTTTTCGATCTCCGAATCAGAATTTATTGTCATAGACACATCACAAAATTTGCTGTTGTGCAGTAGTATCACATTGCAGACATTTATATAAACCCCCTTACCAAATAAATAAAAATAGTGCAAGAAAAGGAAAAACACAAAGTAAGGTGATCTCTGAGGTTCATTATTCATTCAAGAATCTGAGGGGAAGAAGCTTTCTTTGTTCCACTGAGTGCTCATCTTCAGGTTCCTGTACCTTCTTCCCCCTAGGGAAGAGGACATAGCCTGGGTGGTGGGGGTCCTTGAGGATAGAGGGTGCTTTCTTAAGACACTGCATCTTGTAGATGTCCTCAATGGAGTGAAGTCTGGTGCCTGTGATATCACAGGCTGGAGTTTTTTCTTGTCCTGAGCATTGGTACTTCAGTAATGCATTGGTACTTCAGTAATGCAACCAGCCAGAATACTCTCCATGGTACACCAGAATATGTTTCCAAGAGACTTGTTGAATGCAATAGTTAAGCATTTTTTAAAAATCTACTGGGATCAAGGTGGTGAGTAATGTTTGGACAATGTAAGTTTCAGTAAAAGACTTGCCTCCACAAAGAAAAGAGCTTCTCTTCATCCTAGAGCAGTATGACCATACTAATCACCAACTATCACTATTGCCAAACAACAGATGTTTCACTGGACCATACCCTGTTAACAATATGGATACAAGGATTAGGTAAAGAAATGGATTATTTAAATCCTGACTTTTGTTTTTGTTCCTCTTCTACTGACAAATTGCAGTTTGATGTACGGTAAAATATTTGCCACATTCAGGTGGATTCAGCTACACCAACTTGTTCATATGATCTTGGCCAGAGATATACAGTTGTTTGGGATTTCACATTGGCCATCTCCACGAGCAATGTATGGTAGGCACTTCATTTGCTGGATGCACAGGAGCAATGCACCAAACTTGGTTCAAAAGCATATCACAGGTTCACAAGCCCTAATAAACAAAGGGAGAAAAGCAACAAGGTCTTGGAAATCAACTGCAGGTTTTCCAGCAAATCAAATGCCTTTGAGACTTGGGAAGGCACGATCATTTCATAATCACTAAGACCAGTGGTTTTCAACAATTCCCTCCCCCCACCCCCCCACATACCACCTTAAGTAATCCCTTACTAACATGCCATAGGTGCTCTATGGTTAGTAAGGGATTATTTAAAATGTTATGTGGGTGGCTGTAAAAATGCTTGCGAACCACTGACTTGGGCAAAAGGTTGTAATTCATTGTGGAAGCCTCTCCACTGCAAATCTTATTATGATTCGATTTGTGGTACCACCATCTTCTAATTAAGAAATTTGGATGCATATTTGAAGGAAGAAAGTTAGGTTATAGGGACGAAAATAGGAATAGGACGAAAAACAAAATTCTGAAAAACTGGCCTGGCCATAATGGTTTTAATTCGGTTCCCTTTTTGTTCATTGTTTTAATGACATTCGTAGCCTTTGAATGGGAGAGAAATTTGTCTCTGTTGGCTTGTGCTAAATGCAGGAGTGAATTAGCTGTATTCATCATTCAGCTCCCTTCTGTGATGGAGATGGGAATGTTGTGCAAATGTTTAACCCGAATTACTTCAAAGGCTGATTCACTTCTATTTTTCTGAAGATTGGCTCCTTATTCTGGCATTCCAATTGCCTCTTTCAGGGCATGCTTTAGACCCTAGTTTTGCAGAGACATTTTATTGGATATAATTTCTAGTTATAACGATATTTCTACAGCTATACTCACGAAATCTTTTGCTCTGAATAAAGATCAGGTTAGAAATTTCTCTTATGACTATCTTATTTCAATTATATTATTTTACTCTGTCAATTGTTAGAAGATAGAAGAGGTTATAGTATCAAGATTTTTCATTCAGAAAGAATGTGTTCTGTTGCGAAAGAGTCAGGTTTGGTGGGTTCAAAGAGCGTCAAGTCTGGATACAAGGGTTTGCAATCAAAAGCAAGTTTATTAACACAACAATTAATAAGAGAGCGAGTGGGAACATAACATGAACAATTTATAAGGGAGCGTGTGAAAAAATTGTAACAGAAACAAACTGGGGAGAATGTTAAACAGTGCACAAATATTCACACAGGTGATTGCAGACTATAAGTGGGGTTGTACATACCCTCCTGGACCCCTGAATAAGAGGAGGTGGATCTGGTACCACTGTACCCACAGGGGTATACACATGCTCTAAGACACCTGATCAGTTGAGAGGTGGATCTAGTACAACTGTACTTGCCTGGGTATAGACATGCTGTTGGACCCATGAACAGTTGAAAGCTATTAGCAATACTATGACCCTTCCAAGTGACGTCTACAGTAGTGACCTGGCAAGGAGTGGTGTCCAGGGCTATCACCATAAAGCAGAGAGGGAGAATGTCCTCTGTGCTGGTGCTAAATGCAGGGCTCTCGTCTAAAAGGACATTAGGTAATTTGAACCAGCCATTGGCAAGGCGTGCGCTGACCAGTGGCCAAGCACAGTCTTAACTGACTCTCCCCCCGCAAACTGTAACTTTGTCTACAACATTGTAACTTTAAGTGAAACCAAAAGTACACCACGTACTGGCAGGTGATGTGACTTCCGAAAAAGTTTCAGACAGGGAGGCCAGGTGACCACCAGTAAAAGGTGGGGAAGCTACACCTCCTCCACACACAATGAGGGTAAGTGTAATGCAAGCAATTTGAATTTTGGGAATGCTTTTGAATCATGGGTTGGGGGGCGGGGGGAGGGATGTCAATTTAATTGGAAGTAAAACAAATTTAAAATCTCAGTAAAATATCTGGGGAAAGATTTAATTACTAAGAGAGTTTTGTGGTATATATTGAAAACATGGTGAAAATAAATTCAATATGTTTTTAAAGAAAAAGTAATTGGATTTCCACTTCAAAAAAAATGTACAGGTCGAAGAGGAAAAGGTAGAGGTGAGGATGTGGATGTTGACTCTTGTTGGCATGGGAATGATCACTTTTATCCTGGATAATTCTCTGACTTTTACATTATTGAAGTGAAGCGACTTTGTGGGAGATGGTTCCAAATTGCATTAATGAAATGAAGCATAATCCAAACAATGGCAATGCTGCCACTGGTGCGGACCCTCCGAGAGAGGCGAGCACTGTACGTGCTTTAAATGCCCTGTTAAAGGAGCGGCAATGATTTATTTTTAAAATCCTTTGACCGCAGGGTCTGGTCCCAAAACAGTGGTGCTTATGTTCGGCAGTAGCCTTGAAGGGTTGCAGACTCCAGAGAAGCAGAGGATTGGCAAAAGGCACCAGACCACCCTCCACTGAGAAGGAGAGCAGAGGAGATGACTATCAGGATGGTGACCATGGTGGCGGACCAGTGAGGGGCACTGGAGCCGAAGAACACAGATGGCAAGCTATTGGTGACTCGAGGTGAGGAACCCACACAGGCTACGGGCTGCTGGACACTGCAGTTAAAGGACCCACACCAGGCTGCAGACTGCTGGCGACTCCTTCAAGACTGGCTGAAGGGGAAAGGGTACCAGGTATTGGAGCCAGAATGGGCGAGAGTACTGAAGGCTTCTCATCATGTCAGTGGTTTTGATTTGATGATGGTTTGAACTGAATGCTGCGTGGGTGTGGTGACTGAATCCATGGATACTCTGTAGGGGCTCTCTTTTGCTTCTTTCTCTGACTGTCAGGGGAGCTGGCAATTTCTGCAGATGGCGAATCTTTCTCTTATGGCAGACTAAAGTCAATTTTGTGTAATATTTCATCTGTTTTACTGTATGATGATAAAGGAATTTGAAACTTGCATTTTCACAGATAAGGTCAAATACAGCCTGGATCCAACTAGCAAGAGAACAGAATAAACTCCAGACTACTCCCCTCACAGAATAAGCATTGCTGTATCCAAACATCAAGTGAAATAGATTCTGTGCCATCTTTAAACACTGCTTTGTGCATTAACAAGGGAGATGAAGTAACCATTTGATAGATCCTTGCAGAAATGTCAAAGACTTGCTTATCAGAATATACTTCCTTGCTTGTCATCTTGTAGAAGCCTATGACTTGTTTGCTGGAGCATAATTTTCAAAATGTGTGTTCACCTTGAAGCACATTCAACATCAGGGCAAACCTGAAGACAAATTGGACGTGATTTAAATGTGCATAAAAAATGAAAGGTTATTTAGCAAAATGCATCCTCTATTCTTTGGGATGATTTTCCATGTATATTGAAGTATAAGTTGTAATAATAGAGTGCTAGTGATCATCCTGACCATGCGAGGGAGCTGGACACTCATTTGTTGGAGCTCGGTTTTGGTTTCAAGATGGATGCCTCCACATGAGTCAGCTAATAAAGTTTCGATGTTTTAAAATAACCCAAATTTCTTGGTTATAACCAGGAGTGGAAGAAACACCATGAGTGTGTAGAGTGAGAAGCAGCAGAGAAATGGAAAGTCTGAAGCCTCCTGATACTGTAAATTGGACTGGAAATGTTGACCACAGTGGAGGTTACTGGCACAATATGACACAGTGAGATTCAGAGATTCCCACACTTGGGACAAAAAGTTCTTGTTCTAGAGAAAGTAAGTCCAAGATTCTACACTGTCAGAACAGAGGATGGTCAAATACTGAAAGGGAATCAAAAGAGCCTGTTGAAAATGCAAGAGACGCTGCAGGAACAGATAAATGCAGAAGATCCAGTCTGGACAGCAACAGAGGAAACACCATCAGTGCTAGACAGTAGTGGACCAGCGGAGTCAACCAGAAGATCCATGCATGCTATCAAAGCATCTGACAGGCTGAATCTCTAAAAGAAAAAGAACTGCACACTTAGAAACTTTGTGCTGCTGATATTTGTGTTTATGTTTGTGTTGAACTTTAAATTGAAATTAATACCATATTAGTGTGTCATGCTGTTAGATTAAAGATCTCAAGGAAAGGGGATGTAATGATAGTGCTAGTGATCCTGCTGGCCACTTGATGGAGTTGGAGAGTAGTTTGTTGGAGCTTGGTTTTACATTCAAGATGGATGCCTCCATGTGGTCATGAGTTAGTTCTATAGCTAATATAGTATAGTTGTTTTAAAAGAACCCAAGAAACATCACTTAAATGACTCAACAAAAGTATTAATTACACTTATTCAAGCCACTGTTGAATAAGTGCATTGGTAAGGCCTGAAACTTTGCTCAAACAACATGCAGATGTGGTGCTTTTCATTTCCTCAGCTTGTCAGGTTTTTCTATTTTTTCAGATTCAGTTTTAAGATTTATTGTCAGAGTTCATATGTCATATACAACTCTCAGATTTTTTTCTGTGGGCGAGGCAGAATGACCACTTATTGATAGTGGGGGGGGGGGGGAAACTTTAAAATGTATATATTTAAACAAACAGTAAAGAGATAACTAATGTAAACAAACTGTACATTACAGATAGAATAAAAAAATAAAGTGCTCACGTAAGACTCTTTAAATTAGTCCCTGAATGCGTTTGTTGTTGGGGAGTCTGATGGTGGATGGTAGGAGCTGTTCCTGAATGTGGTGGTGCGAGTCTTGTGGCACCTCTACCTCTTTCCTGATGGCAGCAGCGAGATCAGAGCCTGTGCTGGGTGGCATGGATTCTTGATGATTGCTGCTGCTCTACGACAGTAGCGTTCCTTGTAGATGCTCTCAATAGTGGAGAGGGTTTTGCCTGTGATGTCCTTCCTTTAGGAGGGCTTTATTTTCTGGTGTTTTGGTGTTCGGGGGTATTAGTATTCATGCTCAGGGTGGGGATCCTTGCATAGCCATGCGGTCTTGCTGTTGTAACTTCTCCCCTCTATTGTTTCACCACCTGATTTCTGCAGAGTGTTATGGAAATACAAAAGGTGTTGCTGTGTGGCAATCAAGATTCCTTTTACTTTCAAGATTTTAAGATCACAATAGTCGAGGGGAAATGAGAGACGTTCTTGATACTAAACCTGAAAATGGAAAGTATTAATGGTCATGTGAAACCATTGGTCTTTGGATTAATCTAGTTAGATGTGGTATGCTACAAACATTGATGAGGGGCACCATTAGCTTCATGTGCTGCCTCTATATTTTCCTAAAAGGCCAGAACAAAACCTGAAGTTAGATGTGGCTGAGCTTTAGTACTTAAGAAAATAATGTGCGTTTTGTGTATTACACCCTCTTTACTCAAGGTTTATATTGGCACAGTGAGCAGTTTCTTCCACATGACTTGGTTGCTGTAGTTACATGTATCCCAAAGGCCTCATTTTCTTACAGCACCCAACCCATCCAGGAAGTTCAGAAATGTTTATTGGCTGCAGGCCAGATTCCATAAACTGGTTGAAGCAACATATTTATAAAACTATAAATACAGTATACAAATACCACGGTTTCAAATTTTTGCTTTGCAAAGTAAGCAGGCACTTCCTTGCACAATATTTAAACACCAGTGTGAGGAAAGAAGCACACAGCCTGATGACAGCATGTTGTATAATCACAGGGCTCTAAACTATGTTCAAAACTTTAGGAATCGTGTGTTCAGTCTTAAGCAATGAAGTAGTGCAGAAAATAAAAGCTGCAACTAAAACGTATTTCAGTATCAAATAAGCAATTATGTTATAACATTTAACATTTTTCTAACAATCCAGGAATAACATGCGACCAATGTTTTGAATAGTAAAGGATGTTGCTTAAGGGAGAATCTGTGATTCATACTCTCTCTCGAATCCAACTCTGCCCCTCCGAATTATTCTGGTTGAAAGTCATTAGGTTTTGAGGTGTAATTCCTCTTGTTGATTTGAAAATTACCTGCTTCATTATGCAGAGTGAGATGATGAATCCCAATTGTATCCATACAGAGTTTGCAGATACATTATCAATGGGAGGAATTTCACTTCCGAAAACAAAAGGATTGCATAAAAAATATACAGCATAGAACATCTCAGCACAGAATAAAAGTATTCTTTTTAATAATGTAGGCAGCAATAAGCATTTGGTAACTCTTCTTCCTTTCCAGTCCTTGCATTTTTATTCCATTTTAATTTGTACAAATTTGTGTTTTTTATTTCAGCACTATTGAGCTGTACATTTATTTTTTGGTTAGTTCATCAGTTCAGCCTTTATTTTTCTATTTAATCATTTTATTTCCTATTTTTAATAGAAATTAAAAATAAGCTTGGATGAAAACGGAAGCATTGTGTTTGTACATCTGGACTGCAGATGTTTCTCATTATTTTGGAAGCTTGTTTTCTTTTTGAGTAACAAAATGAACGTTATATTCTTCAGATTTAAAGAAAATGTATGAATTATGTGGAGGGGTAGGAAACAGAATTCACTGTAATGCTGCTCTGTAAAGTTCCAAGACGATGAAATTGGAATCATCTTAAATTCAGATTAGTTTACAAATTGCTCAAAATAGAATTGAATCATGTATGAGGAATATGTTCACTTCCAGAACAAAGTTTGTCCATTATAAAAGGGGCAAAAATTGTATCTCCAAATTTTGTTACCTTGGGGAATGCAGTTTGTGATCAAGAACTGAATCCTTGGGAGGGCCTCTGACTTTGCATTAGTCCAGAAAATTTTGTCTGGTTATCGATACTTCACTGAGCCATTGGGGAAACCACTGCTGATTTTGTTTGAGGCAAGTTCAGTTGTTGTCCCAGTGTGACCTTGCTGACACTGCCAAGTCAGAACTAGGTGGCTGGTTAAGACCTTCTGCCCAGCAGGTTAAGGCCCCCTGCCAGGCTATTGGTGCATCTGGCTTCTGACTGAATCAGGTACTGGGGATCAAGGAAATTCCTCCAAGAGCAGGACCTTTGCCAAGTCACAGGCGCTGAACATTTCCAACTTCTTTGGAGAACTGGAAAGTGGTGGAGGAGATGTGATGACGACCAGACTGACAGGTTATGGGCACAGGAGAAGTGACTGCATTGGAATCCTCAACCGCACACTGTCTCTGAAGGGGTTTTCTTCTCCTTTTCAAGATGCCACTGGAATAGAATGTGATGACTCTTTACTAGACCATTCAATTTTTGAATGGCATAAAAGATGGTTTTTCACTGCATACCAGTAGATATGATGATAATAATGAGACCACACTTAGAATTTTCTGTTCTGGTCACCTCATTACAGGAAGGATGTGGAAGCTATGGAGAGGATGCAGAAGAGATTTACCAGGATCTTGCCTCAGTTGGAAAATGTGCAAGGTTAGCAGAGCTGGGACTTTTCTCTTTGGGGTGAAGAAAGAGGAGAAGTGACTGAATAGAGGTCTACAAGATTCTGGGAGGCCTAAATAAGGTAGGCAGCCAGCACCTTTTTTCCAGTAGCAAACACCAGAGGTTATCTGCAAAGTGAAGGGAGGAAGGTTCAGGGGAGATATCAGCATGGATTGTATTTTTACACAAAGTAGTGGGTGCCTGGAATGCATTGCCAGGGGTAGTGGTGGAGGTTGGAACAGGGGTATTTAAGAGACTCTTGGACACATGGATGAAATAGATTATGAGGTAGGGATGGTTTTTGGGTTTTTTTAAGGTATAATGGTCTGTACTTGCTATAATGTTCTAATAAATACATCTGATTCATCTCAATCTTGCATCTGGATTCCTGCCTAATGTTCTCCCACTAGTTGCAATGGGAGTGCTCCAGGAAAATTGTTCCAGCTTCTTCTCGCATCGGGGGTAGTAGGTTAACTGGCCCCAGGGTTTGGATAAGCGGTAGACTCTGGGGAGAGTTGATGGGATTAGTGTATATAGATGCTTGATAATTGTTGTGTCTTCTGACACCATGATTGAAGTAAAAACACAGCACTGGAGAAACTCAACATGTCAAAAAGAATATTTTATGTAGCAAAGATAAAGATACATGACCAATATTCTGGGTGAGAGCCATTCATCAAGGTATGAAAATACGTGGGCAAGCACCCAAACATCTCCATTGTTTTGTTCCATGTTAAGTATGTTCTGTAGTTAATTAATGGAACTGCTGAAATTTCAAGGTAGATGCAATCTTAAAGAGAAATAGGGGGAGACATGGATAGATACAGGAGGCCAGATGGTGAAGGGTTGCAGTATCTGGACAGCGTGTAGCTAGAGGCCCCACTCTAAGCACTTAAAATAAACAGCTGGGTTTCAAATGCTGGGAAATTAGAAAGGATAATAACCAGGCCACAGTGCAGAGGTACAGCATTACAGAATAGAGGAGGGAGCAGAAACTAGACTAGTGGCAGGGGGCCAGTGGGAAAGAATCAAGGTTGGATTTGAAATGTTAAATTAAAATTTGGATAATAGCAAAAGTTTAAAATCCCATCCAATATCAAAAGAAAAGAGAGATGAGTAGATTGAAAGGTTTAGTTTATGGTGACTGCTTTACATATGTTGGATATTAATGTTAACTTTTTAAACTTTTCCACTGTTCCTAATTATCATTAGTGGTGGGGAAAATTTTAAGAAAATGGAGGGATAGAAGTTCATCCATCGTTGTTGACGCTGAACAGTTCCATTGACTTATGATGGGTGGGGTCAAATAATTATAGTGCCCTGTAGTGCAAGCAACCCAAGACACATTTTCAAACTTTTAATGTCTAATCCCACAGCTTTCAAAGCATAATAAATAAATAAACCCCTTCTAGTTCTTCCAAGGTGCTATTTTATATTCTACTGAGCTTTAAATATTGTGAAGAAACTTACTTTCATTAAACCTTTGTGCCAAACTTGCAGAATTTGCAAAATTTGACTGCAGATGCTCTGCAGATGGGTTTGAGTATAATGCTCTTTTGTGACACCACAGGTTAATAGTGCATTGATCCCATATGTAATAGTACCGCCCAGTGACTTCCTCCATTTAATGGCTTATGTAAACTTTAACTGTCATGCATTCTCCTTCATTTATTTAACCTCCTAAGGGAGATGAGCAACAACAGAGAGTATAAACTTGCCAAGATATCCCTGAGTTTACTCTGGAGGATTTGTCAAACATTAGAATAGGATGGTGCATTCACACAGATTAATTCTGACTATAAGGGAAATGTTGAAAAATAGATATTGAAGAAAAATTATTTCTACCATTTTGAATAATTTATTATGATGTATGCAAAAGATTACTACAGTATTCAATTTGAATTCTTCACCATTGAGAAACATCCTAAAATACATAATTTATTTTATGACTTTTGTTCAGACACTGTATTTAAAAATCCACCAAATCAACCTGCATGGTTTTAAATACATCAGTTTATTTTCTCAAAATAGTGGTTTCTCAAAGAATTGGTTTCTTAAGCCATGTTCCTTCACAAGGATACCTCACTACTATTACCATCACTGCTGACCTTTCCCTGTAACTCAGTTCCTGTCCAGGCAACAGCCTAGTAAATCTTCTTTGCACTCCTTCTATCTTGTTATCTTTCTTGCAATTTGTTGACTGAAACTGCACAAGACTCAAAATTTCATCTTGTATGACTTTTCCATAACATCCCAACTCCTACACCCAATACTTCGATTTATGAAGGCCAATATGCCAAAAGCTCTCTTTACTGCCCAATCTACTTGTGATGCCAGTTTCAGGGAATTATGTATCTGTAATCCCAGATCCCTCTGTTCCCCCACTGAGGAGCAGGCCCTTACCATTTACTATGTTCCTTTCTTGGTTTGTCTTTCCAAAATGCAACACCTCACCCTTGTATTCATTGAAGACCATCTTCCATTTTTCAGCCCATTTTCCCAGCGGGACCAGATCCCTCTACAAGCTTTGAAAGCCATCCTTGCTGTCCACAGGACATCCAATCTTACTGTCATCTGCAAATTTGCTGATCCAATTGACCTCGTTATCATCCAGATCATTGATATAGATGACAAACAGCAATAGTCCTAGCACTGATCCCTGAGGCAAACCACTAGCCACAGGCCTCCAGTCTGAGAAACAATCATCCACTATTACTCTCTGGTTTTTCACGTAGAGTGAATGTTGAATCCAATTTACTACTGAGCGTTTGAACCTTCCTGACTAACCTCCTTTGAAATTTTGTCAAAGCCACTAATTTCCACATGAAATTCATTATTCGTACTACATAAGGATATCTGCTCTAACTTTGTTTCCCTATGGCTAGCAAGCTGAATTGTGCTACTCTGAATAGAAATATTAAAAATACTCGTGTCATTGAAATGTTTATTCTAACTTTAATTCTCAACTCTATAGAAATGTTTACATTTTTCTTTAATCAGTTCAAGCTGTGCTTGTGAGTATGGTTCACTGAGATAGTTTCTTCATATACGAAGTATTTAGATCTTTCCGATGACCTTGTACCAAAGAATTCTCCTTCTGCCATAAATGGTCTTTACAAAGAGGATTGTGTCTGGTTTCTGCGCCAATGAAATTTGAGTGTTTCCTCAACTGGATTTCTATTGCTGTTAGTAAATGACAAGCAGATGTTTTATGCTAGACATTGATTATTATGACAGTATATTTTTGAGTCTTTGGGGGCCCTTATAATCCTCCTTAATTACAATAATTCCCATTTTTCTTTGCTATGATTAATTGTTTAGGAAATTTAATTAATGCATAATTACTGAAGAGCAGGAGGTTATTTCAAACCAGTTAAAGCTTCCAGCATGTTTACTGATGTTTATAAAAGCTTAAAGGTTTATAACTCATATTTCTGAAATATTAGCATAATCTACATGGTGTATATTTGCATTTGTGGGCCCCTGCACAATGGTTTAACAACATTAGAAATGTAATTGGAGCTTACAATTTGCACTAATAATTCCAATCCGCAACATTCCACAGCAACAATAAAGAATGAAAACAGAAGTAACGTGAGGTATGTGACTTCTCACAGTGTACTGAACTGAAATATTTCTGAAATTCTTTTGAATTGCTTTTTTTGTCGGGGTGGGGGGGGGGGGAACCATTAATTTGTGGCAGCCTTGATTTTAAAAAAAAGTGTAGAAGGATTTTATGAGGCCCATCTCCTCGATCACTTGCAAAGAAGTGGCTCAAAATTGTAAAATTCACCACAGCAGTTTATGACCAGCATTGAATGATCATTTGTGGAGGACACCAGCAGTTAAACTTCAGTTTTGCTGGCAGATGATGATGTGTTGAATGAGAACTGATTCAAGAGAAGGAATTGTAATACAGAGTGTAGATTTGGAGATCTAGCTATGTAGAAGAGAAAACATCTGCCCCAATAAATATAACACAAGCAGGGCAATGAATAACAGAGTGAAAGTTATGATGGTTTGCAGAAACCAGCAGCGCAGATCCCAATAAGCCAGATGTTTGACCTGGAAACAATTATGGTAAAACTACTGAGAGACTTCCAGTGTTAAGAATCTTTCCAGGATGAGCAGGCCACAAATTGTCGCAGACAATTTATAACTAAAATTTGTACCTCCATATCCTCAGCATTCTTCTTATTCTTTGGCTTGGCTTCGCGGACGAAGATTTATGGAGGGGGTAAAAAGTCCACGTCAGCTGCAGGCTCGTTTGTGGCTGACAAGTCCGATGCGGGACAGGCAGACACGATTGCAGCGGTTGCAGGGGAAAATTGGTTGGTTGGGGTTGGGTGTTGGGTTTTTCTTCCTTTGCCTTTTGTCAGTGAGGTGGGCTCTGCGATCTTCTTCAAAGGAGGTTGCTGCCCGCTGAACTGTGAGGCGCCAAGATGCACGGTTTGAGGCGATATCAGCCCACTGGCGGTGGTCAGTATTACTGACTGGCGGATAGTATTACTATCCCACATAGAGTAAAACTGATAGCATTTTGCCAATCACACTCAGCACTGAAAGGCCAATGCAAGCAAAAGCTGAAACTGAGAAATGACCTCTTTGTTAATATAAACTAGCCATGGTTCATTATCATAAAGGAATTAATAAGGATTTTAGTCATGCATTATGCGTGGTTGCAAATATATTGAGACATTTTCAGTTCCATCTGTGTGCAAACCTCTCAAAAGTCCAATTGAATAGAAACGGCAATAAATGATTCCAAGAACCAATTGGAACCTGATAGAACATTCTTGGAAATGCGAGTTGTAGGAAGATTTTTTTTTTCTGTATTGATCGATTTATTTTTTTTTAAATTTTTTTGGTATTGAGTATTAAAGTTGGGAAATTGAGTAAAACTTTAGGCCACATTTGGAGTATTGTGTAGGGTTCTGCTTGCCATATTGCAATAAGAATGTGGAGACCTTGTAGAGGGTGCAGAAGACGTTCAGCAGGATGTTACCTGGATTGGAGAGTATTAGCAAAACGAGAGATTTGTCAAAATTGGATTATTTTCTCTGGAGTAATGAGGTGAGTACTGTTTATAATTATGAGAGACATGGATAGGCGTCATTTTCCTTAGGAAGAAACATCAAATATTAGGCTTAAGATGAGAGGGGAAAGTTTAAAGATCACTTGCAAGATTTTTTTAAAACTCTGTGGTAGGTGCCTGGAACAAGTAGCCAGGGGAAGTGGTAGAAGCAGATATAGCAGTGACATTTAAGAAGCATTGAGACCGATATTAATGGGGCAACAAGTGGAAAAGAATGACCATGTGTAGACAGTTGAGATCTGCATTCTGGTTGATGCAGATGTGGTGGACCATAAATCCTGTGTTGCACTGTTCCATGTTCTTTTGGCTTTCATTGCAAAGTTTAATGACTATTCTCGCTGTATGTCTTTACACACATTGTTTCTGTACTGCCTTTACTGGAACCTAATGCTAATTTTCTGCAGTTATTCTGCCTTGGTTTGTGAGCTGCTTTGTGTGCAGTTTGCCTTGGGGGCTATCTGTACTAATTGGAGGGTTAGACAAGGAATGTAGATGCCATGCTTAAATGCATCCTGATGTTACCATTCTCGTGTCCAAGGTGGGATACATAACTGACTGAGGATTGTCTGGAGCACAAATGGAACTGCAGTGCCTTGTGAACCAGTCCTGAGACAGGAACGTCTCTTTTATTTGGCTTTGAAGCTTAGCAGCAGTCGCTGCCTTCAAACTAGATGGCACCCTTCGCACTCTGCAGGTGACTGAAGCTGACCAGACCTGGTGGATCCAAAGAGAACCACTGACTTTTGTTGTTTCAACCTTGGTGATTTAAGGACTCCTGTCCATATGACCAAGCGTCAAACTCAGCCGGGTTGGATGGTGATAGTGGCACTCCAGTGGTTGGCTGTCGACTAATGCCATTTATCAACACTTGGTCTGTAGTTTTCTATGCCTTGGTAAGCCCAGTGATGAACTAAATCAGTGGTTTTCAAACTGCCCCCCCAACTCACATTCTACTTTAAGCAATCCCTATGTCATAAGTGTTCTGTGATTAGTAAGGGATTACTTAAAGTGGTCTGTGAGTGGGAAGGGAAGGTTGAGATCCATTGCTCTAGACCCAATTGTTACTGAACCATTTTGCTTGAGGAAAAATTGTCATTGGCCCATTTCCTTTGGAGTTGTGAAACCGTGCACATAACAAGTCAACTAGGTATAATTATAACAGTAATTTTTCTTTCAACTCACAGACCACCTTAAGCAATTCCTTACTAATCACAGAGCACTTATGGCATAGGGATTGCTTAAGGTGGAATGTGAGTTTAGGGGGGCAGTTTGAAAACCACAGACCTAGGAGCTTAAATATTGTGTGTGTCTCTGTCTTCAGTTCCTCTCAAGCAATGGGTTTCTATTTCTAAATACCCTCTGACAGGGGGGGGGGGGGGTGGAGGGGGAATGATCTTCCACTGCTTCCTCTCTAAACTACTTGCTCTTTAAACCCATGTCTCCAGTGTTAGACATTCCTGTTACAGGGAAAGATTTCCATGATCTACCTTTTCTAAGCCCCTCATAATTTTGTACATCTGGGTCCCTTGTCTGTCTCCTCTGATAGCTGGGCTATTTAATCAGGAAAAGACTAGGCTTCCAACTACTGGAGTTTAGAGTGAGAGATCAAGGACTCCTCTCAGGATTGGATAGGATGGATATTTCCTCTTGTTAGGAATCCAGAATTAAGGTCGCTTTTTTTAAGACATTTAAGACAGATGTCCATGTTATTTTCTCTGAAGTCATGAGACTTTGGAACCCTCTTCTTCAAAGAGTGATAGAAGTAGTATCTTTGAATGCTGTTAAGGTGGAGGTGTGTATATATATATATACTTGATAAGTGGGTGTATTAAAGGATACAAAGTTTAAGCAAGAAGGCAGAGCTGTATCAATGACGATCTATTGAAAAGCAGAGCAGACTTAAGATCAGGAGTGTTCTTCTCCAACTCCTAGTTTGTACATATTCACTGTAATAATTTTTAAATGTCATTGTATTTATACTGGAATACGGATAGATTTTTATAGTAAGGGGAAAGGTAGGTAGAGATGAGCCTATCATCAGATCAGCCATGATCACATTGAATGTCGGAACAGGCCCTATTCCTCTTATATCTTAAGTTCTTACAGAAGGTTTGTATGGAAATGGGAAATATGCAAGCCTATGGGACTGGCTCTGGTAGGCATGATGGACAATTTGGTCCATGGGGATGGTTCTGTATTGAATGATCTACAACTTTAAAAATTGGCACATGAGTAACCGTCATTTCCCATGTTTGAATGCCTGGCATGAGTTTGAATGCCTGTTCTATCACCATTTGGGGAAAGTTGGTTAATTATGGAGTTTTTTCTGAAGAAAACAGTGGACCCTCAAACAGGAAAGAAACCAGTTTATGATTCGCCACATTTAGCGAATTAAAAAAAAGATAAAGTAACCATTAGTTCAATGCAGTCTTCATTGTGACCTTGCAGTAGAAATGTATTGGTATTTTTGAGTCTGCAGTATGAGTGACACATGAGGAGTTTGGAATGTAGTCCCATGCAGGCAGTGTGATTTGAATGCTTTGCTATTTCTAGCATTTCCCATCTCCAGCTTTTGTTTGTGTTGGGTCACTTAAGGTAATATAACTAAAAATACAGCCCTAGTTATTACCGCAATTTAATACCAGCAGTAGGCAAATTCATGGGAACAAAACTCTTTCTGTTTTAATGTTTTACCCATTGACCCTAACCCTCTGTGATCTTTCCCCATGACTAACACCAATGCTCATTGCTTTTTGTTTGGGAGTTTGAAAAACCATATGAAATATTTTGGTCAAAGTTCATAATTCAGTCTATCTCTCTGGTAGTTTTTTTTTCTCAGTTGAAGAATCTTGCCAAAGAAAGTAATTATTAGCAAAAAAAATAGCATTGGTGATCAGCCTCTCCACTGTTGCAGATCAGATGCTGCTTTACCCTCCTTTGACCTTATTGGATGGCCATTTTCTTTGGAATGATGCACCAATTTGGTTTACATCCATGGTCTGGTCTTTATTTTTAACCCTATTAATTTTTCATCCTTCAGTGCCCATCTTTAAGTTGGAGTTCTGAATTTGTCAGAGTTTTTCCTCTGACAAGTAAGACTAGACTTGCATGTCCATCTTGGGGACTTGTGGATGAATGATCTGAGTTTTTTTAGTCTCTAATTATTGCTGGTCCTTGTCTGATAGGTAATGGAGGTTTCAACACTTCTATGACTATTTTCACAATTGGGTTGCATATCTTCAAAATACAAATGCACGGACATCATTCTTCTTAAAGTCCAATATTCAGACATTCATTATAAAGGAAAGTATTCAGCTACATTTGCTGCAAGCACCTGATTCTGGATATTGTGTAGATCCTCCATTTTTGGGTTGTAGTTTTCATCAGCTGTTAAAGGAGATTGATCCCAACCCATGCTCCAAGGTATTTTGGGAGCTTTATTCTCTAGTGTTGATAAATGGCATTAGTCGACAGCCAACCACTGGAGCACCACTATCACCATCCAACCCAGCTGAGTTTGATGCTTGGTCATATGGACAGGAGTCATTAAATCACCGAGGTTGAGACAAAAAAGTCAGTGGTTCTCTTTGGATCCACTAGGTCTGGTCAGCTTCAGTCACCTGCAGAGTGTGAAGGGTGCCATCTAGTTTGAAGGCAGCGACTGCTGCTTAGGGGGCATATTACAGTAAAACCCCCGGTATCTGGCACCTATGGGGATTGGTAGATGGCAGATAAATAAATTTACCGGTTGTTTGATTGTGTGTTGCATCATTGGTAAACCAACCACTAGGGGGTGCCATTTTAAAACTTTTGTAATTTTTTAACCTATTCTTCCACAATTTTTTTTGCTGGTTGCTTGCATTTTGGATAATGGAGTGGGGGGGGGGGCATGGTTTAACTGTGGTTATCTCAATGAAAATAAAATATGATGAAGATTTCAATGCAGTTGTCACATTTGGTAAGAAGTGAGTACATTGGCTGCTTCATTCTGGCTTTTTTGGGAGTGTTTTTTTTTAAAGTAATGATTGCCAAGAAAAAGCCCCAGAGAGTCCCATAATTCAGGAAATCAAACATTGCTAATCAGCTACACATGAGATGCATGGAAATTTCAGTTCACCGAGGTAATGTTGACTTTCAAGGGATTATTCCAGATGTTTTCAGTGGTTGACCCTATCATAGGGCCCAGGGTGAGTGGAGACGGATGCCTAGTTTCCATGTGCATTGTTAGTACAATTACTTAGTCACGGGTGTTCTATGCTGTTTTGTGATATCTTCCATCATGTTTAATGGTGTTTTTTGTCCTATAAACAAGGATAATGTGCAATGCACCATAGTCCTTGCTTGTGCAAGTAATTGCATAATTCTGTTCAGTAATATCTTTGCCAAGGAACTAAATAACCCAGCAAAATTAGACAGGAGCAGGCCTTTTCGGATTAAATGGTGGTTATCCAATACTATCATGGCTGTTCATGTCATATTCCTGTTGGTTGAGGATATATTGGGCACTTACTTTACCAGCTTGTTGACTGAAGTTGGGATTATTGGCCTTTAAAACAAATAATGTTGCAAGATTAGTTGAGGCTTCTTAATAGTTAAGAATATCTCCATAATGCTATGCAATTTCCCTCCCACTGAACACTTTGTAAAAAAAAAAGTCAAAATTTATTTATTGTCATGAAGTTCATTATTTTATGACAGCATTATAGTGCAATTATTTCTATAAACTACATTTAATAAATAAAAATGGAACAAGAAAAAGTAAGAGATAAAATGATATAGTGTCTATGGTTCATTCAAGAATCTAATGGCAGAGGGGAAGAAGCTGTCCTTGTGCCACTGAGAAGATCACTCAACTAGCTGATCTATCTCTTTCCTGTACATTTTCTTATTGCCGTCTGTGATTCCGCCGACAACCCTGGTGTCATCGGCAGAGTTGCAGATAGCATTTGAATTGCGCCAAGCCATCTAGTGAGTAGAGCAGTGGGCTAAGCACATATCCTTGAGGTGTGCCTGCGTTGATCATCAGTGATGGGGAGATGCCATTTCCAATTTGTATTGAATGTGGTCTTCTGATGAGGAAGTCAAGTACCCAGTTGCAGAGGAGGGGTGCAGAGGCCCACGATTTGGAGATTGTTGACCAGCATTGATGGAAAAAGATGTTGAACACTGAGCTGTAATTGATGAAGAGTAGCCAAATGTATAAGTTGCTGTTGTCAAGGTGATTCAGAGTTGAGTGGAGTGTAAAGGTTAAAACTTTGTGTTTTTTAGTTAATTTTGTGCCCATCTCTTTAACAGGCTATTGTTTGTGGTGTTACCATATTGACTATGATGTATATGTCATAATATCTGCCCAGACTGACAACTTGCTCATTATTCTTCAGGATGTGAAGAAGGCGTGTGCACAAGAAATTTTTCTTTGAATTTTTTGTCTCTTTAAATACTTTTCTGTGTATCTTTTTAAATATTATTCTGTATCTCTTTAAAGTTTGAGCTTTATGTATATTTTATATCTCTATCATATAGTAAATGCTTGGTTATTAATCGTTATGTAAGTCTTAATACAAAGCTAAGCAAAATGCTTATCAGTTTTATCCACTGATTAAAGATACACAAAATAGCAGTCACAGAGATGGATTTATTGGATTAAAGAGATCAAAATTCAAAATATTGTAGCTTATGCTTTTGCAAGATGATATTTGTGAAATTAGGATATATTAGAACAAGGAAAGTGTCATCTATATGGAGAGCCAGTGATATTGCATCTGTTGTGAAGCGATTGTGGTGAATTGCAATGAGTCCAGACCTTGAGACATTCCAATTTAGATTCTATTTACTGTAGTAGATCATAAACAATTTTTAAAAATTATTTTAAGTTTTCTTATAATCTTTGCCTCTTTTAATTTATTTTTACAACTGTAGATACGACGACAATGGGAGTAGCTGCCTCTCAGGTCCAGCAACAAAGGTGTTGGGTTTGTGACCGATTGGGTTTCTCCAAGGTGCTCCAATTTTCTTAAACATCCCAAAGACCTGCTGGTTGGTAAATTTATTGGTTGCTGTAAAATACCCCTTGTATAGGGAGAACAGGTTGCAGGGAACTGAATGGGTGAATGGGATTGCTCTGTATGTAAATACAAGTTTTACTTTTGGACATCATGTGGAACCCCTTCATCTTACTGACATTCACTTCCAGTCCTGTTGCTTTACAGAAAGAAACAGGATCTGATATTCCTCACCACTCCTTCGTAAGAGTCACTCAGGGTAGTGATGTTGTCAATGAAGGATAAAGCCAAACATTTTATTGAGTCTTCATCAGCACTCCCCTTCTCTCTCCAATTAACAGTTCCATCACAATATTAAAGAGAAAGCATGATGGGAGTCCTCGTGTTTTACCCTCCTCTTTGTGAATACTTAGTCCTCTTATTTCTGACTTAAATCACTGTGCTGGTATTTCTGTACAGGTCTCCGATAAGATCTTTAAAGTGCTTTGGCCATCCCATTGAGATTGATGCCAATCTTGTATTGAATGATCTTCTATGTCACAAGAAAATATGATCTAGTATTCAATTATATTCTTAATATAATAGATTCACTGAAGCGTGCCTCTTAAACTGACTCGAGGCTGAACGGTCTATGATGAGCACCATTTTATTACATGAATCCCACCCTATACTCTCCATGTTCCTATCAATCCTCCCAAAGATTCCAAAACTAAAAGGGGAAATTTACAGTGACCAATTAGCCGACCAACTTGCATGTTTTTGGTAGATGAAAATGTGCAAACTTCACATAGACAGCACCGAGGGTCAGGATCAAACACTGGTTACTGGGCTCTGTGGCAGGAGTAGCTCTTTTGACTGAGTCACCCATTCATTTCCCATTTAAGATTGTACTTGGCCGTTTAAGGATTCTGGTTCAGGAGATGTTATTGCCCATTCAATAGAGAAGTGCACTTGTTTGATTTACTGATTAAACACAACATGTGCAGTCTTTGAGGTGGTTGAAGAGAAACACAGTTCATCTGATGCTGAGAGTATGATCTGGTCCTATATGCTTTATTGGCGTCACAGTAATGTTGACCGCAGGCTCAACAATAATTCTGTTTTCTTCTTAGGAGATGAACATTGGGACTTGTTGATTTGTTTCACATCAAATGAGGTTAATGGTAACCGGTGCCTTCAAAAGGAAAAATTTGATCAACTTCAACTCCATCAGAAGGTAACCCCATTTTCTCAGCATTGTGAAAGGTCTTGCCTTTTGTTCCAAATCATGTTCTAAACTTGGGTTTTTCTGGATGCATTAAACGTTAGAAGTTGATGACAGGTCAAAACTTGAGATGTTAACCAATGACATAGCAGATGCGATGCTTTGATTGTTCATAATCATGACCTTTTGATTGAAATGTAGCCATCTTAAATGGTGTTCAGTGCACAATGACTACCTTGCCAAAGATCTGCTGGGCTCTAAACTAGGATAGGAGCAAAACTATGGAAGTCTGCCGACCATAATTGAAGTAAAAACACAATGCTGGAGAAAACTTTCCTGTAAATTGGAGGAGCAACACAATATTCCATCTGGGCATGCTCTAACCGGATGGCATTAACATTGACTTCTCCGGTTACTATTAACTCACTACCCATTCTCACTCTTCCCCATCCCTCTCTTTCTTTCCTCCAGCTTTCCACCCCTTCCCTCTCCATTCACAAATCCACCCACTCCCTCTGTTTCCTGGTGTTGCCCTCCCTCCCTTATCCATCTATTACCTCTTGCCTGTGATCCTTTCCCTGCTGCTCCTCCCACCCCCACCATTCTGTTCACCCGCATCTCTACATTTTGCTCATATCTTGATGAAGGGCTTAAGCCCAAATTGTTTGTATCGTTATCTTTGCTATATAAAGTTCACTGCTTGACCTGATGAGTTTCTCCAACATTGTGTTTTTACTCTAAACTAGTGGTTTTCAAACATTTTCTTTCCACTCACATATCACCTTAAGCAATCCCTTACTAAACACAGAGCACCTATGGCATAGGGATTACTTAAGGTGGAATGTCAGTGAAAAGAAAAAGTTTGAAAACTACTGCTCTAAATTATGAAAGAATTTGATAAGACCAATGTCCTTGTAACATGACAGCAAATAATCCAATATTTTTCAAGCTTATTAATATTTCTGTACATTTTGTTAATTGTGTGCAAAGCAAATAGATTTAATAGAAGTATATTTTATTTTCATATTCTTAAGTATCATGGAGGTATTTGAATTGGTGGTGGATATTTCTGGCATATGCTGGGTGTATCAACACCTCCTTTTGATTATTCTTTGCCATGGGCTATTATGTTAAAGGACCAAGCTGGTTGTCCATTGCAATACCTAAATAGTAAGTAGATGCAGGAGAAGTCTGTTTCAAGGTAGAATGATTATCTCTGCAACTGTGAAAAGAGAGAAGCCCAAAGATTTCCAAATAGGTGGTTACTTTAGTGGTCAATCAGCTGTTATCTTATTGGCCCATTGGGAGACTGGAATTATGTTTAATTAGCTATGTCTGAGTCTTCTCTGGCTCATAATTCATCTTGAGGCAGATCTGCCCCAGCAGGGCCCCATCTCTGCTTCTCTCCAGTCCATGAACAGAGTTCTATATTGGATCTCAAAAATAGCAGTAGAACAAATTTGCACATTTAATGTCTTTCTCTTTTCTCTCTTTGGCTTGGCTTCGCGGATGAAGATTTATGGAGGGGGTAAAAGTCCACGTCAGCTGCAGGCTCGTTTGTGGCTGACAAGTCAGATGCGGGACAGGCAGACATGGTTGCAGCGGCTGCAGGGGAAAATTGGTTGGTTGGGGTTGGGTGTTGGGTTTTTCCTCCTTTGCCTTTTGTCAGTGAGGTGGGCTCTGCGGTCTTCTTCAAAGGAGGTTGCTGCCCGCCAAACTGTGAGGCGCCAAGATGCACGGTTTGAGGCGATATCAGCCCACTGGCGGTGGTCAATGTGGCAGGCACCAAGAGATTTCTTTAGGCAGTCCTTGTACCTTTTCTTTGGTGCACCTCTGTCACGGTGGCCAGTGGAGAGCTCGCCATATAACACGATCTTGGGAAGGCGATGGTCCTCCATTCTGGAGACATGACCCATCCAGCGCAGCTGGATCTTCAGCAGCGTGGACTCGATGCTGTCGACCTCTGCCATCTCGAGTACTTCGACGTTAGGGATGAAAGCGCTCCAAAGGATGTTGAGGATGGAGCGGAGACAACGCTGGTGGAAGTGTTCTAGGAGCCATTGGAGCACATTTAATGTACCAAAGTACAAAAGAGCAGATTAACATTGGCAAATTGTGAAGGGAGGGAGACCAGTAGGGGTGTGGATGACCTTCTTTGCTTTAAAAGATCGGCCAATTTTCATCTCCAATGTAGATGAAAGTCTTAAATATTTTTTGTGACACCAATTTAAAAAAACCTTTTGCCTTCAAAAATATTATCCAATCAGTTCTACTATCTGTTTCATTGGGAAGTGTATGATGAGCTACTGATCAACCATACTATATGGTAAGTGTATGACCAGTGCATAAACACTCAGACATTGCACCAGAATTACCAAATGTATTGAATGTTTTAGCATTTGAGTGGCAAAAACATGATATAAATACAGAATATTTAAACTTTTATTGTTATTTTGTGCAAACGCCCATTTTATTTCAGATTTGATTCACTTTTTCCCTTTTTAAAAGAAATGCTTCAGCATTGAATTTAATGCCTTTCATTGGAAGTATTGCATTCTTTCCCTTGATTGACTCCAGACAGATGAGTCTTTTTGAGGACTTGTAATGACTGGTCTGTCTCTTCACTGAACCGATTCTATCATACATTTCGTTCATTGTGACATTGGACAACTTGACTGTTGAAAATATCATTTGACAGCAGTGGGAAGTCATAATAATTAATCTAATTTTTGGCATAATTTTGTATTAAATGATACTGGGGACCTTTTTTTTAAAAAAAAAAACACAACTAGTTTGCCATTTATTTCATGGACTAAGCAGCAGCACTGATCATCATTTATTTACTTTCAGGTAAATAAAATTCCAGGAATAGAGGATACACTTTGCAGAAAAGATGGCTTTTGTCAAATTATAAAGACTGCTCAGAGCCTACCAGGTAATGCCTTTCTCATTTACGAAGTTCCTTTGACTAGATGTACAATCTTGATTTAGAAAATTAAACTATTTTGTATGTTAATGAAGCTCTAATTCAGGGGTAGCCAAAAGTTTTTGGTTGTGGGCCACATAAAGAAAAATGTAAGGAGCTCACAGGCCAAACAACATTAAGCCTGGCAGTTTTCAACCAGTTACACTGCAAGAAAAAAAAAGATTTTAGACCAGAAAACTCTTCTGGCATCGAAAATTAATTTTCTATCAAGTTAACTATATAACACTGAACAGTTTAATTGTTGACATTACAGCAGTTTATTGATATGTTTGCATATTACAGAAAGCATTTCTGTATCTGTTGCCCTTAAATTTAATTTAAATAAAACTCGCATTCAAAAAGCAGTGCAAAATCAAAAGCTGGGTGCAAATAAGAATGGGAGAAAGGATCGAGAAAGGTGCAAAGCCATCTCCAATATTCCTCCACAATTCTCAGTGAATACAGTTCATGTCCCAAGTGTCCACCTTTATGATGTAATGTGTAAATCTGCAGCTATGCTATTAAAGATTGACCATTAAAGTTAACAGTTTCCATGCAAATCAAATAGAGACACTTCCCTTGACTTCTGTGGAAAAAGTAATCATTTACCCACTGTGCCAGAAATTCTCGGCACACCCTTGCTATTTTCCATCTTTTCAATTCCAGCACATTTAATCAACTGAAGTAAACACTTTTAAACTGAGTTAAATGTTTTCATCGATGGATAATATTTCAATGGTCGGTCTAGTTGTTTTCAAAATGGCAATGACATCTAGTGTTGAAACTATGTTCTAACAGGCCATCTACTATTATAATTTTAAAATTCACCCTGGACCACTTAAGAATGGGAAACAGGCTCCAGTTGGTCCAGGGTCTGTAGTTTGGCCACCCCTGCTGACTTTCTAACTGCTCTCTGAGGCATTGTGGCAAGTCACTGAGTTCAAACCCAACTGAACTGACATTTTTTTTCTGCATCTTGCGACTTTTAAACATTTAATCCTGTTACACTTTCACCCATTATTTACAGATTGGGTTGTATAAATAATCCACTTAGTTTTTTTTTCTACCACATATTATTTAAAACATCTTTTAACTTTCACTGGTTTAAAATTGACAGAATGAAAGGCAGTTTGGAAAATACATTTCTGTGAATCCAGAAAGACTTGTCATAGGCTCGTCTATGATGTTGGGAATGGAGCTAAATAATGGCATTACATTCTTTGACTGCTAGACATACGGGGGTGAGAAATATTAAAATAACATAGAAGCTCACTCTAAACAGGATAAGATCATTAAAATAGACCAGGGCAGTGATCCAAGTGACAGCCACCCAAGAGTTGTTGAATATATGGAGTTTGTGCTTTGCAATTAATGTCATTTAGTGTGCTTTGTGACACTAAATGTTGTCTTCATTATTTCTTTAATGTGCACTTTAGGACAAGTTGACAGGGTTTTGGAATTTTCAAGGGAAATTAAAACTGCATGTATAATGCAAGTTAAAATGGACCTTCTGCTCAACGTCAGATCTTACCCTGAGCAAGGTCAATTTTACTGCCTTCTCAACATCATGTACATAGATGTACCTCCATGCTGGACCTGGCCAGCATATAGGACTTTGTTAATATCATTGTAAATAATTCTAGCACTGCTACAGGAACATAATTCCAGGTAAGCACAGCAGCCCCAAAGATCTGGGGAGTTTTCCTTTTGAAGAATCGAGCAAAAAAAAAATCATGCCTTCAGCAGGAGAAAATTAAAATAGAGTAAAGCAATTCAAACAACTGGCAACCTCAAGCAAATGGCAAAAAAAAGAGGAAATAAGAATAAATAAAAATGGAATTAAATGTTTAAACTTGTAAATTGTTCTCTGAAATAACTCATGAACCTTTGGTGAAGATGGGAGCAAATATTCAGCCAGTGGGTGCCTTGGTTGTGCTTTGCTCGTAGAAGCTGTTTGAATAAAATGTTGTCACCCAGGATGAAGAGCTGGTTGATGCCATTTGCCATTGGGGTATCTCCTTAACCCTGCTTAGTAAGAGTCTTTACCTTTAATAATGTATGGTTCAGTATATTCGTAAGGCTTTATCTGCAAACTTGAGGGGAGGGGATAAATATCTATAATATTGTTCATCTTTCAGGCAGCTCTGTGGAGGGGGAGGAACCTGCAGATTCAGCAATGATTAAATGTTTTCAAAGAATGTGACTGAAAATAAAGTAAAATGCTTTAAGGTTGATATATTTATGCAAGTGAAGTTTGTTCAGTGTATGAACATCATAGTATTTTTGAATTTTACACTGTTTATTCTTAATACAGGTATATTAGTTGGGCATTGTAAGAGTGAGTGCAATGCAACTAGAAAACTCTCATATCTGGCATCTTCCATTCCCTGTGGGTGCTGGATACCAGGATTTTTACTGTACAGCGGTTAGATAAATATAGCTACAGATATAACTTGCAATGTCCCAACAAATGATTTCTCAAAGTTATGATGATTCTGTTCTTGCATTTTTTTCAGTGAAATCTTGCTTTTTTTTGGCAAAATCTTGTGCTATTTTGCCCAATTTCAACTTGCGATAATTTCAAATTACACTGCGAATCCCAGGATGGAACCCCATTTTAAGTAGGGGATCTACCTGCAGGCAATTAGATCTACGGTATAAAATAATTCCAAAGTAACTCAGTAATATTGCTTTATTCATTGCCTTCTAGTTCTTCAACCCTTGGTTGTTTCACCTCTGTGCCTTGACCACTATTTGGAACTGGAGATGACCAGCAACAAGATGAGGACTGGAAACTCCATTTCTCCCGATGGAAGTATTGATTCTCTGAAGCTTCAACAGTTGAACAATGACATTAGCATGAAACAGTAAGAAATACAAGGAAAATCCATTTATTTTGAGAATGTCATCTTTTTCAAATGCTTTCATTTTCAAAGTGGCTATTATTTCTCTCAGTTAAGTTTCTCTCCATTTCAAAGTGATGTCAGGGGCCCCTCAACTTCCGTCATCAGCCGGCAACAGTAATGTGAAAGAAATGCATAAACATTCATTAGGTCAAGCAGCATCTGTGGAGACCAGATTAATATTTCATCCTCAGAACGGAGGCATTGATCTGAGGAGAGATTTTAAAAAATATATATTTTAGACAGCTACAACACTGCTAAATATAAAAATTATACAGTGCTTTTTGATGTCTCTTTAGATTCTTTTAAAATATGGGCCATTAACGTACAATTTGAATGAATCATCCTGGAGCACTAGATCAAGTTCTGGATCCCTTTTAGCAGAAAGGTGGAAGCTTGATTATTGAATCTAATTGGTCATACTTAATGTCTAACATTCCATTGAAAAAAGTTCCAAAAATGTTGCAAATCTTTCCCCAGTATAATTATTAGTGCAAAAAAGAATCCCAGGTAATTTTTTTTCCCTCCTGTGGCTTCTCTTCTGAAACCTAATTATTTTTAACAACTCTGTTCTGTTGGTATACATTTCTAGTTTTAGCTTAAATTCTCAATGTGGGATTAATTTCAATTATGTTTTTAATTTCTTCTAGATATGCCTTCTCAGAAAATATTGTCTGGGGAAAGCAGCGGAGTGCTCCAATAGAAAGCCTTTCTACAATTCTCAAAGTTTACGTTTTGGTGACCTCACTGTCTCCACTACGAGCATTCATTCATTCAACTGGACTTGTCCAAAGTGAACCCAATAAGAAGTTCTTTGTTACAAAGGTATAACTATTTACACTTTGACTTCGCGTGGAATTGTGGTAACAGTGGAAAATGTTTCAGCCAAGTCAAATTCACAAAATAACATGCTCTCATTGCAAATCATTTGCTGCTTTTGAATTGTTGTCTAACCCTTTTAACTCATTAAAAGTGAACTTTTCAAGGAGCAAACATTCACCTCAATGTAGAAACTCTTCTAATTTCTTATGACTAACTGTAGTTCTTTCATCCCATTCAGCAAGAATATTTATTTCATCCCATTCAGCAAGAATATTTATTTCATCCCATTCAGCAAGAATATTTATTTCATCCCATTCAGCAAGAATATTTATTTCATCCCATTCAGCAAGAATATTTATTTCATCCCATTCAGCAAGAATATTTATTTCATCCCATTCAGCAAGAATATTTATTTCATCCCATTCAGCAAGAATATTTATTTCATCCCATTCAGCAAGAATATTTATTTCATCCCATTCAGCAAGAATATTTATTTCATCCCATTCAGCAAGAATATATGAAGATGGTAATTTTTGATAGATATTCAACATCTAATATTTTTGCTTCGCTTTGTCCTGTTGCCAAAATATCTAATACTGTACAGTAAAACCCCTGTTAACTGGAATTCAAGCAACTGGCAGCCTCGAGCAACAAAAGAGATCACAGAAAATAAATAGGTAAAATGTAAGAATGTTTAAAATTAGTGTACCTCGCCGTTAGTTCGCCAATCACGCAGACTCAAGCAACCGGAAAATTCACTTATCCGCCATCTACCAAGCCACGTAGGTGCTGGATATCAGGGGTTTTACTGTATTTTGATTGGCTTCAGCTGTAAGTAAAACTAACCAATGACAGTTAAATCCACTGTAAAGATGTACTGTCCTTCAGTTGTTTTTGTGCCAATTTCCATTATAGTAACTTAAAAATTGTTTACATTATCATGTCACACTATAAATCACACCTCACTGCTGGATAAAGATTGAGCAAAGAAACTCTTTACAGACAGAGAAAGGTTTTGGACAGTCCATTCATATATCAGAGAAAACACTTGTTTTCCATTTTACACTCTTACTTTAAAATCTCTGGCTTGTGATTGATTTAATCAATTTTTGTATGATATTTTGGCATCTCTCTATCTATCTATCTCTATCTCTCTCTCTCTCTCTCTCCCCCCCTCCCCTCTCTCTCTCTCTCTCTCTCTCTCTCTCTCTCTCTCATGTATAAGGCAGGGGAGCAATTATGAGATTGGTTAGGTATGATTGGGACAGGATCCAGGGTACAGTCAGAGACTGGGAAGAAAAGAGGGATAGGAATTCAAGATAACATCTGCTCAATATTTCTAAATATGGCTGTAATGCTCGTCGAAAGAACCAAAGACTTGTTGATCCAAACCAAGGCTTTTATTAACTAAAAGACTGGAGCATATCACAAGTAGGTCGACCAGTCCAGAATGACCTGGTCTGGCTAGGAGCGATCCTTTAAAACCTGCCAGTAGATGTGGCCACACTCTCAGCCAATCACAGTCATCCTACACTACCATCTGTACACATATACATATACACATTGGTGATAGAATCTGTACTATCACAATGGCATTCAATAGCTTAGGCTTAAAACCTAAAAATTGCATGCAGTCAGTTATTTTGTAGATGCATTCCCCAAATTCATCCTTCGTATGTATGATATGCATATAAAGTGCAAGCATTAAACAACACCCTCTGAAAGTCTTTTGTGTAAATTCACTCGTTCACTTGAGACCTGCAAATAGCACAACCCACTCAGACCGTGACTGGTTAGTTAAGGCCCACCTTGGTGATAGATAATGGGGGCCTGACCTTGCCTAATCTACCATCAGGTAGATAGATTTTTCCTTTAAATTTTTCCCTCTCTCTTCACTCCCATCTCTGTTTGCTGTTGCTCCCATTGCATTTTGGGACCCAACCTCTACATCTAGCCAATCCCACCCCAGACCAGCTTAATTGCATCAAATTACACCCTGCCCTTATACTAACCAATCACATCTGCCCCACTGCCTTTAGCTCGCCCATCAATCTCCCTTGTATGGCCATCTCCAGACCTGATCCTTTTTAAGCATGCCCACTCCCAATAGGCCTCTTTCTAAACAATTGTGAAGATGGACTTTTTGCACACTTTCTTCATGAAATTCTAGAAATTCTCATCGCCAGATGGGAAGAGTGAGCATCTTCAGTTGACATATCTTCTTCTCTTCTTTCTCTCTCTTTGGCTTGGCTTCGCGGATGAAGATTTATGGAGGGGTAAAGTCCACGTCAGCTGCAGGCTCGTTTGTGGCTGAAAAGTCCGATGCGGGACAGGCAGGCACGGTTGCAGCGGTTGCAAGGGAAAATTGGTTGGTTGGGGTTGGGTGTTGGGTTTTTTGTCAGTGAGGTGGGCTCTGCGGTCTTCTTCAAAGGAAGTTGCTGCCTGCCGAACTGTGAGGTGCCAAGATGTACAGTTTGAGGCGATATCAGCCCACTGGCCGTGGTTCATGATTCAATAAAAACCCAAGCTTCTGACATAATTAGAAGCAGTCAGAATTACATGCAGGATGTTCATGGGGAAGGCAAACTCACTGATGAGCCAATAGGTTCTGATTTAAAAAAAAATCAAATTACTTTCAGAATGAGGTACAAACAAGTTGAGTAAACAAGTTTTAAAACTTTGCATGTTGTTACTGCAGAAATCCACGGTGGCACCAATTGAACCAAGATGTTTTACACTGCCACCTAGTGCTCACTATGTGGAGCTGCAAGCACATACAAATTGTGCTTTTCAATGGGAAATAAATAAAAGTAGTACCTCATAAAATTAGCGGATGCTACCAATATTGTAATAGTTAGCCCTGAAAAGTTCACTTCATGATCCCTGATCTTAACACGGTTAGTTCATAAGCAAAGAAAGAATTGCTGGAGGAACTTTGCAGGTCCACAGGTAGAAACAGTCGACTGTTCAGGTCTACACCCTTTCATCTCCAGCATCCGCAGATTATCGCAGCTTGTCCATCCCTGCTTCTATTTGCAGTGATCTGGTGAAATCATAGCTGAAATAGCAAGGAGGTGTTGGTACAATCTACATGACATGACTACAACTTGGCTAGTTTCAAAGTAGAACCCAGCTTGTGTGGTACAGGCACTTGTGATGTAACTGCCCCAAATAGTGAAAATATTTACTATTTCTAATGAGTTAGGAGGGGATATGGTGATGAGAGGATATGACCAGTTCTAATACTGGGGTACTCTCGATGATGTGAAGGTTGAGGCTTGCTTGCAAGCCACCTGATGCTAATATATGGATTTCCTGCTCCCTGAATAGATAGTCACCAATGACTGCTTATTTTCATTTATCTCAAAAAAAAACATTTCTAGCAGACAAAATGTAATGCCAAGCCTTATATGCAAGGCATTCATGGACATCTTAACAAAAGTGTGATTTTTAAGTTGATTTTTTTAGGATTGCCCTTGAAGGGAGCAGGGTAGAGAGGCAGAGGATTTTGGCCAGGAAACCTCAGGTTGGCAATCCGGCAACTGAAGTCACAGCTCAAAAAGTAAAGTGGAAGAAATTGGGGATGTTAAAATCACTCCTTTTCAAAGCCATTTTCTCATTTGGACAGTGAAGTTTGAACAGTCCCTTCCTTTTCCAGGATAATTATGGGCTCTTCTGGGTAATTTTTCCCCCAATAAAGGTAAAAGCTATTTTTTTTTGTTTTGAGGGTTATGAAGGAATTTCATTTTCTAGTACATCTATTTAGAAAATGTGCTAAATGTAAATGCAAGGTGGCTAAACAAGTATAAATTCTTTGACAGCTTCTAGAATATTTTGAAAAATTCTTTGGTGCAGTTGCTTCTGCACAGGCCTTTGAGAACATGAAAGAGCTAATCACGCAACTTTTATTAATATCAGAAGTAAATATTGAATCCTCCACTGCATCAGAAAGGTGAGTAATTGGCACTGTTAACACTGATGCTTCAGGCTTTTTTATTCTATTTTAACATTTAAATGCTATAACCATTGACTTTAACTTGAAGAAATCCACAGGATGAATTCCATTAATGCTTTTAGTGTCACAAAATTTAAAAAAATGTTAAATATTTCTCATGGTCTGGAGAATAATAAAGGCAAAATCTCTTGTGTTGTCTGAGTTTGCAATAAGTTGGTTTCTGAACCACCTTCTTTCCTGAACACAGGACATGAGCTTCTTTCAAATCTCTTCAAAAGAGGCAGTGGGGCCAGAATTCAGCTGATAATGTGCGCAAATCCACCTGTTAATTCCATGAATGAGGTCCCCAATCTTGTGGTCCTTTTTAAGTTGAGATGAATCTGAAAAAATGAAGAAATAAACTTCTTTTAGAACCAAAAACAGACCCTTCACTCCAACTAGTCAGTGCCAAACCATATTTTGAGAGACAAAATTATTGGGCAGCTTCTTGGTTGTCAGTGATTTTCTTTCTGTGCATTACCTAATGCAGGAAGAAAGTGAGCAAAAAATATTTCCAGAAGTGACATGCTACTTTAAACACACTGTATGTACAAGCACTAATTGGTGATAGATTATTTTTTGCACTAAACCTGCCCACGGTGTTCAGAAATTCATTTGACATCAATAGAAGTGAAGTGTAATATATGTCCACAATGGATTACCATTTTGTTCACATGACTAAGGACACATTTCCATCTTGTGCAGACACTTGTATTAAGGTGAAAATTGAACCAGTTATAATAGAGATATCTGTAACCAAGAATCACAAGTAGTCAAGGATTATAATTCTTTAGAGTGGCTGTTTGTGGTGGAGTAATTACATTTGTAAATGATCAAGGCCAAAATTTGAGGAGCGAGATCCCTTGGGTAAATTCGTAGAATGAATGATGGAGTGAAGCCATGGATAAATTTGAAAACAAAGGTGAGAATTTTGAAATGGAAGCAGTATTTAACTGAGTCAGCAAGCAGGAATAATGGTTGAACAAGACGTGGTGTCAGTTAGGACACCAACAGCATGATGACCAGAAGATGACAAGGGAGACCAGACAATAGACTGGTCTTTTCAAAAGTGTTACAGATACCCCAAATGCAAAGGAAATTAAGTCCGAGCAGACATGTAGGTTGTTAATTAGTGTGGATTGCTTCCATGAATTTGAGAAAAAATGCACAAATTTAAAAGTGTTTCTGATCAATGATTGTCAAGCACATGAAAGCCCATTCCTCAACTTTTTCCCATGGCGTTTATTAGAGATGCTGCTGAATCAACTATTCCTCAGCTATTCTGTGCTGGAGACCACATTTTAAAAGAGATTTCTTGCACCCTGGTAACATGTGAGGATGGGCAATTAAATTTAGAATGTGGTTCCATTGTGCCATGTTGTCACCAACTAGCCATGGTCTTGGGTTATGTCATGTAATATGGGGCAAAAAGGTTTTTAGAATAAAAATCACATCCCTGACTCAGTAAAATCTTGTCGGATTGGACCATGAACCACTGAAGTCATATTTAAAGGAGAATTCAACTAGTCTCCTACCCCAGGCATCAACCACTTGTAGCCCGCAGTGCACAAGTGCTTTGAGCATCTCTTTCCCCACGAGTTCCAGTGAGAAATACAAGCGAGCTCCGTGGCCCTCACTAGCTGTTATAGAATCATTTCCTCACTACCTTATCACTTTTCAGGAATGTGATGGATGGTGTGGTGGAAATTGGATGCATTGTTATTCTTCTTCCCCCATTCCCAACCCCCACCCCATCATCTCTAGCCATGCTGGGTGTAAGCAAAGCAACCATGATCACTGTAGGAAAGCTCTGCCATGTGGACTTCTCACATATTGACTTGGAATTCCAGGCTGCATGAGTTTCTAAGTCCACCTAAGGGCAACAGTCAGTCTGCATAAGGTGAGGAGGCATTTGCTGGAATCAATGACACGTCAGACCACAGAGCTTGAGAAAGTTTGTGTGGATCCATCAGAGATCAGTTCCAAATCAGAAACTGTAGAGTGCCAGAAAAGTTGTTTGAAACCCAGCCTAAAATAATGAAGGATTAAAATCGTGGAACCACGTGAAGATGAAGCACCTACACTGCATCAGCATCAAGGACTTTTATTCTCATATTTCCATTCATTGCCCCCAGATCCTACCACTTACACAGGAGCAATGAATGGTGATTAATTGATCTTTAAATTTTTAAACTTAGACCATGGTAACAGGCAATTTCAGCCCAATGAGCCTAATTTACACCCAATTATCCTACACTCCTGGTACGTTGCGAATGGTGGGAGGAAACCGGAGCCCCCGGGGAAAAACCCAGGCAGACACGGGGAGAATATACAAACTCCTTGCAGACAGCGTGGGATTCAAATCCTGGACCCAATCGCTGGCGCTGTAAAGGCGTTGCTCTAACCACTATCCCAACTGAGCCGCCCAAACCTGCATGTAGTTTTTTTTTATTGTGCACATGGGAAAAAATTAAAAAGTGTCTGAATGAAATCAGAGGCAAACAGGGAAAACGTGCCAGTTCCATACATATAGCACCAGAGGTCAGGAGCCGTATGACCTGTGCATCTAGTAAAATAATGCAAAAAATTTTTAAAAAAACAGGAAAATCAGATTTGACCAATTTATTGGTGTCCTTTTTTTAAAAAAAATGCTCACAGTTTAGCAAGTAACAGAGAGTGAGCAAAAGGATGACTGGCTAACAGAATATAGTGAGGAGCCATAAATGAATCTTTATCTGCATCTCATGTTTGGCTGCAGTTTTTTGTCATCGGTCCTGTCTATTACCAGCAGAGGGAGTGAGCTAACGATTTACTGCAGAAGGAAAGCTTCCCTATTCATGTGGTGGGAGAGAGTTGAAAAGATTTGAACTCCATACCAATGGTTTACCGCAGAAGAACGGCTTCCTAATTCAAGTATTCTCGCAGGAAGGGAATGGGGGAATTTGGACCAGATATGGGCAGATATACGTGGTTTAAATGGCCTCATGATTGCCATAGACCTTATGGCCTCGTGTGTTGTACTGTTCTATGTAAGATGAAATCCCAGTGTAAAACCGAAGCACGTCACAGCCTGTTTTAACTCTTAAGCTTTGCTCTGATGCAGGAAACGTATGGAACCCTTGGGTTTAACCTTTGTTATGCGGAACAGTTCTGGGGAGGAACTGGAAATTGTGGCTGTGCCAATCAAATTATATAGTGTTTCATCAATTCTTCACCAAAACAATCATTCAGCTGGGGTGCACAATCTGTCTACATGATCTCACCTGATGCATTGAGTGTATCTGCATTCTTGAGGGTCAATCTTTGCCTGTTACATAAAATAGCTTTAAGCAAATGGAAAACGATTATTTCAGTTCAGAATTGCTTCCAAAAATATCCTTGAATGTGGTTTCTTTTCCAATATTAGGAATAATATCTGCTCAGCTCAAAGTGGGGGGCTCCTAACACTAACAAAAAATGCAATATATGAATATTTATTTGGACATTAGAAAAAAAATCAATCTGCCACCAAGTTGCTAATTGTAGACCAGGAGAATACAAACCAGTCCTCATCAAGGGGTCAGCAGTGGGAAGGGTTAAGAACTTAAGATATTATCCAATTCAGTACTTTTATTTAATTTTGCTTTCCATTCTGGTTTACAACATGCATTTGGAAAAATCTAATAAATAATTGTCTGTCTTTGAATCAAGAGAATGTGGGTGTTCTGATAAGTGATGGCACAGTAGGGTACATAAGTAATACCCCATGATGATACTGGTGGGAATTCTGGTGCAGGCAGGAAGGTCTCTGCTGTGAACCAACGGCCCATTACAAAGCCTGTGTTAAGTTGCCCGAGTACAACTGGCAAGGGATCCACAAACGCTGGTTGCTTTGTGTCCATGTTGGAAATAGCTCCCAAAATCAATTACCAATTTTGTAGCTTTAGACTTTTTTTGAAAGTTGTACTAGTATTGCCTTTCTGAAGGAAAAACAATACTTGGAAAAAGCAACTATATTTTGCTTATTTAATATTGGCTTGAAGCATAGAATGAAAGACATCATTATTTAAATTTCACTACAATGCTTAAATCTATTGATGTTAATTTGTTTTTCTCAGATGTTGTTCGTGTTTTCAGCTCTTGGCTTTTGATCTTAGTTTTGGTACATCTGTCTATCCAGTGATAGTCGAGGTAAGAATAATTTTTAAAAAACATTAAATAATGAATTGTTTTGCATGTGGACATAGAGGGAAGCTTTGAACTTTGGAGGAAATGTTCAATAGTTCTATTGAATGACTTGAATTCTGCAGTGCCAGGCCTAACTTGAGGCTTAAGAATGCAAAAGTCTTGTTTGTATTGTATTCTGTTGTATGGTGAACTTCGTTTTAGAATTTGGGATGATCCACTCATTGTATTGTGCAGTAAATATTCACAAACACAGAGATTTCAATGGGATAAACTTGTAAATTTTCAAAGGTCTTCATACAGCAAGAGAATAAAATTGCAACTGAATTATTTAAGGAAATGTCAGTTATGGGCATCAGGGCCTGGATTGTGTGGGCTCCTGAATGAAGTTGCTGTCAGCACCTTAGCGCATAACTGCTACATCTCAACAAATGTAGGAAGTTCTTGAAAATGCAGAACCAGGGAGATTCAGGACCTCAATTTGTGTAGTGTCAGTAGAAACAAGATTGGCAGGAGCCCAATAAATGAAATTTTTTTAAAAAGTTGAATGACAATTCTGTGGTTCACTTTGGACACATGAACAGCAAACAGACTTCTCATACATTTCTTCAAGAGTTGTGACACCAACTCTAATGGGGTAGCTGACAATGTTAAATGTTCACATGGAGTATTGTATGATGTCTCTCCAAACTCAAGCCACACATCAAAATTACAGGAACCATGTGACTATCCAGCTCTCTTTCTGACATTATGATCAAATATGCTCTCTCATCTAAGTGTGAGAGAGTCAACATGCAAATCCACATCCAAGCAGTCAGACTATGCATAGTCTGGGATTGAGGGTGATTTGCATCCATTCTCATTCTGGAGAAGACACAAGTAGATAAGAATAGGATTTGGCCACATGAACCCTTTAGCCTGCCCTGCTGTTCAAGATGATCATGGCTGTTCTACCCTTGGCCACTGATTCTTCCATACCCGTTCCCCAAGGCCATCAATTTCCCAAACGTTCAAAAAAGTATCTTTAAAGACTTCCAATGATCAAACCTCCTTAAAGCTCTGGGGTAGACAATTCCAGAGATTGGTTACGCTCTGAGAAAAATTCCTATGCTCCTCAGTTTTAAATGGCCACACCTTTGTAACTACTCTCCCTGCGCCAAGATTTCCTGTTGGGCCCTAATACTGATTTGCTTGTCCTTGCAATGAATTGCTGATCTTACAGAGAGAGTTTTGATGATATTTTTCCAGCGTCTTGTGATAATTGCTGATGGTAGTCTAAACCTATCGGAGAACAGGGATCAGGTGTTCTGTATCAGTTCAAGTCTCAATCTTCAAATATCTTTTTCCTCAATCAACCAAAGTGAAGAGAAACTATTCAACTTAATATAACTCCACTGTAGAACTAAGGTAACTCCAGACTTGGGTGACGATCTGCAGTTTGCTGTTGTTGCTTCCTCTTGCATCTGCTCAGAGGCTCAGTTCCAAGCCACTGCTGACCCATTCGCTGTAGCATATGAGCAGAGGGGCCTTGCACTCAACATCCACAAGCAGTCTCCTGCAAACAGTATCTTGAGAAGGACGCAAGTTGGAATTTTTGTACGCACGTGTGGAATACTGAAGTCTTAATGCAAACCTTTTAATCAAATGATGTATTTGACAAACTATTACAGAGATACAGGGCATGAAAAAGCCAAAATGTGCTAATTTACTTTGTTGATCGACATCCTGGGGTCCATAGGCTGGGTGCGGCCATCTTGACTCCGTGCGCATGTTTGAGTCTTTGGTTGGCGCATGCGTGGTGGGTTTGTGTATTGGAATTCGGTAACTGCATGCACAAGAGTTAAGTGCCCTGACAATATTGAATTCGCACCCTTAACTCTTATATATCCATATGGCAACGGTGTCCTTTGAACTTAACCCTGCTGCAACACAATGCTCTCTCAATAAAGGATCCTATTGTACTAAAGCAATGCAATGTCCCCAGCAACTCTTGTGACTCCCTGGTCCAGGCTTGCCCAATGTGGTGCAGGCTCCCACCTGCACCATCAGGACCACTTGCCCCATTACAGTCTGTGGACCCGACATTAACATCATCAGTCCCTCAGTGGCACAGTTAGTGTAACGATCAGCATAATGCTATTACGGTGCCAGCAACCCAGCTTCGAATCTGGCGCTCTCTCTATGTTCTTCCCATCTCTGAGTGGGTTTTCACCAGGTCCTTCGGTTTGCCCCAATGTTCCAAAGACGTACATAGTTGGTAGGACGGGCTCAAGAGCCAGAAGGGCCTGTTACTGTGTTGTATATCTTAAATAAAATTAAAAAATTGTACAAAACAAGATATTTTTCATCCCAAGTTTGTGCCTAAAAGATTATTTTGAAGCTTTGCTTCCTTACCCCGGAAGTGTCCTGGGCATTGAGGTGCAGTATGGAGGCAAGAAATAGTGAACACATGTTAGGTTCATGATGCAGTCTTGTTTGACACTTCACTTGAGATTGGCTTTGTTTTTTGGTTTGGATCATGGCTTGCTGCTTTTTGTTAAGTAATGTGCAGTGAAGAAAGTACAAAATGTATCCACTAGATGCCAGTAGACGGCAAGAGGCTGGAGATTAAATGAGTTTTAATTTCCTTCCTTGGACTTGTGCTTGGCCTCAAAGGCCAGGCCGCACATATAAAACAGTCCTCTATCTTCTGACAAATCTGAGCCAGCCAAAAGTCATTGGGGTTTTGTGGTGTGCAGTTAGACAGAATCAGACACACACAAGGTAAAGACTGAACAATGGGCTTTAATCCACAAAAACCTCCACAGAGCCAGGCTGGCTGTGGCTGCAGCAACTCAGTGTGAGGCCTCGGGAGGCCGGCCGGCACAGGCTTATATCCTGGAGGGTGATTGACACCCGACCGGGTGGGGCTTGATCCATTCAGGCCGACTGATTGGCAGCCGGCCATGGTGTTGTCCTATTCCCTTACACTCCTGCAGGTACAGAGTTTGTACCCCACAGGTTTAAAGGATCAAATCTTAACAAGTGTGCATAATGTATACAATTATCGACGCGGGTTTCTTTTTATCATGATAAACAAAAATTGGAGATACTCAAGGGAGTTAGCACGAATGTCTGCAGGCACTGTGATTGTAGTAACAATGCTGGAGGAACTCAACAGGACTACCACTATCCATGGGAGGTAAAGTATATTACTGACATTTCAGGCCTGAGCCCTTCAAGAATGGTCAGTGGGTCACATGGCATCTGTACAAGAAATGCTGACATTTCAGGGCAGAGCCTTCTCTTTTCTAATAAAGGGTCTCTTTCCTCAGATGCCGCCCGAGCCTCTGAGCTTTCCATCATGTTTTCTATTTATTTCTATTCTGTTTCTGCAGTTTCTTTGATATTTTCCCCCCAGTTCATTTTTTTTCCCTCATAATCAGAATTCATTGCTGTGAACAAGTCACGAAATTCATTGTTTTGCGGCAGCGTCACAGACCAAACATTCGTATAAAGCACCTTATCGAATAATTTCAGATATCTTCTGCGATTATTTAAAAAGCTGAATTTTATTCAAACTCCTAGCAACTTGTGATTTTTCAAATTGATTGCGTGAATGTCAGCTGCCTCTATCAAGTGATAGCATGATCTTGGGCAATCACTTAAATGCAATTAATTTGATTACTCTTTTTTTTACTGTGTTAGCTTTTGATATGGTCGAAATCAGAGCAGTAAACTAATATTTATTCCTTAGGTGCACCAGCAGCCTGTCTTTGAAGCGGATGATAATATCGCTTTTGCAGATCGCATCACCAAAGATTTTATACTGGAAGATACTTTTAAACTACTATTATCTGGCACATCTGTTGTAAGGGAAATATATGAAGCCTTGAAAAATATACATCGATCTGCAAAATTGAAGGCAAGATTTTGAAACTGTTTAGATTGTGTTATTTTGTTACTTTAAAATCAACAGGCAGAGAAACTGGTCATTTGACCTTAGTGAATTTTGCCTTTGTGTTTATTCCATGATCTCCCTTTCCTCCATCTCTTTCTCCCTTCCGTGTCTCCTCCTATCATGTATGTATCATGGCTCCTGAAATATATCCAGGTCATCACCTTCAAATCCACAGTCACTTTGCTGGGTTAAGAAATTGTCTAAATTCGAGGACCTCCCTTGCTGTGGATTTGCTCACAATTGGTAAAAGCATTTTTCTGTGTCATTGTAGCGCTAATGAGATAACTATCATGGACGATGTTTTCCTTTCAATGAAAGCTACCCCTTGTCTTGTTCCACCAGATCACAATATATAGGAGCAGAAGTAGGACCAATGGCCATCAAGTCTGCTCCACCATTTTATCATGAGCTGATCCATCCTCCCACTCAGCCCCACTCCTCAGCCTCTCCCCGTAACCCTTGGTGCCTTGACAAATCAAATACCTGTCAATCTCTGCCCAATGATCTCGCTTCCACAGCCACCTGTGGCAACAAGTTCTACAGACTCTCAACTCTCTGACTAAAGAAATTTCCCCACATCTCTGTTTTAAATTGATGCCCTTTTACCCTGAAATTTTGCCCTCTTGTCCAGTGGCCTCACTCAGGTAGGATGAATCATACTTTATCAATTTTGTGTTTTGATGTGGACAGGAAGTGGGTACATTTTTGCATTCTACTTGGCAGTGTCTTAAAATTAAACCTCTTTGGATGGAAGTAGGTAACTTATTGGAATGAATAACAGGAGTTGTATTCGCACAGTAGGTAATATTAAAAGATCAGGCCTACATTAAAATTGACTGTGTCTCAAATTGAATTTGTTAAAATTGCTTTAGCAATATCTAGGAAATGTGTTCTGTGCTGTAAGTGGTTATATGGTTATGGTATTGCTATAACTTAGAAATCAGACACTGATTTAGGAATGTGGAGAGATAGCATGCGGAAGTTCGGAGTTGCATACCACTTGAGAAGGATTACATATAATTTAAGGAATAAGTATCACATATTTTGGAAAATATGGTGCCCATATTTACAAAGTATGGGTATGAATGTTTAATTGAAATCCCGACATTCTTCTACTGAAATACTGCATAAAAGTTCTAGACAGTCATTTTGGTGTCACTTCCTCTGATGGTGTCCAGTGAGGTCTGCAACCCCTAGTGATGCCAGTGCTCTTGTCTTAGACTCCCCTACCATGGGAAACAACTTTGCCACATCTACTCTGTCCAGGCCTTTCAGCATTCATTATGTCTCTGAAGTCTCCCCTCACCCTTTTGTACCTAATGAGAGTAGTCCAATACCAGACAAATGTTCCTCATATTCTAACTCTTTCATTCCAGATATAATTCTAGTAAATCTTCTCAGAACCCTCTCCAATGCCAGTACATCCTTTCTCAAATAAGGCACCCAAAATTATACACATACTCCAAGTGAGATCTCACCAGTATTTTTGTAGAGTCTCAGCATTACATCCCTGTCCTTGTATGCTATTTCTCTAGAAGTGAATTCATTTGCCGCCTTCACCACCAACTCAATTTGGAGGTTAATCTTTGGGCTATCCTGCTCTAGGACTCCTAAATTGTACCTCCAAAATTTGAATATTCTCCCCATCTAAATAATGGTCTGCCTGTCTGTTTCTTCTACCAAAGTGTATATCCCTACACTTTCTGACATGGTATTTCATCTGTCATCTCTTTGTCCATTCTCTTAATCTATCCAAGTCTCTCTGCAGCTTTTCCACATCCTCAGCACTACCTGCCTTACCAAATATTTATTTTTCCCCATCCAGAAATTCCAGAGATTCAAAATGCCAGAAGGCCAATTTATTATCATAATCAAACCCAATAAAAGCTATATCTGGGGCCTTTGAATAATAGGAACCAATTGCCAATTTCTAGTTAGAAATTATTCCCTCGAGCAGAGGTAAGGAATCACAGTTGAACCTCTGCTTACCAAGCTGAAGTAGGTAAGGGTTCCTTTTGCTGAAAATGTCAGGGATCCATCTACATTATGGCCTTTGCATCATCCTGACACTCTCCCCCCACCTCTTTCTTCTCTATGCTCCCACCTCTCTGTCTCAATTATCTATCCATGTCTTTCCCCCTTCTTCTTTTGCCTTTTACATTCTTTGTTATTTCATCGCTACTAGCTTCCATCTTGATGTTTATTTCCCTCCTCTTGCCTGTCTCTGCTCTTTGTACTTCATTACAACCAATTAAATTTCAAACCTTTTACCACATATGAAAACTCATCAAATCAAAGTGTAAAATTTCCCATCTTGCCATAGATGCTGCCTGTCCACCAGAATATTCCCAGCATTTTCTGCTTGGGTTTCATTTGGAATCAAGTCACACAATGTTAAGCACTCTTCACTGTTTATCTTAATTGCAGACTCACAGCTGGTTCCAGAATGATGATCTTTGCATGAGTTCAAGAGATGTAACTGTCATTAGTAATTTTCAAATGGAATTCAAGAACCAAGGGAACTTTCAGTTGGTATGTGAACAGAATTTTGAAGTTTATTTGAACCTAAAGTTTGATTCTAGACACCAATAAAATATGGAGTTTTTCCAAATTAAAAGTCCCTTTCAATGTATCTGGTTCTTAAACACAATTAATCTGTTGAGAGATCCGTGAAAATCTTGCACATTTAAATTTTGCTGGCCCAAATTTTTAACACTTTGGGCTATGAGATGGGACAATTGGGCCAATGAACATAGCCATTTTCTACCACTGGCTTTGCTATTCAGCCTTGTGGTGATGTCATAAGAGGTCTCCTTCATTGGTGGTTGATCCTGGAGGAGAAGATAAATGGTTGCTTTTTTAAAAAAAAATTACCAGTGTTACAATAACTTGTTGCCCCAGAGCCCCATTCCACTAATGAGCCATTTCTTTGTTGTAGGTCAACTTGTATAGCCTTCTGCATCTAGTAATATTAGGTGTGATTGGGCAGAGAACCAGATCCAGGGTGATGGGTCTGCTAGATGCAAATTCCTGTACAGCCTTGTAACCAGAGCATCAATTACTTGTTCGGATACTTTTGTCCATTTTTGTTCTCTATCCTGCACGGTGTACTTTTATAATTGGGAGAAAATAATTTGAGAAAGAATTTGATATTAAAAATCATAATTGTATTTTACAGCTTTATCCATCCACTAACCCAGATTATCAAAGGATATTGTATGCATTATACCAGAATTCTGATCGCACATCTAGAGCAAGATCTATTCTAGAGATGCATCTGCTTTTTTCAGAGCTACAAAACCAGTTCCAAGCCCTTGATCTGAAGAACAATTTCAAATGGTAAAAAATATCAAGTAACTGCATTATTTATTTAATATTTCAGGTGTACTTTTGAGAAGATCCGATCCTGCATTAGTTTATGGTATAGGTCACTACTGTGTAATGTGTTCTTGAGGGGGTCATTAATTGAATGGGATTCAAAAAGAATGGAGAAGTAGGACAGAGAAAGTTAAATGCTGTTATGTTCCTTTTCCTAACAGGGAATCATTTCTGACAATGCCTCATACACTTGAACAGGGCGTCGACATTAAGATAGGTAAGGCATTTTTTAATGTTCAATACATGCTAACTGCCATCCAAATTTTAGTTTCAAAATAATTCTGTACAAACCATATATATTGATCTATAGTGGCATTGAGGAATTGTTTTCTTTTGTTTGGATCCTTAAAATGAGTGGAGCCAGTGCTAGTATAGGTGTGCAGCTGTTTCACAAATTAGCACTTCTGTGTGGTTTTTACTGCAATCACACTGTCTTCAGACTTTCATGTTTCACTCCATTGAGTTGCTCCACTGTGAAATCCCTTCAAAGGACGCCTACACTGGAGAAGGTCTCCTCCTCTCCGTGAAGGGAGTTCTGTGAGAGTCTCTCACACTGCTCCCCATCTGCACTCCCTGCTGCTCTCGAGCTCTCTCCCCAGACTTTAATTCAGATGCCCGTCTAGTTTTTAATTATACCTTGAAGAAAAGCTTGGGGCGGAAAACACTGGTAATATATCTTTACCTCCTATGGACTCTGCGAGACTGGCTGAGTTTCTCAAGCATTTGTGTATTTTATCACAAATTCCATGAGGCTAACCTCTGCTGTCTGTGTGCATTTTACATATTCTTCATGAGACCATATGGGGTCCTGTCAGATGCTCCAGTTTCCTCCCAGATCCAAAGGGCATTATAGTTGGTAGCTTTATTGTAGGTAGATGGTAGGAGAATCAGAGTGTTGTTGATGGGCATGTGAGAAAGTATGGGTAAATGGGTCTGATGGAGAATGACTCTGGAATTAGCATGAAGTTGAATCTATTCAACCTCTGAAAATAAATTATTGAATGTTAAGATAGTATGAATTATTTTAACTGCTAATATTTAATATTTTATGCAGGTCAGAACAAACAGAAAGGATGCAGTACAGGTAACGTTTCTCATGTGTTAAATTAACCAATCAATAACTGATATATATCAATATTTTTAGGGGTTTTTTTAACCATGGGGCTAAAAAGAGTGAAGTACAGGCAAACATAATTAATTGGACATGTTTGCAGTCACCAGTAAGCATTGTAAACTTGTGCTGACAACCTCGTCTGTTAATGACAGGAGTGAATTTTCCTCTGGCTATCCTCCTGGGGGATTTGTATAAACCATTGGGAAGAGTCCCTGTATCCATGCCCTTGTGTCTGATGGACATTATGCAAGGAATTCCTATTCATAAAATGTGACAGATGTACTCAGTTCAATAAGCCATATCCCCACACTTGTCAAACCCTTAAGCAATCTGAATATTTCTGCAGCATTCAAAATATTTGTAAACTTCCTAAACCGAAAATCAATTTACATGAATTAATTATGAAAAAAACAAAAATAGTTCAAACAGAAGGCCCTTAGTTCTAATTACTTTTAAGCACTTTGTGGTTTAATTTGGACATTTTGGAGATTCCAAATACTTGTGAAGATTAGAAAGAGAGATTTTTAGTTTAAAAGTAATTGAAGCTTCACTGATTGAAATGTTTTGGGAATGCCCAAATTTAGAGAGACTTTGGAAATGTATTCTCCAAACTTTATTAATGATTTTTAAGAATAATATAGAACCTTGTCTGTTCATTGCTTTGTTTGGTTTTTCACATGAGCCAGATATACTTCTGTCTGCAAGTCAGGAGAAAGTTTTGGGCTTTACCACACTGATAGCCAGATGAGCAATTTTATTGAAATGGAAAGATGACTCTTCACCTACCCATACACAGTGGTTACATGATGTCCTATTTAAGCTTGGATAAAATTAGATACAACATTAAAGATAGAATGTTTCAATTTATAAAGATGTGGGGCCCATTCATAGAATGACTCGAAGAATTAAAAATTTTGTATGTTCCAGAGATTCTCCGTTTGATATCCGTCTGGAGATCGCCATCAGATGCACAATTTCCTTTTATTTTATATATGGTAAAATTGATGAGAGGGAGGGGGGTAGATTAGATTTAGTTTTTAGGGTTTAGCTTAACTTGGAAAATGTGAGTTTAATATGATTATCATAGATTAATTGATTGTTTCTTATGTGGATTAAGGAACTGTTTAATTCCATCAATTTGTGTTTTTTTAAATATATACTTGTATATTCATGAGATAACTGGTTATGTGTTTTTTCCAAAATTCTGTGTGCAAGTTTATTTGTTAAACTCCATAAAAATATTTTAAAAAGAAAAAGTTAAAATTAGTCAGAAAAAATATTTTGCATTAATAAACTTTTGCCTGATGATCATGCCAGAGTTCCCTTATGTTGACATCAAGTAGAGTATTTTTCTTCAACCCAACACAGTATTCTCTGGCAAGTGGGATTCTAAACCCAAGCCACTTGCTCTGCTGTTGTTGGACTTTGTAGAGAGTCACATCTCGAGGTGCATCATGAATCCATTCTGCATGAGAATGCATGTGAAAAGAAGTTCTGAAATCATCCAACACGTGTGAATCCTGTGATAGAGGACATCACATTCCCACCATTGCTAACCTACAAAATCTGCCTTGCTACAGTTCCTTAATCCACATAAGAAACAATCAATTGATAATCATATTAAACCCACATTTTCCAAGTTAAGCTAAACCCTAAAAACTAAATCTAATCTACCCCCCTCCCTCTCATCAATTTTACCATATATAAAATAAAAGGAAATTGTGCATCTGATGGCGATCTCCAGATGGATATCAAACGGAGAATCTCTGGAACATACAAAATTTTTAATTCTCCGAGTCATTCTATGAATGGGCCCCACATCTTTATAAATTGAGGCAATTTTTTAATCCACCTAATTTTTGTCACCCAACTCGGTGAGGGTGCTGAAGCAGAGGGACAAGACCTCTGGTGTGTCTGGAATAGAACAATCAGATTTGCCAACTTTTATGGTGTCACAGATTTGGCAGCGCTGGCCTATCTGTGACACTAACATGATGCATTTCAAATTGGAGAGGACCTATTCAACCATAGCAGAGAGTAGAACTATTTCATGAAAGTAGCAGTGAAATTTTAAGAATGCCCTCCAAGGAAATGAAAAATTTACACAAAGTTTGCAACTTGAGAAAGTAGAGTAATTTTCTTCTGTGACTTATTGTGTTGCTTCTAAGTGCAGTCATGGTATTGGTTTACTCTGCTACACTAATCCTGCTGGTTATTGAATATTGCTGTCTGGGATCAAGCCGAGTAAGGCATTGCCTGTTTCTAATGGATGCAGGTTGTCTGATATGTTTGTCAATAGTCCAGATGAATTGGAAGTGTGATATTAATTGACGAGATTGTTCTGCATCTGCCTTCTGCTAAAAGAATACAATGTGAACTCTTTAGTCGTTGCCCAGCAAACTGCTTGGATCTGTAAACATGTATATCAGCAGGTGCTAACAATGCTTTGAGGCCATTTAGCATTTGAGAAAGTCTTTTCTCTGTTCCAGTTCATTATCATTGACTAAACAGGAACACGGCCACCATTATAATGAACATTGCCTGTACTAACAGCTTTTTGTTTGATCTTGCAAGATCTGCGAGCATGTCTCAAAGGTCCATTTCAAAATGTCTAGCACATTAATTAGGAAAATGGACCAACAGCTTTTTGCTTGATCTTGCAAGATCCGCGAGCATGTCTCAAAGGTCCATTTCAAAATGTCTAGCACATTAATGAGGAAAATGGACCAACAGCTTTTTGCTTGATCTTGCAAGATCCGCGAGCATGTCTCAAAGGTCCATTTCAAAATGTCTAGCACACTAATGAGGAAAATGGAACCATGATTGCATCTGCAATGAAAGTTTTTACAGGAATGAATAACAAAGTAGTCAGAAGTTGGTGTCTTCTCAAAATTCTTTTCCAGAATGCACAGTGACTGAAATTTACAACAAAATGATGAGCTCCTGAAAGAAGGGGAACGTTGATTGCTTTCCACTGACAGCAGTTTCAAGACTTAGAAAACGGAACTATTTCAAAATTCAGAATTGGTTTGGACATAGATTGGATTCAAAATGTGCATGGGCATGCTGGTTCAGGGCTGCTCCTCTGACTAATCTGAAATCAGTGGGGTTTCACAGGAATCCGTATTGAGATCCCTGTAGTTTGTGATGTCCAAACTGATAGGTTTATAAGATTATGAGAGGCACAACTAGGGAAGATGGTCTCTTTCCCAGGGTGGATGCATCAAAAGCAGGGAGAGTGCAGTTTTAAGGCGAGGGAGGGGTGATATTCTGAAAGAAGTTGAGTGAGGCGAGTTTTTTTTTTATGCGCGGAGAGTGGTAGAAGCCTGGAAAATGTTGCTGGGGTAGGAGTGTGGTCTAAGTAAATATGTTTAAGAGGTATTTAGTCAAACACATGAATGTATTGGGAATGGAAGGATATGGATAATGTGCAAGCAAATGGGATTAGTTTCATTTGATGTCATGGCAAGCACGGCCATCGTAGAATGGAGAGCCTGTACCTGTGATGCATTGTTCTATTTCAGAATGAATAAGAAAATATCACTGAGGGAAAGAAAAGCTCTGCCATCCTCTGACCTGTTTCAAGAACTTAACATTAACTGCCCGAGACATCTGCCAATCCCTCAAATATTTTCACATCATTTCTTTCCGCTGCCTCTGCATGGGGGAGAAAGTTCATTCTTTCCATTCCATACTGTAGATGATTCGGCATCAAATATCACTGAGTGACTTTATAATTTGCCAAGTTCTCAGTATGCAGATTATGTTTTTTTTTACATTGTATGACAAATCCTTTAACAAAGGAGCAACTGAGCATTAACGTCTGATACTTCTGGTTGTGAGGCGTTCCACAGGACACTGGGAGTGATTGTATAGGAAACTGATAGGCTGCGGGCTGGTAAAAGTTGAGCTCGCCTGTCATGGAGATAGAAAAGAATGGCCACTTCACTCCGCTGATTGGGACAACCGCTGTCAATGTGGTTCACCTTCAGGAAGCTTTGCATTATTGTTAGCAGGTGCTACTTCAGTTACATTTCAGCTCATCCACAGAAGGGTCCTGCTGTTGACTACATAGTCATGATGTAAATTGATTCTTTTTTAATGTGCACAAGATGCAGCAGAAAACCTTTGTTGCGGGTGCTATCCAGGCTAGTCAATATATACTTAAGTGCAACAGATAGCATAAGAATAAGAAATGCGGAGGAAAATGTTTGATAAAATAAAAGAAGATGCAGGTCAGGACATGGAATTAAAAAGTATAATTAAACAAGGATTGATAATAGCAGGAAAGAACTTGTTTTTGAATCTGGAGGAGAATATTTTCAAACTGCCTGATGGGAAAGGGGAGAGAAGAGAGTATGGGTTGGGGTTGGCCACGACATGTTTGCTGCTTTCCTGAGGCAACAGAAGGTCAAAATGGAGGCCATGGAATGGCTGCCGCTGAAATCATCACGTGCCACATTTTAATTCCCAGCATCTCCTAGTTACCCCTGTACAGAAGAAAGATAGGAAAAAGATAAACTGATTCTGCACAGTAAAATGTCAAAATCATAACCTAATGTTAAGTTGATGAAACGGCTCATGTTTTGGTGTTACAATTTATGATTATTGGCAGAACAACCTTGAAATTATTTCTGTGTAGTGGCAGCTACAGCCACCACCTTGGATGCTCTCAACGACTGTTTTATTCAAATCCCGCCCCTTTAAGGGGAGCGTGAGCTCGGCCACCGCGTGAGTCACAATGGGGGTGCCTGAGGCGCGTGCTGGGCTGGAACCACGAGGCAAGGAGGACCCCCGACGGCACCATCTTCTCATGGCTGCCCCGGCTACGCGGCAGTACAAGCAGGGCCGGTTCGCCACGAGAGAGTGCGCCGCCACATCTGTATAATTGATCTTTTACATCTTTTACACTTGAGCAAAGTGTAACATTTTGGCCCATTATGCTAGTGTAAAAAAGCTATTTTTGACTCTTTATAAAGTGGTCTAATAAATAAATAAATGGTCCTACTGATCAGTGGCTCTGATAGCAGATGATGGAATAGGATCAATATAGAATGGTCAGTGATAATCCACAGTAATGGCACACAATGTCAGGACCATTTTCAATTAAGATTTTCAGGCAGGTTCATGCTGCTACAATTTGAATTTTAGATATGCCCTTCCAGCCCACGAGCCCATTCACCCAAATTGATTAACTTTAGTCTGACTTTTCAGTAGCACTAATAAGTTGATGAAAAATCTGGTAAAACGTACAAATTTTGCACGAATGTACAACCAAGCATTGACTTGTGTCCGGGTTATGATCTTGAAGAGAGGACGCAAATCGATTTGGCCATGTTGATCATTGGCAGACTCATGTTGGCCATGTTGTATACTGTAGAATACAAGATACCATGACACACACACATGCTTACCTAAACGTCTATATTAAGCCTTTCTGCAATTGGACAATACTCGATCAGGCGTAGTTGAGGTTTGACTGTAGTAATTTAATTTCTAAGCCTTGACTAGTTGCAATCTGTAGTAATAACAGTGCAAACACCTTAAATTTTCTAAAAAGTGAGTTTGGAAATTGTGAGGAGGACACAAAGATTGAAAAAGGATACAAGTAGGTTAAATAAGTGGACAAGAAGTTGGCAGGTGAAGTAAAATATGGGAAAATAAGGTTATCTACTTTGGGTGGGGGAGAAAAGAATGAAAAGGTTTTGTTATTTAAACAGTAAAACTACAGAATGTCGTATACAAAGGGATTTTGGTATCTAATAGTATAAAATACAAAATGTTAGCATGCAAGTCAAGTTTATTGTACGACAAGCTCCTGTTTAAGTAAAATGGGATTATCTCTGTGGGTGATAGTATAGCCAGGAGGAACTGAATGGTTGCAGTTAACATTTCACACGAGCACAAGTCACAGCCCAGTGACAATTCGATACATTGGAAGAACTGGGGGAGTTTGTCACAGTCTGTTCCAGAATTCGAAACATTTGCAAAGACATTGTGATTTTGCAAGGGAGAACCAGTCTGGCTGCTGAACAGAAAACAGCTTTTTGAAGCAGCTCTTGTGGCCAGCCATTTCTGTGGAATTCAGAGCAAAGCATGCTCTGTGGATGACTAGGCCTTTTCAGTGAACTGTCCTGTGCCAGGAGGGTTTTTGGGGAAGCAAAGTGCTTCATTTTGAGTGTGACTAACAGTGAAAGTCAGTGCCAGGGTCTTGGAAGCTTCGTGGAGGCTGCCCAGTTCGAGTCTCGCTTACAAAAGGACCAGGAGTGTTATGACCACACCTCGTGTGGATGGACATTTCTTCACAGGCAACGCAAGGAGAATTTGTGAGTCTGTACCAGCCGCAACTCCAGTCTTCCCGTCAGTTCATCATTAATTCTGGGCACCAAATTTCAAAGGCCTACACTTCAACACTGAATTTGAAAGACTGAACTTTGAGGTAACTTTCTAGATTTTGGCCTGGACTGTAATGGTATAGCACACATGTGCACACACACTAGTACACCTTTGCATGGTTGGGATAGATTTAGTGTTAAGGATAGTTCTCCGGTCCTCGGTGCAAAACTCACAGACACACAACCAAACATAACACACAAACAACACATGCAGGACAAGTGTTCCTATTTACCAATGAATATTTCTTCGTAAATGTGAGTGTCAGATAGTTTGTATGAGCAGTTCCTTTGGTCGTTCAGTGTTCTTACTGCCCTTGGGAAGAAGCTGTTCTTCAGTCTGGCCTGACTCTGATACCCCTGGATCTCTTTCCTGACGGGAGCAGCTGAAAGATGCTGAGTGCAGGGTGGATGGGGTCCTCAATGATTTTGCAAGCCCTTTTCAGAAAAAGATCCTGAATGTGGTTGGGGGTGGGGGGTGGGGGTGGTGGAGAATCTCCAGTGATCCTCTCTGCCGCTCTTATGGTCCTGTGGATTGACCTCCAATCCATTTCTTTGCAGCAACCGTACCACAATGTGATTCAGCCAGCAAGGATGCTCAAGAGAGAGCTCCTGTGGAAGGTTGACATAATGGTGCAAGTTGTGATAATTAAGAAAATGAATAGAATTTTGGCATTTATTACAATGTATAGGATTTAAGAAAAAAATGCAATTTTACAAAGCCCTGGTCCAACTGCACCTGAAGAATTGCCTACAATTTCGGTCTCCATGTTGTGGAGAGGTAATTTGGGGTCCATGGAGATGAAAGGAATGGAATATGAAGAAAGACTCATTAGAACAGGGGTGTCAAACTCAAATTCACAGAGGGCCAAAATTAAAAACTTGGACTAAGTCGTGGACCAAACTAAATATTTATTGAAAATTTTCAACAACATCTGCATGTTTTCTCCTCTTTCAACATATATAATGTTAAACTTTTTCTTATTGAAATAAATGTTTAATAATAGTTTTGGTTAAACTCTTTCCAGAAGAAGCATTAACAAATGAGAAATAAAGTATTCAATAAATAATATTTCTCTATAGCCTTTAAGCTCCTTTTAAATGTTTTTTTTTCACAAGCCAACAAGTCAAAAAAATAACAACTTGCTTCAATGAAAATCCAATCTTTCAACTATGAACAGTCCAAAGTTAACCAAAGAAAATATTAATCCAACCTTAGCTTGCTACACTGTGATTTACTCTGATGCACCTGGGTCTAAACCAGATACTTGGCATCTCTTCTTAGATGCAAGTTCATCAAACTCTGGGGTCAGAGTTTCCCTCCCACCTGTCTCGAAAGGTCCTGTTTTCTGTCTTTCGTTTGGCCATTTTTCATAAGGGGTTTATTACATGTGAGTCAGGCGACAGGTCGCAGACGCTAATGAAAGTAAAGAGAGGAGTTGGGGGCGATTAACGGGCTGAGGGGCCGGCGCCAACGCATTTGCAAAGCATTCTGGGATTTGTCGTATTAGCTGTGCTTGCGCTATACTGGCGCGGTGGCCAGCGGGCCAGCTCCAATACATATTTGATCTTGCGGGCCAAATATAATTATATCACGGGCCAAATATGGCCCGCGGGCCTGAGTTTGACATGTGTGCATTAGAATATAGAGGAATGGAGGTCATCTCATAGGAGGCGATAACAGGGTAGACGCTGAGTGGATATTCTGCCAGTGAGGGCATCTGGGGGCATCCAGAGCCAGTCTCAGAATAAATATTGGATTTGAGGAGGAATTTATTTACTCAGAAAGTTGTGAAACTTTAGAGTCAACTAAAGATATTTAGGGTGGACAATGACAGACATTTAAACAAGAAAGGAATTAACGTGGAGAAGGTTGAGGCCAAGATTGGATCAGTCATTATTTCATTGAAAGCTGGAACGGGCTCAAAGGGACATGAGGTCTTCGGCTTCTGTTATTTTTTTAAAAATGCAAATACCTTCTGTAACCAGGTAGGCTAGCCCTCCGGGGTAGTACTACGACAGGACTTCAGGGAATTTTCAAAAACGTCTTTTATTTAAAAACTGGTCTTGGTGCCAGAAATCTCTTGGCTGTTTAAGATTATTTTCAACAGTAACAGATGTTGTTGAGCTATGACCTGAATATTGAGTTACTAAAGGGCAGCACCTGATTCTAAGTGAATTCACTGTCAATCATTATTCCTTTACACATCTTGTTTATCTGTCTTAATTGGTTTACCTTTTCATTTTTTGTGTCATGCAGCCAAGCATACTCTGATGTACATCTCTCGCATCCTTACTAGTCCACAGTTGAAACTGAATCCTGACTTTGCGCCAAAGATCAAAGTGTACTATTCTGAAGTCTCTTTTGATGTGGTGATAATAAAGATCAGAGCAATGGCTGCCAACTGCTACTGTCAGGTTCATCTAGATGAGAAGAAAGGATCCAGGTAAACCAAGCATCTTGTCTTTTGGAAATTTTCAGGAGATGTGAATTTGAAAGCTCTTCTTTGTTGTTGACAGTTCATGTAGTAATTCTGGGTGGTTTCTGATACCTTTCTGCGTTCTCACAAACCACCCTACAAATTTGTATGTTTGGTCCCCTTGTCAATAATGAGTGATACAGATTGTTGGGTGTTTCACTCCAGTCCCTGGAGCAACCCAACCTTCCATTATAACCCATTTTTGTTTTCTGCCTGTATTATCCTGGAACTAATTGTTAAGCATGGACAAGCAGCTCCTGTGGACCAGTTTCCATTCTATGACTAATCCAGTGGTTCTCCACCTTTTTTTTTTCCTTTAACTATTTCCTACGCCATAGGTGCTCTGTCATTAGTAAGGTGGCATGTGGGTGGAAAGAAAAAGTATGAAAACCACTGTTTTAATCATACCTAATTGATTCATTATGTGCACGGTTTCATAACTCCAAAAGAAATGGGCCAATGACCATTTTTCTCAAGCAAAATACTTCAGTAACAATTGGGTCTAGAGCAGTGATTTTCGTCCTTCCCTTCCCACTCACAGACCACCTTAAGCAATCCCTTACTAATCACAGAGCACCGATGGCATAGGATTACTTAAGGTGGTCTGTGAGTGGAAAGAAAAAGGTTGAGAACCATTTCTCTACTTTTGTTTAACAAACTCTTGTGCAGCAATATTGAAAGCCTTCTGAAAGTCCAAATTCACTATATCCACTGATTGCCCTCAGCCTCAGAGGAAGTTGTAATCTCTCATTAATTCTCTTTTATAAATCTATATTGACTTTGCTGAATTTTATTATTATTTTCTAAGTGATTATAATAGGTATTTGCAATTTTCCTACTCTGGATGTTGGGCTGGTCTGTTAATCCTTGTTTTCTCTCCTCCCTCATTTGTTAAATTGTTACAAGTCAACAAGAGGTGTTTGAGAATCAATGGAATTTTGGAAAATAGCAATGGGAATCCACTTTTGCCAGAAATTTTGCAACCTCCGTCGAAATCTAGGAAGCATATCATGATGTCCCTGTGGACTTGTCAACTTTCAGTCTCAATTATTTCTCCATGTCTTTTAACCACAGTCAATTTCTTCAGCTGCTCATTCACTCTATACTTGTTTGTTCTGTGTTGTACATTGTGAAATTAGACACAAAATAATGGTCTAATTTGTCTGCATCTCCTTATTGCCCAATACAATCACCCCTATCTTTAGTCAGTATGGGACCATATCAACATTTGCTTGCCCTTTCCACTCCAATATCTACTTCGAAATTTTTGCAGGCTCTCACACAAAACCAGTTAACATTGCTCTGGTATTCCATTTCCTCTTTCCAAATGAACATTTGCCTCTTGGCTGAAGTCTGAAATTTTCCCAATCAACAGGTTTACCCTTTTCTATTCAGCAATGTTATAAGCCATTTCTTATTGAATTAATTCTACCTTTAATTTCTCAGCCACAGTTGAAGCATTTTTTTTTGTCATTTTGTCAGATGTGGTTACACGTATCAGCTAATTTCACGATCCATTTTTTTTTATATAAAAAAAACCTCAGCTTTGCCAATTATCCTCTCGGCCTCGGAAACAACAGAATCCATATTCTGGTATCAGATGAGTCTCGTGCTGAATCAGCAATTATATCAACATACACCATCAATGTTTACCGCCACAGCCGATCCAGTCTACCTGTACCAAATGGGAGTAGAATGTGCAGTTTTGTGCAGGTAATCATTTTAATGTGTTTTTGACTGCCAGGTGTGATGTAACTATTGATGAGGTTAAGTGAATAATTGACTAGTGTTTAACATCTAAAATGAATGCAAGGTCCTAGAATTGTTGAAGAATGAACAAAGCTCAGCAGGTGTACAGTAAAAAGTGAAGCAGTGAAGGATGATACCATGTTAACATCAGTAGGAAAGGCTCCATGATGCTTGAAGCGATTTCTAAAGAGATGATAACAGCTCCGACGGAATATCAAGCAATACTTGAGCAGCATTGATTAGCTTTATGTTTGGACTATTTCTGCAAAGAAATAATTTGTGTCCAGATGTTTTAAAAGCAATAAATGAAACAAATTGGAAGAAGAATGAATGGAAGGTAGATCAAGTTATCTGGATTTGTCTATTTGGTAGATATTATAATTCTGTCAAAGAACACATGTAGCTTGGCTTTGTTTGATCATGGACCCCACAGATGAGAATGAGTAATTTTTTTAAATGTATAGTTCATGAAAATTAATAATAATTTCAGTGGTTCAATTATCCTTTCTTCACCTGTGAAAAAAGTTTGAAAGTATTGATGGTTTCAATTATCCTTATTTCTTCCTGATTGGTTGAAAAATTACAAACTTTGCGATTTTTTTTTTTTTCCTAATGGATGGTTGGCTTGAATCGCAATAATCCATTCAGAATTTTGGCATATATAAATAAATTTATGAAAAGACTGTCAAATCAGTTGTAATGTACAGTAAAAGTCCAAAAATCTGGACACCAGAAATCCACACCACCCAAGTATCCGGACATCAAACTCTGGGCTGAAATTCGGGCCACGCAAGATTCCGGACTTTTGAATTCCTCTGCTTTTATGTGTGATCGCGTGAGTAAGCGCCACAGGTGCAAGCAGCAATGAGCGACCACGCAGAAGTTGTGGAAATGTCAGAAAAATACTTTTTTTGTACTTTGTATTTGATAAGAAAATATGTTTTGTTGATCAACTCTCAAAATTCATCTGCTTATTCTCCTTAAACTTGAATTTTAAATACAGAAAAGTGCAAAAATCTGGACTGACCCAAACCCCAAGCAGATTGTTATAACATAACATAACAATTACAGCACGGAAACAGGCCATTAGGCCCTTCTAGTCCGCACCGAACCAAACACCCCTTTCTAGTCCCACCTCCCTGCACAATGCCCATAACCCTCCATCTTCTTCTCATCCATATACCTGTCCAACCTTTTCTTAAATAATACAATTGGCTCCGCCGCCACTATTTCTCCTGGAAGCTCATTCCACACGGCTACCACTCTCTGAGTAAAGAAGTTCCCCCTCATGTTACCTCTAAACCTCTGCCCCTTAATTCTTAACTCATGTCCTCTTGTTTTAATCTTTCCTCCTCTTAACGGAAATAGTCTATCCACATCCACTCTGTCTATCCCTTTCATAATCTTAAATACTTCTATCAAATCCCCTCTCAACCTTCTACGCTCCATAGAATAAAGACCTAATCTGTCCAATCTCTCCCTATACTCTAGATGCTTGATTTTACAACTTTAATTGTACAATTATAATTTGATTGAATTTTGCTAAAGTATTTGAGTGTGAATGGAAAATGGCTTTGTTTCTCATGACTGAAAAGTGAATGCTATATTTCTCTCTGTAAATTGTATGTACACGATGATGAAATATTCCACGCACTGCACATTCTTGGTTGATACCATTTCATTTTGATCTGCTGATTCTCAGCACTAGGTTTGTTCTCTCTTCTCACAGTAGAAGTGGCAAGGACTTGCAGGATGGGTTAGTGGAGTGAGCAACTAGTTTCATGCCTGTCCCCCAGTAATCAAACACCTGTTCCAGTTGCAAAAGGATGAATACAGTGTGAACTGGTAGAGTCTTCCTGATACACTTGATTAAACACAACTGGCATCGTGCACAAGAGGAAAAGATTATTGACAGCAGCATGGCCTTTTCTCACAGTAGGAATCTGTTCAAATGCTAATCCATGGTATTCCTTTTTAGTTTTCTTTTATGTTTAATCCTATTTGGATATTCAAGTTTCAGTGCAAACTGATACTATGTTAAAAGTTACAAAGGCAAAAACAAAGGATGTTACTTCCTCTCTATGGGTATATTTGAGTTAGCCTGGATTAGTTAAAAAGTGTGCTGTTCATAGCTCCCATGTTTCTCCAGTGATGTCTAAAAAAAAGTCTTAAATGCATTGTAAACTTAATTGGTAATAAATACGAGTTAAACAAGATTCTCTGCAGGGGCTTGGGTCGAGTGCAATGCACAAAAGTCCTAGAGAAATTCAGCAGGTTACACAACATAATAGGAAGTAAATGTTTTGAGCTGAGCCCTTTGTCAGGAATCTTTATGTCAAGATTCAAGGTGAATAGCACAAGCCTGAAACATTTCCTATGGATGCTGCATGTCCTACTGTCATTCTCCAGCACTTTGTAGATTGCACACGGTAATAAATATTATACAAGTTTGTTATCAAGCGTCTTGTTAATAGAACATCAAGTTAAGAGAAACATTGGGCAAATACCAATTCATTCCAAAATAAGAATTTATCCAATGGAAAAAAAATGTGATTTTTAAAATCCAGATACAATAAAATCCCTGTTATCCGGAATTCAAGCAACCGGCAAAAAAAATCGTGGAAAATAAATATAGTAGGCTTTAACAAAAAAAGAAAATTTATAATTGGTGCTCCTGACGTGCAATTTTAAGCAACCAGCAAATTCAGTCATCTGGATCTACCAATCCCCACAGGTGCCGGGCACTCTACAGTATATGTTTCCTGTGGGAGACAAGTGGTCATCTTTATCACAGAATGATTTATTTCTACATTTGGAAGCAAATGCTCCATCATTATTCTTATTGAATGAATGTTTCATTTTTGTTCTCCCTCTTTATGAAGTGATAGCTGTTTAAAACATAGATGAAAAGCTATCTTTGTAAGCAGGTGCAAGCAATCTGAGTGAATGAAATCTTTTGGAAAACAAAAACCATTCCAATCAAATTTATCTTGAAACAAATCCTGAAAGATGCCTCCATAAAATATTTTTCACTTGGCATCTCCCTGAATCCCGCTGATATTTAAGTAAGAATGCCTCAGAATGAATTGGATTTTTAATCATAAATTAAGGGGGGGAAAAAAAAACACTAAACATTAATCAAAAATGCTTCATTAATTGTCAGTTAATATTTCTTTCCATGAGCCACAAACAGAAATAAATCCAAAGAGATTGGATTGCAATAGAAAGTTGTAATATGATGTTTTTAAAACAATTTATTTCCACCATTTAAATTACTCACATTTTGATTTACTGAAGTTAATTTCTATTAATTAACAATGGAGAGATTTTCCTGTAGCTAGTAAACTTGTTTCACTAGCCGTAGAAACACATGGTTTCTTCCAAAATCTCCCAATGAGAGGCCAGCCTCGAGCTGATTGATGTGAGTTTCCACAGCTTAGGGCATTTTAGCAGTATGTAACAAGTCCTGTCTCCGAATGCCCACATCTGGTGAGTCCATATGTTAAATTGTGTAAGTCCAAAGAGATGATGAAAGCATAAAATAATTCTGCGTGCTTTTGGAAGGATCATACAGGATTCTCAAATACAGTCTGTGACATGCAAGATGTAATCATTGCACAGTGGATGATTGGCAGGTGCTTCCAACCGATTAGGAGGATCCTCCAGCATAAATGTTTGAAGTAGTTCTTACAAACTACTGTTGGATAGACTCCAAATCCTTTAATGTTAAAAGCATATTCTTAGCAGAAAACAAGATTCAAGATTCCTTTATTGACATGTAATAAAACAGATGTAATATCACACTAAATTTCCTTTTGTCCATCATTAGGCAGACAGATTCGGACAGATTCGCCATCAGCAGAAATTGCCGGTGCCACTTACAGTTAGATAAGAGAATCTTCCCACCCCCCCAAGTCCAGAAATTCACCTCCAGCACTCCCCAGCTTCTACAGGCCACACAGACTTCAGTCCAAACCATTGGCAACCCAAGCTCCAGGTCCAAACTCTGACACAATCAGCGCCCTAGGCCCTCAGCACCCTCTCATGTCTCAGTTCCAATACCTGGTACCCTCACCAGCCAGTCTCAAGCTGGTTTCCAGGAGTCTGCCGCCTGCTTGGGTTCCTCGCCTTGAATGCTCTTCAGCAGCAGAGCCCCTCCTCACTGCAGTGGTCACCATCCCATATGTTCACCACTGTTTTTCCTCTCAAATGGGGTTGATTTCCCTGAGATGACAGTCAATGCCATTTTGGATACTAATACAAATACTTACAAATAAATGTCGTTAAAATGTGCACTGTTTGTCCATGCCTCAAAGGTGGATATCACAGGTAGTGTGTATTCATTTTAAAATGAGCTCCCAGCCAATATTGATGTGCCTCTACCAGTCTATGCATCTGATTGAATTGCCAGTCGACTCAGGTTGGGGAAACTTCATTAGGACTCTGATCTCTACGGAGAATGCATTATCACTGTTGAATCAACGGAAGGTTCTGTAATGGCACTGATTTACCACAGTTTTTTCTTCTTTGCTTGGCTTCGCGGACGAAGATTTATGGAGGGGGTAAATGTCCACGTCAGCTGCAGGCTCGTTTGTGGCTGACAAGTCCGATGCGGGACAGGCAGACACGGTTGCAGTATTGCAGGGGAAAATTGGTTGGTTGGGGTTGGGTTTTTCCTCCTTTGCCTTTTACATGCAAAAAAAAACCACGCATTCGTTTCTTTCATGAAGTCAACCTTCTTTTATTATTCACACACGTTTCATTCTTCAACTCCCCAAACACCACCCAGCTAAACTCCTCTGACCTTAGCTCACTGCCACACGGGTGATCCTGACGCTCTCACTTTCCTCCTCCTGCACCTGAGATTCATCACCTATATATTAATGCTTAACACACCCATGCATGTGTGCTATTACCCCACGTGTCATATCGCTTAAGTCATCAGCGGCCAGCACCACTCCTGACTACGACAGATCCTAAATTGGTGTTGGTAGGCACCTAAGATCCTTCAAGAAAAAAAGCCATGTTACAGGAATAGTTGCTGGCTGGCCTTCTGCCCCATTGTTGTTCAATGGGCTACCCCTATTTGACAGCATACAAGACCCCCATTTCCCCCCCAAAATTGGCTCAAAAATATCCCCTGGGTCTTGTATGCAAAGTTGAAATTTTGAAAGTTTCCTGGCTCTTGTTCGCCAGCTGCAGTTTGCCAGCAGACCCTGTTCACGGTGGGCACTAGGCGCTGAACATTGCTGGAGAGAAGTGGCAGCCTGACCCAGGCCTGGTGGCAGATGAGCTACACCGGGTGGAGTTTGCCATGTCTGGCAGCGTGGACAGCGCTATGACCTTGCTGCAGCTTCGGCAGAGAGGTAAGGAGCTGCGTGCGGCATTTGCTGCTGAGAGGCTCCATGTGCACCAGCGTGGCCCTCCAGCTCCAAGGGAACTCATCTAATTCCGGAGCCACACCCACTTCCCCCAGTGAGAAGGCCATAAATGCACAAAGATTTTTTTCAGAATCCTGCCGAAATGAGGGTGGGTCTTGTATGGCGTCAAATACGGTAATTTAAAAAAAACTCTGAGCATGTTTAATGTCTATTATTCCACAATTGGTGACTACAATTTCAGCTATTTTTAATTTTAAAAAATTTATTTTGACATATAGCATGGTAACAGGCCATTACAGCCCACAAGTCCAATTGCCGTCCAATTTACCCCCAATTAATCTACGTCCCCGATACATATTTGAATGATGGGAGGAAACAAGAACCCACGTAGACATGGGGAAAATGTACAGACCCTTTACAGACAGCGTGGGATTTGAACCCTGGTCCGGACCCGATCACTGACGCTGTAAAAGCATTATGCTAACCGCGACACCAACCGTGCTGCCCCAACTTTAACCTCAGGAACAGAAATAAAAGCAGCAAATGCAGTAAATACTCAGCAGATCAGATAACATTTGGTGGAGAGAGAAACTCGATTAATATTTTGGGTCTGTGACCATGCATCAAATTCCATGTTCCGAAATGTAATTCTTAAACTGCTTTATTTGATGTAATTGTGAAATAGCTTAACCAGATGCTCTATTGTCAGTGATGATCAGTACCTCTTTGTTAATGACAGCCTGGTTTTGGCTTTCTTTTCATTTTTTTGTTCAGAGACCAAAATCAACATCGAAATTCTGTGTACTGTGTTGAGCAATCCCTGCCTTTAAAGCAGAATGTGGGACTAATGAAAGAGCTTACAGTTGGCCACAGAAGGATTTGGCTGAAATTTTGAAAAAAAATCTATTGACTGTGATAAATAAGTAAAAATTATGTACATAGAGTTATATATTTCTGGATTTAATATTAATATATTGAGGACAGAGTCTTAACTCTAACATTGATATTAGAGAGTTGAATTGTAAATTATCTTAAACATAAACTGAACCATCCATTTGCTAATTTTAATGAATGAGCAAGGGATATGGATAGTTATTTGAAACTTGTAATGAGATTCCTTGACCTTGGATAAAATGGAGAAGGAGAAGGAATTTCCTCCAAGTAAAAAAAAAACCTACCTAATTACCACCATTTCTGCACCCCATCCCCAAACTGTCCACCATCAAAAGAACTACTTTGATCGGCATTAAGTTCTTCTGACCACATGGATGCATCCCACCCTGAAACTTGTCCACTCACAAACCTGTGGCTTGAAATCCAAACCACTCCCGCTCCATTATCACAATCCCCCTTGCTGATGTTTGCTTGCCCCAAAAGGCTTCAGCGTTGCAAGCAAGGGTCCCATCTAAAATTGTCAATCAAGCTGCAATGAATGAGAGCCCTGAAGGATTTCTGGGTCATTCATTCTTTTGCACTTCCTCAGCTTTCAAGTCCCTTCATCCTCTACCCTCTATCTCCTTGTCAACCCCTCATAGAACTTCCCATTAGCTTAAATTTGTATCTAAGAATCAGCATTAAGTATATGAATTGATTTTTTTTTAATTAGCTGATGGCAAATTACAGAATTTCCAAAGCCTTTTGTTGCTGAAAGACTTACTATAATATCCTACTCCTTTGTAAGGGAAGATAGCACAATTGGCACCTAATCCTTTATCACTTACAATAGCTAATAGTTTCTCATCATTTGCAAAATTTTTAGATTTTTTTTTCCAAAATATAATTTTGCCCTTGGAATTTGCTCTGGTTTTCCTGCTATTTAATCATCCATCTCCTTTACTTTCCTTCATTTTGCCTGTGCAGAGTATTTCTTGGGCTCTGATCTTTCTGCTAATGCATTGTTCTGGTGACATGTCATGCACTTCCATTAAACAGCACAGGTTGCAACTCCACCTGGCAATCAATTATGAAAAAAATGTTGTTTTTGCTCTCCAGTATTTTCTGAGCATAACCTCCATAATTAACAAAATATATTGTGCCATGTGCTGCCGAGAAAATACTCCTTGTCATATGCGCAGGTCAATCAATTGTCATCCAGTTACTGAAGGATTCAAATGTGAAGGCATGGTTACTAATGAGGTGGCAGCTAAAATGTTGCATGTGGACACCATGAAATGTACAGAATATAATAGCGCTTATCTTGAAACTTGAGTCAATTAAACCAGTTCCTTCCAAATACCAGTGTGAATTGCACCCAACTAATTTCGGCTATCAAGAAAATATCTCGAACCTATATGCAAACTAATAATAGCTGACATTAGTACCTAACTCTGGGGAAGAGTTAATATTGGCCAGAAATAAACATCTGCATCTCATTGCACAATGACTAAAAGTGGTTGATCTGTTAAAGTAATAAACTTGATGGCATTCTTTGCAATTTTGTTTTCAGTTTTGGGCACTTAAAAGAATGTGCTTTAGGAATCATGAGTGTTGCCAACAAAAATTTTGGAAAGTTCTCCAGATACTTTAATTGTTATGTGTATAATTTAGTGGGAAGGTTTTGAGTGCTTATTCACTTACAGAAATGCCTTTCTTGGGTTCAATAGTATTGCTGTTCTCCATGAATGGATCTTTAGCAGTAAAAATACAAATATTTAAGAAACCTGTTTCATGCAATGAACCATTATGAATTTCTCATTGCTTTACATTCTTCTTCTTCTTTGGCTTGGCTTCGCGGACGAAGATTTATGGAGGGGGTAAAAGTCCACGTCAGCTGCAGGCTCGTTTGTGGCTGACAAGTCCGATGCGGGACAGGCAGACACGGTTGCAGCGGTTGCAGGGAAAATTGGTTGGTTGGGGTTGGGTGTTGGGTTTTTCCTCCTTTGCCTTTTGTCAGTGAGGTGGGCTCTGCGGTCTTCTTCAAAGGAGGTTGCTGCCCGCCGAACTGTGAGGCGCCAAGATGCACGGTTTGAGGCGATATCAGCCCACTGGCGGTGGTCAATGTGGCAGGCACCAAGAGATTTCTTTAGGCAGTCCTTGTACCTTTTCTTTGGTGCACCTCTGTCACGGTGGCCAGTGGAGAGCTCGCCATATAACACGATCTTGGGAAGGCGATGGTCCTCCATTCTGGAGACGTGACCCACCCAGCGCAGCTGGATCTTCAGCAGCGTGGACTCGATGCTGTCGACCTCTGCCATCTCGAGTACTTCGACGTTAGGGATGAAAGCGCTCCAATGGATGTTGAGGATGGAGCGGAGACAACGCTGGTGGAAGCGTTCTAGGAGCCGTAGGTGATGCCGGTAGAGGACCCATGATTCGGAGCCGAACAGGAGTGTGGGTCATACCCACACTCCTTGCTTTACATTAGCAGGCTTCACAAATATCCTTGTGAAAATTACTTCTCAGTAATTCTGAGCCGATATGTTAACACATCTGTGCAATTTTGGCTAGGACTGTGAACAGAGGAAATCTTTGCAAAATATTGAACTGTTTTGAAGAATCTTGAATAAGAGATCCATCAGCGCCAACTGAGTTGAAGTGTTGGATGAAATTGTGTTGCCCCCTGACATTTTGCTGGGGGATTTGACATTGATATTGCAGCATGTGGGATTAAGGAGAATAATATTTTTTGAACAGTGGATGCCTCTAGTATTAGACATGCATATAATGCTGTTGAGGAGACTAGGAATTCCAGTGGAAAATAATTTGATGGAACTGGCGTGGGGGGTCGGGGGACGGTGAGGCATTCAGATGAGTACAAAAAATGGTCATTTTTAGACATCTGTATAACACTACATAGATCTCTTGATATCATTATTTTGGTAATTATTGCTGATCTGACCTCTTTAATGGTTTCAAGAAAAGTCAACAATGTTATTTAGCCAGACCTAAGATTTTTTAATTTGTAGGTCAAAGCAAATTTTAAGTACTTGGAATTTAATCTCAGTGGGCTGGAAATTAAGTGAAAAGTCTCCATCAGAAAGTAAGAGATGCAAATTCAAAATTGAGTCTCATTTTAACCATGGAAGCATACTGCCACAATCTATTCTGCCTGTAGAGAGGGCTCCACAAATGTGAAAAATAGAATTAGCAGTAATGGACCTGTGATCATTCTTTGGGATTAGGAAGGTTTACTATGTCTACCTCCAGTCTACAAGAGGGCCACCTGGTGTAATTCACCTGTTCTTCCAGGCCTAATAAAGGGGAAGAATTTAAAAAAAAAACTTATACACGCCTTTTATTGATTACCTCTTGCATGACTGTTTATGGCACTTAGAGGTTTTGGAAAGCTATCTGAACAGTTCATGTCAGCCAAGTTTCTCTATTGTTTTGAACCAGTGTCCTGAAATAATTGTCAGGTCATTTATTAAAATTAAATTTTTCTAACCTTGCTTTCAGTTGGTAGTTGTCATTCCCATTAAAAGTTTCCATCCCCAATTAGAAACAAATACAAGATCAATGAAGTTTAAATTGAAGAGATCCATCATAAACTTGAGTAGACAATTTTCTGATATTACTATAAATAAATAACAAGTTGAGGCCGTTTCTACTTCATAGCGACTTGAAAAACTCTGGTGCCTGGTTTCTTGCTGATAAATGTTCTTAACCACTTACTTTAAAGTGTGCTCCCCCTCAATACCAGAAGGCGGAGAGGCGCAGAGCTAGGAATGTAGATTGGGAGTCTACAAATGGAAAGCTGACCCACATTAATGCTGCTGTCCTTGAAACATTTTTTTTGGGCCAGTTGTTAGACCCTAGCACCAGCACTGATAGAAATTGACACTTTTGTCCTTTCCTAAGCAATGGCTGAATTACAACACTAGGCTTTGACTCTTGAGGTTTGTGTTCAAGCCTTGCTCTGGAGATTGAAGTTCAAGTCAAAGACTGGTGGGTGCCTCACTGCAGTACTGAGGGAATTTTGCATTCTCAAAGGTTGAGATGTTAAACAGAACATAGCTTACTTCAAAGTGGAAGAAAAAAAATAATCTTAAGTGCATCATGTATTGAGATGAGTTTTGAGCTTGTAAATATAAAGAAAACTTTCTCTAGATACAGACTATTAATCACTGCTGGCAACTCACTAGTAAATGAATGTATCCATTTTAGTTAAGGTCGGCTGACAAATAGTGGGTAATCCCAGTGAAATGCGAAAAACGCCAAGCAATGGTGCTGGAACCTCTGGAAGTCGAGGTGTTTGGTACTAGGGAACCCTTAATATCTCACATCAACTCTCCATGGATGCAAAAAACTCCTGGGTATCCCCATTCGCTAGAATTTTCAAACTGAGTAACTTATTGCAGATGTGGAGAGTGGAACACCCTACCATTTGCAAATCAATCATTTCTGTGTCAGTATAAGTGTGCACCCTTAACTGTAACATGTGGAGCTCAAGGTTCCCCATTCAAAGGCAAATCTTTTCAAGTTGAGTTTGTACAAGTATAACCCGACTAAACAGCATTCTCCAGTCTTCGGTTTAAAAAAAAACATGCAGACACACTACCAGACATAGTACATATGCAGGACAAATGTTTTAGCTATAAAAATAAGTAAATAAATATTATTTTTTACAAATGAGAGTCTCAGATGGTTAACGTGAGGAGTTCCTTTAGTCATTCAGCATTCTCACTGTCCTGGTGCCGGCTCTGATACTCCTATATCTCTTCCCCAAAGGGAGCAATTGAAAGGTGCTGTGTTCAGGGTGGAAGGAGTCCTAAATGATTTTGCACACCCTCTTCAGATAACGATCCCATAGAACACATTGATGGAGTGGGAGCGAGATTCCAGTGATCCTCTTTGCCACTCTTACAGTCCTGTGGATTGACCTCTGATCCATTTCTCTGCAGCAACCATACCACACTGAGATGCAGCCAGTCAGGACATTCTTGATAGAGCTCTTAAAAAAAGGTTGACGTAATGGTGGCCAGTAGCCTTGCCTGCTTTAATCTTCTCAGGAAGTGCTGTCAATGTTGTGCCTTCCTGACGAGTGAGGAGATGTTAAGTGAACTCCAAGGAACTTGGTGTTCTCTACTCTCTCTCCTACAGAGTTGTTGATGTGCTGTGGAGGGTGGTCACTCCTGGTCCTCCTGAAGTCCACAATCATTTTCTTCGTATTGTCCATGTTGAGACTCGGGTTGTTACTCTCGTGCCATTTCACGAGATTTTACGCCTCTTCTCTGTAGTGTGACTCATCATTGTTGCTGATGAGGCCAACGACTGTTGCAACATCTGCAAGTTGATAATACTGTTGGAGCTGGATCTGATGATGCAGTCATGGGTCAGCAGCGTAAACAGGTTTATGTCCTTCAATTAGATATTTCTGACTCTTCAACTTTACTTGTCCTCTTATCACCTCTCTACTTGTTCTAATGGGCATCATCTTGTAAGAAGTACCACTTGTGTTGCATAACCTTTTGAGCAGGTATATTAAAAATCCTATTGCCATGCTGGGATTGTGCAGATGTGAATGCTTTGTAAGTAGTGGCTGTGAAATCACTGGACTGCTCTTTTGACAACTCATCCTTAGTGATGTTGCACTGATAAATAAATGTTTAGTGAAGCTGAATTCTTATTTGTGAAAGTGGTTGAGGATTAATGGGGTTAAATTAAGGGGAATGTCTACAAAGAGGATGGAGAACAATAGTCCCAATCAGTTCCTGGGGAAAAAAAAGGCTCTAATTTTCCATGCAACCTGGAATGAGGCCATCAATTTTATGCTGGCACGCAGGTCAATCTCATTCTTCTTCCCTGCAACACATTACCCCACATTCCCATCATAGTACAGTACAGGTCCCTCAGTCCACGATTTTGTGCAGACATCTGCAAACCTCCACAGCAATCTAATTTTTCCCTACTTCACACCTATAACTCCCTTTTTTTTCTTGCATCCATGTGCCTACCCAAGAGTTGATCTTAGTCACCTCCATGCAAGGAACAATTTTACAGTGATCTTGTGAGCCTAAACATCTTTGGAATATGGGAAGAAACTGAAGTACCCAGAGAGAATCATTGCAATCCCAGGGAAAATGTGCAGGCTCCATGTGGACAACATGGGTAGTAAAAACACAAAGGACATTGTTTGACCTGCTGAGCTCTCCAGCATTTTGTGTTTTTACTTCAACCACGGAGTCTACAGGTTTTCGTGATTCACCTCGGACAGCATTGGTTGTAGGGTTGTACCTGGGCTGGGGTGAAGCAGCTGTGCCAACACATGCATTAAAGCAGCACGAGAACTTTATCTTTGAGGGTTGTTAAGTATTTGGACGGTTAATTTATAATTCCTTCACTTGTGGCACTGATGTATCTGAAGGTGAGCAGATGACAAATTAAGCAAGGCAACTGAGGGACTAATTTCATTTGGGTTCTTGATGACATTCCATATTTCATGTTATCACTTTCAATTTTTTGGTCTCAACATAATCACATCTGCTTCAGCGAATGTGATTAGAAATAGTTGAATATGGGAATGTGTGTTGGGTGCGGGGTTGATTGTGACTAATCATCTATTCATTTACACCGTGGACATTTACTAGATGTGTACTATATTGGAGCTATTATGGAGGTATGCATGCCTCTATTGGGTAAATTTAAGGTCATCAAGCTAGTTGAGACACAGAGCTCCTCTGCAGGCTTCTACCACCCAGCCCAAGTTCTGAGAGGCACAATGCTTTTCCACAGGGTTCTACTGCGCACTCCAACTACTGGTGGCTTTGTTTAAGCCTTAAATGGCTTTAAAAGGAGCTGATGGTGGCTTATTTTAAAATTGTGTGACTGCGGGGCCTGGCCCAAGATGGTGGCATCCGTGTTCGGCAGCAACCTCGAGGAGGTGGATCAGAGGGCTGGCACAGGACACCAGAAAGCAAGGAGAACAATCCCTGTTTAAGAGCGAAGAAAAAAAAACAGAGGAGATTACCCTACAGGAGATGACCACAGAAGGGGACCTGGCGGGCTGTTGGTGGCTCAAGGAGAAGAATCCACGCAGGCTGTGAGCTGCTGGCAAATGACTTGCACTAGGCTGGAGACTGATAGAAACGGGCATCAGACTGGCTGAAGGGGTACCAGGTATCGGAACCAAGATGCGACAGGGTAACCGATGGTACTGAAGACTTCCTGACCATGGCGGAGGTTTGGATCTGGAGCTCTGGTTGCCAATGGTTTGGACTGAAGTCTGTGGCTGCGGGACGCTGGAGGGGAATCCATGGACTCTCTTTTTCTCTGACTGGAAGTGGCGGCACCAGGCAATTTCTGCTGATGGTCAATTTTTATTTGCCTTACAGTAGACTAAAGCCAATTTTGTGTAACACTGTGCCTGTTTTATGACATGATAATAAAGGGATTTTGAATCTTCCAGTAACTGTTGTGGAATAGTCACAATACTAAACCCCCCCCCCCCCCCCAGCCATCATCTTGGGCCAGACCCCACAGTCACATGATTTTAAAGGCCCAGATAGCTCGGTGGTTAGAGCACTGGCCTTGTAAACCAGGGGTCACAAGATCATTCCTCCCTGGGACCTCATTTCCGAGAGGGGCGCTTGACAAAGTGGCAACTCTGTCTTCCTTATGGGAGACCAAGTTGAATTCTAAATATGCTATGACGTGAGAGTAATGGAACCTTATCACATCTTCCATTCAAAATTGCCAATATGCCAATTTCTCTTTGCCCTTAACTCTGCTTGTGATATGTCCTTGTTCGTCAGAAAATCTGGGCTTTTGCTACTGCAAATATCAGTGATAATCATCCTTGCACACTTTTAAGACTCTTGAAGAGACAATAAATCATACAAGGTGACAACACAACAATAAACTTATCTTCCCATACTTGCGATTGAAGTTCTTTCTCAAAAAAAACCAATGGGTTATTCTGGGAAAATAAACGATTCGTCATCCAGAAATCGAAAAAGGTCCTGACCAGAAACACATGAATGGTGCCTGACCTTCTGAGTCTCTCCAGCAGACTGCAGTTTTTCTCTGAATGTTTTGAATATGCAGACTATAATTAAAATTTCCATATTATTGATGGACCATGATCAACTTTAAATCTTAGAGGGGTTGGAAACCATACCTAAAACACAACACAACAACACAGTACAGGCCCTTTAGCCCTCAATGTTGTGATGAACTATATATTCCTATCAAAAAAAAATGAAGCCCTTCCTGCATCAAAATCTGCTACTTTTTTTTTCATCCATGTGCATGTCCAAGAGTCTATTAAATGCCCCTATTTCAGCTTCTACCACCACTTGTGGCACCCACAGCTCTACCAACATAGCCCACAACCCAGATGACTTCCCCTAAACTTTTCTCCCTTCACTTTGTACAGAAACCAATCCGTATCTGTATTTCCAGGCACGAGAGTCCATCATTTCTCATGCTATCAACAAACATGCTCCTTGCTGCTTTTTTTTGTATGCAATGAAGGCAAAAGTGCTGGAAGCAGCATGTCAGCTAGCAGCTGAGTGAAAATTGAAGCAGTTGGCTATTGTTTCCAAATATCTGCAGATGAGTTTGAATTCCATGATTTCAACAGGCAAATTTAAATTAAATTACAATCAAAATAATACGGGAGTCCCAGTAATGGAGTCCATGAAACTAACGTATCATATTCGTCTGCGACTACAGGGAAGGTGATCTGACACTCTCATTTGAGCAAATATCATCCCAGATTCACAACAATGTGCATGATAACACCAAAATGGCCTGGCACCACAATTAGTTTCAGGCCATTCAGGGTTGTCAGTGGACAAATACAGAAATATAATTTTCTTAAACTCTGTGCTTCTATACAAGTCACCTTGAAGTATCTGATAAGTGATGGTAATGCCAGAGGGTAGAGGCATTCTTCTACATTTGTTTTGGGTGTGCCTTTAATCTGAAAAGGAATTCTCTGAATATTTCTCATGAGTTCTTCACAGTTCTGAGACATCACTTACTAAAAGAATATCACATCTTTAGATTATAGTCTTCAATGACGCTCAGACATTTGCTGAAGTTAGCCCAACTGCTACAATTAAAATGTACTGGTATTGCAAAATTAAATTTAAATAACCATGCAGACACATTTTCCCCCCCCCCCCCCCCCCCCCACCACTACAGTTTCAGTTAGTATGGGATCAATTATCACTGCAGGTTGAATTTGTACAATAATGTAAAATACATTTAAGTTCCACAGCCCTCAAAACTTGGTTATGCCGACAAAAATAGATGTAATTCATGTTGGAATATAGTTTTGATTAACCAGTGCAAACAATATAATTTCTTTTGACATTAGGATAGACATGGTAAATATTTAGGCTCAATTTTGCCTTAAGAACATAGTGGATGTTTGCTAATTAAAATAAAACAACATCTTTCTGTTTACCACCGAGTTTTAGCTAACTGATTTGGCGTCTCTTTCTTCTCACTAGATTAGTTTTTATTCTAAGCCTATTTATGTAAGTGAATTAAGGCATTTGATCTTTAAAAAGTGGTAATTTAATAAAGTCACATGCAAATAGTGGTTGTTTCTCTCTATTGAATCCATCCAATAAGCTACCTAAATCTTGACTGTAATCAAACCTTAGCCCATTTATAAGTCTTCATTGAAATATTTATTCTGAATAGACATATCTGTTTGGGCATGTGGCAAAGATCAAGAGCATTAATGTGAGCTCCGGGGGAGTTAAAATGGACTCTCTTAAAATCTGAATGGATGAAAAATTTTTTTAAAAGTTGGGAGTTTGACTCGTAATTCACATTTTGACAGGTTCAATTTAATAAAGGCCAAGATAAATTAATCTAAGTATTCCAATTGCATACTTCCAATAAAACATTGGAATGTCTGTGAGCAGCAAAGTTATGGAAAATATTTCAAGGTGGAGGAAAACTTAAACATCAGTTTAATTGTATCATACATGTGGGTGACATTTTAATCAGGAAGATGGATCTATGGAATACATTGCTAATACTTCATTGTTGCTGGTTCCAAATCCTGAAACACACTACTCAAAGTATTCTGAGATTATCTTCACCAGAAGTGCAACAGTTCAAGATGGTACCTCACCACACCCTCAAGGGCAATTGTGGATGGGCAATTAAGGCTGACTTTTGTCTGTTTCCTGAAAAATGAATAAGTAAAGACAAGCTCTAAAATTAATTAAGCATTTTGAAACTTTCAATGCTACAAGTCAAGTATGCTTAAGAGACTTCATTATTTTTCATTAATGTGAGGTGATTTTAACTTGAGTATTTGGGAAACAGTATAATTTTCTTTCAATAAACATTCTGAGCCCTGTGTATTCAGCTTGTGAATTGGTAAATTAATTGAAGCAGAAGTTCCTGATAAATGAAGGGAGCAGGATAACCTGGGAAGTCAGTGATGGGAAAAGGCAGTTGAGGATGATTAATTGTTCAAAACATCAAGACCGAGAAAGCTTGAATAGAACCAATGAAAAAGCAGAGCCGGAAGTTGAAAAGGGTCTCTCAGCAGCAGTGGTAATATAAAATATCATGAAAATCAAGACATTGGGTTTATTAGTGAGCTGACAAAAGTGGCCTTTTAGGCCTTATCTATTTTTTTAAAAAAATGATACCATTTCATATAAAATTAGTTCAAACTGGGGTCTTAAATTGATGGGAAAAAACTACCATGAGATGGAGCATGACTGGCTGTTGCAAATTGGGAATCTACAATGGCACGACAGTAACAAAGAACAGCTACTTTTAAAGAATTAATGTGTGGTATTTTTTTTTAAATCCCTTGAAAGTGAAAGGAGAAACAGGGAAAAATGGCCCAGCCATGGCTATCAGGCGAAGATGAAGATGGCAGTAGATCAAAGGAAAATAAGTGTCATGTTGCTAAGGAAAAGCGATAAGCGTGAAGACTTGGAAGATTTTGCAAATGGACAAAGTAGGACCAAGGTAGTAATGTGGAAAGGGAGAGCAGAATATGAGGACCATCTAATCTGTATTTTTTTAAAATTACTCAGCAGTTCATGATCCAAATAACTAAAGTGGATAGGAGTTCCAAATGTGATCTATCCGAGTTAAAGCTGGAAGAGAGGATGAACAGGCAAGAACAATGTAGAAAAATAATATTTTTAAAGTGGAGATTCAAGGTATTGGTATTCAAAGGATCTTGTGTTTCATTGTCTGAAATCTGTTACCTTACAAGTACAGTGAGCAATTTAATAAGGCAAACCAACTTTATTGCAGGCTGATTTGAGAAAAATGGTGGAGATTGTACAGGGAATTTGGAATGTTCTGCACAGGTCTTTTCCTCCTTAGGTTTGAGTGAGTGTAATAAAAGATGACCAGATTGATTCCTCAAAGGGCAGACGTGTGGTTTGTTACAGAGTATATAGAGGTGTTTGGGGGATAAATTGGGAGGTTTTTTAGAGCTTGTCACACACCGGCACTTTAAAACACAGAAGTTTTGAAGTGTGTTCACAGACTCGTGATGGACTGCTATTTGCAAGAGGCAACAATGTTGCAACATACAGCAGCAGCTTTGTCTATAAAAAAGTTTGCGGTCTAGAAGAGCATGTGATCTTTGTAAGCAGAGGGAGAAGAGTTTTGCTCTCAGGGTGGGGGTGGGGGGGGGGGGAGGGTGAGTGAGAGAGGAGAGAGACACAGACTTCTGTTCCAGAGGGACAAGCTGGCAAGCTTTGGCAATCAAAGGAGAGGACTTCCCTTGGAATAGGAGAAACAGAAAAGAACTCTGTGGTGATCTGAAAGAAAGAGGTTATCATCTGGAGAACCCTGAAGGGGGCAAGTTTCATCAGCGAGGCACTGGAATGAGAAGACTCCCTCTCTGAAAACCAACAAGAACCCTCCTGAGTGGTAACCATTTACCTGTTAAGTACCTATTAATGCTAACTTCTGTGCACAGTACAATAATTGCCTGCAACCAGTGAGATTGGACTGTGAACCAAAGAACTTTTCTAAACTTACATACACGTGTGCTTAGAATTAAAGGAGGGTTAAGTAAGTCAATAGTGATAAGTTAAAGTTTGATTCTGTTTTCATGTTCAAAGATCATTAAAAGCAACTTTTGTTTAAGTAACCCTTTGTATTGGTGAATATCTATTGCTGGTGGGTTTTGGGATCGGCTGGACTCGTAACAGGTTTTGGAAGAAATTGTGCAAACTGGGCCCATGCTGAGCTGTTCTCAAAATAATGAGCTATGATCCCGTTGAAACATAACTCTAATCAGGCTTGATGGTGTAGATACTTAGTTGATGTTAGTGAGTCTAGAGCCAATTGTCGGTATGAGAGGGTGGAGATTTTGATCAAGGCCAATGAGAATAATCTTCACCTTGTGTGCAATAACTCTGAAAATCTTTCCTCAAGAGGGCAGCGGAGGCTTAGTCACTGAGTATATCCAATAGAGAGATTGTCAAATCTTTCAACGTTCTAGCAATCATAGGTAGAAAGGATTAATACGGAAAAGTGTTGAAGTTAAGATTCAAGGCTTTGAAGGGCGGAGAGCCCTCTCATATTCTGTTCCTTATTTAAATGTATTTTGTATAGTTAACCATATAAATACCAAGGTGGAATTATTTATTTTTGTTGCCTATCTCATTTATTGTAAATAATACCGTACTTAAATATAAAATATCTAAAATGTTGAAAATTCCTCCTGTGGAAGTCTGCATTCTGTGATGCTTTCTCAAGAGAAAACTTTGTAGATGCACACGCATGCTTATGTCCTCATTATCAGATTCCAAAACTGGCAGTAACTGCATAGATTAAAATCATTATATCATCATTGATAAAAAGAATTATTTTATTTAGCCTATTGAGATGCCTGGAGTTGTCTATCAGGCCTCTGCGGTGTACACTGTGAGAGCAGAAATCTACAGTTGCCCTTGCGGATCAGACAGTAATGTCGCAACCTCTTCAAAACGCAGCAGTAACAATAGATATTTGGGGTTTGGAGGGGGGGGGGGTACAGACCCTACTTACTAAGAGTGAAAGCTGGTAAAATTACACTCTCGTCCTGTCCAGCTCATCAGCCCCAAAAATATAATTTAGATGATTATCTATCCTCCCATTAAACCTCCTGACCCATCAGAAACCAAGTTTGGCTGCTTAAACATGCTAATGGGAAGAATAGGAGGATTAACTCTGAGGTCGTGTAATCAAAGAGCAGCACAGAAATTACCACGAAAAAGCAACTAGGATACATTATGAGCAGTAAAGAAATGTAACAATATTATCAATGATTTTCAAAAAAGAAAAATCAATACTTGGAAATTTTAAATCTTAATTAATTCTTGAGAATCTCTTATTTTGATGTGGGAGGTTTTTGGTTTATTATCTTGAATTGCCTATAGATTAATGTTTGATTGTCAGGTTAGAGAACGAGTTATAATTTGTTTAGAATGTTGAACTGGAAGGTTGGGAAATGACCCAGATAGTGCATGCGTGGAACACATAATTTTCAAATGATGAAAGCCAGGTATTTGGGATTTTGAAATGTCTTTTCTTTATTTGAAATTCACACCAGCTAAGATGAGGGTTCTGTCTGTCTGCCAATGGAAGTATGTGGTGGTTTTCAAGTTCTTTTGTGATTTAACTATTACCAGAATAATCTTGGAATCCTGTGACTTCAATAATGTTAGAGAAATCAGTCGTACGTCTGCCATGAGATTTTTTGTAAATTAACAGTTTAAGTTGTCAGGGTTTGTATAAAAAATTTACATGACCCAACAGCAGCTGCTTTTGAAAAGAAATGTTACCAGGTAGTCAGAGCAATGAGTTTCTACAATAAATGATAATTAAAGGGAGTAAGTGTTTCGGTTATCCGACTAAGCCAATAGGAAACGACAGTCTTTCAGCATTACGTGTGAGGATGGCTATACTACTTGAAGGAAATGGGTGGCATATCAAGTTGCATACTTTCATTAATCATTGCCATTTATGCATTTACTCCTTATTATCATTCTGCATACTACATATTTTGGTTCAGTTGCATACTTCAGAACAAGGTACACAAATCATGAACTGAGAACACATTGTCTTATTTAATATAATTAATTAATTACCCCGACTCAGTTTAAAATTGCCAAAATGAGCTTTTCAGCCAGTGACTTCTGGACTGTACCGCTCTGGAATTAAAAGTTTTACTGTTTCCTCATCTTCCTCTAATCCTTCTACTGGTTACTTTAAATCGATACCATAATTTTTGATCCCTCAGGCAGGAGAACAAGGTTGTTCACATTTATTCAATCTGGACTTTTTCTTTAATACTTCAATTAAGTCTTTCTCAGCCTCCTGTGTTCCTAAGTAACGAGGAAAAAGAAGCTGATTTAAGCAAATCATTTAAAGGAGAGCAGGGTAAGTGTGTGAAAGGAGACCATTTGCAGGGGCTGTGGAGAGAAAGGCAGGGATGGGGGACGGATTGGCATGTGGGGAACTTGTATAATCCTCCAACACAGCAGGACGTGATAGCCAAGTTGCCCTCCATAAATTTGGGACAAATACACTCTTTTTTCCTTCATTCACCTCTGTTTTACCTCCATAATTTTACATTTGAAATCAAACAATTCACATTTCGTTGAAATGCACATCCCAGATTTTATTCAAGGATATTTGTATACATTTTGGTTTAGCCATGTAGATAGTCCAGCACTTTTTATATACAATTCCCTCATTTCAGGGCACTGTAATATTTGGGACATTTGGCTTCACAGGTGTTTGTGAGTACTCAGGTATGTTTAATTGGTGCAGGTAGAAGAGAACTAGGCTTGCTTTGAAGCTTTTGATTATACTTGGAGTCTGTAGTTGGCATTTTTCAACCCGAGTTATGCTATCTCTGCTTCTTTATGTACAGAAGTCCTTTCTCTAATATTTTTACTTACCGCCTTGCTGCTTCCTCAAGCAACAACATCTGAAACCGCTAATGTGGTGTCTGTTTAATTTTGCATTGCTGCTCATTGAGGCAAATGAAAAGGTTAACGATAGCAACAAAACATTCTTTACTGTAGGTAATCGACACTCAACCAACAACAGTGGCTGATAAGCAGTGCATTAAAAGTCATATCATTTGGTATACTTAAGAGTTCATAAGTATATTCACATTCATATCCCAGTCCACTGCTCTTGCCATGCTGCAATATCTGGAAGCAATCTATATATAGGTTTGTTGATCATGCAGTGATTGTTCTGTTAAATCATAAAGTATAAAAATGTTGGGCAGTCATATTTCTAACGCTCATTCTCCAGATAATCATACATGGTTGTGGAAAAAAAATCTTAAGTAACCAAGTTAACAGCCATGAAGATCCATATAAATTAATAGATAAAACAATTCCCTGCATAATATTTTATCTGAAGCTTTATTTTCATGCACATGATTAAGAATATGCAATTAACCAGAAGTAACACCAACATATTTCAACTTGTGAGAAGTGAAACACAACGGCAATGTTGAGCTAAAATACCGAAAGTCTGTGGTATTTTCCAAAAATCAGCTTTTTTTGCCACCACATGCTCATTTAGTTTGAATTGAGAAACTACCAAGATTCACTATTAAAGTTTATCAGTTCACTTTGTTTTGGATAATAGATTTAAAAACAGTCTTTTGGGGAGCTCAGGGTGGCACAGTGGGCAGAGACATTAGTGCTGCCATCTTGCAACTCCAGCGAGCTGTTTTCAAATTTGTCTGTGAGGAGTTTGCATGCTCTCTCCGTGACTATATGGGCTTCCTGGAACTGCTCTAATTTCCTCCCACGTGTCAAGTGTTGTCTTGCAGTTTAATTGACTGCTGTAAATTGATTGTTTAATGTAGTTGCTTGGCAGTGGATTTAGGGGGAGGGAGAACTTGCATTGATTCAATGGACTGAGTGGCATCCTTCAAAGTAGATGATACAAGTTGACTTTACAAGATTGAGTTGTCCATGGTACAGGGCTGAATGGTGAAAGTTGGTATCTTTGGGAGTGTGCAGATTTGGAAGGTTGTTCAGGGTGGTATCAAATTCAGAATTTATTGACATGAATAAGCCATAAAATTTGGTGTTTTTCACCAGTAATCATACTGCAAACATTCCTATAAACCACCTTACAACAATAATATTTTTTAAAATAGTGCACGAAAAGTAAGGCAATGTCTTTGGTTTATTGATTATTCAGGAATCTGATGGCAGCGGGGAAGAAGCTGTCCTTGTTCCCCTGAGTGCTTGTCTTTAGGCTCCTATACTTTTCCCGATGGCAGCAGAGTAAAGAGGGCATGGCCTGGATGGTGGGTGTCTTTCAGGATAGAGGCTGCTTTTTTTAAGACATCACATCTTGTAGATGTTCTCGATAGAATGAAGTCTGGTGCCTGTGATGTCATCAGGCTGAGTTAACAACCTTCTGGAGTTTTTTTCGTGTCCTGAGAGTTGGCGCCTCCATACCAGACAGTGATGCAACCAGCCAGAACGCTCTCCACGGTCCACCTGTAGAAGTCTTCAGTGACGTACTGAATCTCCTCAAGCACCTCACAAAGTATAGCCGCTGACGAACCTTCTTTGTGACTGCATCAACATGGAGGGTCCAGGACAGATCCTCAGAGATGCTGACCACCCAGTAATTTGAAATTCTTGACCTCCTCCACTACCGAGCCCTCAATGGGGACTAGGTCGTGTTCCCCTGACTTCCTCATCTGCTTGGTTTTTATAAGGTTGAGCGCAAGGTTGTTAGCATGACATCACTCAACGTGCTGGATGTGATTCTGCCAGTGACACCAAATTTGTAGGTAGCATTGGAATTCGTATTTATTAAAGTGCACTTGATATTTTTTTTTTACCAGATCGACCATTTAATATGGTGTGGACTGAATAAATTAACTTATTTATAGCAGAGAACCAGGGATGTAGAAGGTTATTGGTGAAAAGAAGATTGACTTCTCCAGTTTCTGCTGGCCTGCTCTCTATTCTCTCTCTCCCTTCATTATCCCTCTGTCTTCTTTCCTCCACCCCTTCCCTCTCCATTCACAGAGCCTTCCCCTGCTTGCTGATGTTCTCTCCCTCCCTTATCCACCTATTCTCTCCTGCCTTTGGGACACCCCTCCCCACCCCCAGCATTTTGTCAGGTGCCTGCCTATATTTGGCTCATCTCTTGATGAAGGGCCCGAAACATTCATTATTTCTTGACTGTAAAGGGCACTGTTTGACCTGCTGAGTTTCTCCAGCATTGTGTTTTTACTTCATCCATGGTGTCTGCAGACTTCTGTGTTTTAGAAGGTTATTGGTGTCTGCAGCTGTGGCCTGTGCCCACTTTGGTACATCCATTAGAAGATACTCTAATTTTTAAGCAATAATCCAAAATATTGGAGCTTGACCCTTCTACAGCAGGGAAGAAAAAAATTTCTATGTATGAGTGTGAGCGCTGCTGTGTGAATAATTCTGATGCAAAGTCCACAGACTGTACAGCAGGCTTTAATTAGCTTAAACTTGTACACACTAGGTCTCAGTATCTTTTCTGGCTCTGTGTCTGACTGTCCCTGAAGGGGCCAGTTCGATTCTTTATACGGGCCGGTGATTGGCAGTCGGCAGGTGGGGCCAGCCTCCTGGGTTTGCCTACCTGCAGTAGACTGGTAGGAATGAGGCAAGCGTAGTGGTTGCAGCACCACAATGTGATGCTGTGAGCTTATTGTCATGCACTCAAGTACCCTGTGATGACATTCTCGATTGCTGCTGCTACATGGGTACATTAAGCACACAAACCAAAAGTATTAACTATGCAATGTGAGAGAAAAAAGATAATAAGTGTTAAAGGGTAAATATTTCCAGTTGCAGTGGTGCAAAGAAAGTGTTCTTTTAACAGTGCAGACAGGCCTTTGGTGGTCTCAGAGTAGCATTATGATTAAAGTCGTATGGAGAATGAGATTAAAGGCTGAATAGCTGTTTTGGGGGGGGGGGGGAAGGGGTGGGAGGAACCTGCTCTTAAGCCAGGAGGTACCAGATCTCACTCTTTGAAAATGTCGAATTGACTTCCACAAAGAGCAATTAATACCATACAAGATGTTAATTTTAAATCTGGGACTGATAGACTTTGGTTAACCAAAGGCATTTGAGGAATGGGGAAAAAGGTAGATAAATGGAGTCAGGGCACAGATTGGCTATGGTCAAAATGAAAAATAGAACACACATGAGGGGTTAAGTGTTTCTGTACCTGTTTTCCTAAATCAATGCTTATATGCCATTTGTTCTGATAGCAGTACAGTTAATGGCTTTCAGAATTCATTCTTATCGAAATGACTGACAGCCAGATATGCTACATCTGTTTGAAAATCTGCATGGGAAAATACATTGGACCAATCTCCTTTTATATCAGCTGTTCGGCATATGTTTATCCTCTGGTATGTTAATCAAGACATAATACAACCATAAATCATTCTGTGAGGTAAAATATTCAAATCCTTTGAAGTCGAGATCTTAAGAAGAACCAAAGAAAATGTCTTCTCTGCTTATCCTGACCATACCACAACAAATCCATGCAAAGTTAAAAAGCTAATCAAAGCTCAGAAAACACAAAACCTTTTGGAGTTTATTGAAGGCATTCCTGCTGTGTTAAGCAGACATTTGTCAACTTTGGCCGGAAATAAGATCAATAACATCTGAAATAATGCTTGAGTGACCAAAACTTTATTGGAAACAGATTCTTCTTAATCTTAAGTGTATAAAAATGATAATTCTTCATCATAACTACATCATTTTATTGCTCAATTCCAATTACACTAGATGATGTAATTTCCAAAGGAACATTTTTTTACCAATATTTCATTTTTATTATCTTTAACCGTTCAGATTCTAAAACTATTTGCTTGTGATAGGATGATGTAATGTAATTTGTAACCAATGTTTCATTATCCATCTGTATGTTCACTCCATCTCTACTACAGTAAAAACATTTGTTCTCATTCCTTTTGGATTACTGTGAGTGCAAGTTCAGATTTAGTTAATTAAGATAGGAATTAATCTTAACTGTTGATGGGATTTTTAATGTCTTTACAAAGCTGATGAAGCTTTGTAATTGTTGGGTTAATAAAGGTATAATGTACAATGACATGCCAAGCAATGCAAGTCTTTAATAGATGATTCTGGTTGTTGCCCCAGGGTTGCCAGAGTAATAGAAGGGTGACCTATAGCATGTTTCTAAGTGAGCTGTGTTTCCAGAACCAATGGCCAGCTAGCCACTTGGAGGGAAAGTGAAATCTGGCTTCCCACTCACAAGGCATCCAACTTAACTGCATGAGAACTACGAATTCTGAGGTGGGAACGTATGGGAGCATGGTTTTGGGGTCATGATCAATGAAACTGAGAGGAGTGTGGCAATCATACTGAAACACAATCTTGTCATTTTTAACTAATGAAATTTTTAGAAAATCATTTAAAGTTTTAACAATTAGTTCATTTTTCATGATTTACATTTTGATGAATGGCATTTAATTTTAATCTAGATATACGGAATGGTATATCTTGGCCTTATGGCCCAAGATCCTGCGCCACACAATTAATCTACACCCTGAGTTCTTTTTGAACGGTGGGAAGAAACAGGAGCACCCAGAGGAAATCCACACAGACACAGGGAGAGAGCAGAAACTCCATACAGGCAGTGTATTTGCTAACTGCTATGCTAACAATACCATCCATAATCTTTGCATCTTTAGCCCCTTTTCCACTGGCATCTCATTTAATTGGCCATACAGTGTCCTGGGATAGGAAGCCCCCCTTGTGCTGTTTCCACTGGGCCAACTTTAACTGGGACACTAATTGGTTTTCCACTGAACACATTCATCTCCAGGGATCAGTGTGTTCTACCTTAATGGGTGACTTTCTGCTGTCCCTTTTCCACTGGTTTTATCAGCACCCCGGGGTCAACAAATGCCGCGGACATGAGTAGCGGAAGAGGCAGTTAATCCCCAGCGTGAAGTGACATCATTTGATGCTGGCATTCGGACAATGTTCCTTTTACACTGGACTGTGTCCCGGTTAATTCCTGGGACAGGGTGCCAGTGGTAAAGGAGTTTTTCACAGCCAGAAAAGCTGGGTGATGGACTTTGCCAGCCATGTTTCGGGGGTAGGATGCTGGTGCACTATTGGAGATCCTGCTACTCTAGGTATGCCGGTGACACCTGGGGTCCTTTGAACCAGCTTGAGGATCTTTTGCTTGGTGAGACAGCAGGATGCAATTCTTTAGCAGTAGAATCTGGCTCAATAAAATTTGATTGTTTGGACACCTAGATGGATAGAGCTACATACCGTGATAATTAATGTGATTAGTATTGATGAGTACTTGATGGTTGACCAGGATATGATGGGCTGAAGAGCCTGTGTAAGGCAAAGAGATACCTGAGAGATGGTCCTATGGGGATGTGAAAAATGTTAATTGAGGTCCGACTCAAAATTAAGTGGTGAAACGACACACAATACAGATTGAAACTGAAATAAGGTTATTCTAAATTCAACAATATTCTTGTGTGCAGAGGGTGATCAACATTTGGAGTGTGAAATTAAAATCTTCGACTTCCTATTGCACCTAATTGTTTTAAGTGTGGGATGACTTGAGTTGGGCCAAATCACCCTTTTAAAAAAAAAGTACACTGTGTGTCCTGATACTGCGCGACAGCAATGTGGTTGAATTGCATTCAGTGGAGGATCGAGGTTTGCTTAACTCGTAGGGCTCACCCCCTTCTCCAAACTCCTGATCATAGGAAGGGCTTTCAAGTGAGTGAGATCTGGTTCTGCAGAGCAAGTTTGAAGAGAATGGTGGAAATGAAAGTTTAAAAATGTACAAAGCAAATGGATGTCAAAGCAACAAATGAAAGCTCTTAGAGGAATAGTTATTTTGGGAGAATGAGTAGCAAAATTTAATGTTTAATTGCTGCTTTTTTTCAATTTTGGGAAGGATCAAATAAGTATTGCAATTATGCTAGAACATCAGCTTCATTGACTGGAATAACTGATAGACGAATTGTTGATATAGAGGGCATGAATTTGCTGTAACTTAAATATCTGCCTCAAAATCACAGAAAGCTTACTGTGCAGGAAGAAATTTAGAGTCTGCACCAGGTTTAAAAAAAAATTATTGCCATATTCCATCTCTCATGTCATTGACCTGGTGGTTAAGATAATCTATATGTCTGAACTGTAGTTTATTCTTCTTTGGCTTGGCTTCGCGGACGAAGATTTATGGAGGGGGTAAATGTCCACGTCAGCTACAGGCTCGTTTGTGGCTGACAAGTCCGATGCGGGACAGGCAGACATGGTTGCAGGGGAAAATTTGTTAGTTGGGGTTGGATGTTGGGTTTTTCCTCCTTTTCTTTTGTCAGTGAGGTGGGCTCTGCGGTCTTCTTCAAAGGAGGTTGCTGCCCGCCAAACTGTGAGGCGCCAAGATGCACGGTTTGAGGCGAGATCAGCCCACTGGCGGTGGTCAATGTGGCAGGCACCAAGAGATTTCTTTAGGCAGTCCTTGTACCTCTTCTTTGGTGAATCTCTGACACGATGGCCAGTGGAGAGCTCGCCATATAACACGATCTTGGGAAGGCGATGGTCCTCCATTCTGGAGACGTGACCTACCCAGCGCAGTTGGATCTTCAACAGCATGGATTCGATGCTGTCGGCCTCTGCCATCTCGAGTACTTCGATGTTAGGGATGAAGTCGCTCCAATGAATGTTGAGCATGGAGCGGAGACAACGCTGGTGGAAGCGTTCTAGGAGCCGTAGGTGATGCCGGTAGAGGACCCATGATTCGGAGCCGAACAGGAGTGTGAGTATGACAACGGCTCTGTCTACGCTTATCTTTGTGAGGTTTTTCAGTTGGTTGTTTTTCCAGACTCTTTTGTGTAGTCCTCCAAAGGCGCTATTTGCCTTGGCGAATCTGTTGTCTATCTCGTTGTCGATCCTTGCATCTGATGAAATGGTGCAGCCGAGATAGGTAAACTGGTTGACCGTTTTGAGTTTTGTAGTCATGGTGGGGAGCTGGCTGATGGAGGACCTCAGTTTTCTTCAGGCTGACTTCCAGGCCAAACATTTTGCCAGTTTCCGTAAAACAGGACGTCAGGCGCTGGAGAGCTGGCTCTGAATGGGCAACTAAAGCGGCATCGTCTGCAAAGAGTAGTTCACGGACAAGTTGCTCTTGTGTCTTGGTGTGAGCTTGCAGGCGCCTCAGATTGAAGAGACTGCCATCCGTGCGGTACTGGATGTAAACAGCATCTTCATTGTTGAGGTCTTTCATGGCTTGGTTCAGCATCATGCTGAAGAAGATTGAAAAGAGGGTTGGTGCAAGAACGCAGCCTTGCTTCACGCCATTGTTAATGGAGAAGGGTTCAGAGAGCTCATTGCTGTATCTGACCCGACCTTGTTGGTTTTCGTGCAGTTGGAGAACCATGTTGAGGAATATATGCTCTTGAAATTAATATTAGTAAAGGCCATTCTGGCCAATAAGAGTAATCCTTTGACAGATTTGACAGTGTTTGTTTATTTAGATGTAATGAAAAGTTAAGGTAATGATGAATAATAAAATGTAAACCATTTTGTTATCAAAGTAAAATGGAATGGGTGGTTTAGGTGCACATTTAATTGAAATCCTTTTTTTTCTGAATGAGGAATTTCGAGACAGCATTTCTAAGGTGTGTATGCTTCAGTCATCACCCAATCTCGTCGGAATGAATGGAATTTTTTCTAAATTCATGACATTAATCAGTTTAATGACAGATTTTTCACAGTCATCTCCAGCATAGCACCTGATTCACTGAGTGAGTTTCCTGACACAGACTCTGAAAGACCTTTGAGCTTCTCATTTTGTGTTTAGAATTAAATTCCAGCTTGACTGAGTTTGAGGCTTGGATTTTTACCTTTAAATGCTAAAGTATATTTTACATGTTTTGCTGTTTTGCATTTCTCTTGCTTCTCCTCTGCTTTCTGCTGTTTTCTTCATTTCTGTACAACTCAGCCCAATACTTGCAGCCACCAGCTACCTCCTGAGAACAAGTGTTCACTGCTTCGTGCAGTTGGCTGGCACCTGGAATGCTTGCTATCAGCCAGGCTCTACTTGTAGAATGTCTCTTTATTCCCAAGTTTCTTCTGGATTACCTAATCTAATTAAACGATAAACCCTGAATGGAGCAAGTGTGTGAGGTTCTGCACCCGATGTTCAGTAAGTCAGTCTCCAAAATTAAATGCCGCCTATCTCGAAAAGGTGCAACAGCCTATTCCAGTTTACTGGAATCTTTGTTCCCTGTAAGAGTGAATGAACAATCCCTGTGCATGGGAAAACTGTTCAGAGAGCTTATTAGGATTGTTTAAATTATCCATGGAATCCAGCTGGATTGGCTGCCACTCTATAAACACAAGGGCATCTGGGGGAAAAAAACTGGTTATTTTGAACCCGATATGGTGCTTTCAGAAAGGTAATTAAATGAAGAGGCAAAATTTGAAGAATTTTGGGTTTAAAAATTTTCTTTGAAAATAAATAAAAAATAATTAATTGCACCTACACTGAATACGAAATCAGAAGACGGGTATAACAATTTTAATACTCCAAACAAATTAAAATCTGATTTGCTTCAGCTTATAAATTTTAGAGTATTTTACTTCCTTGTAAAATAGATACTCTATCTTGAAGAAACCTTGTACAAAGTTAAACCAAATACTTCTGCACTGTTCCCACTTAAATTGTCCTCAAGGCATCGGAACACTCCTTAAGTTATTTCTGAGCAACTGAACATGAAAACGTATCCTCTGAAAACTAATGATTTATGAGATTCTTTCCATGTCATTGTTCACACTCACCACTCCTCAGATTGTAAGTTACTTTAGAAAATCCAATTTGTAAAGTTAATTTAAAAAGGCATGGATTTTGTGAAAGAATATATTTGCTTTCAAAAGTACAGCAGTGATGTTGGAAGCTCCTTTATTAGTAAAGATTCTCATAGGTTCCCAAATAAAGCAATTGATTTAATATCATCTAAACCATTGACATTGAGACTCAACAAGGAGAAAGCAGAGCACTTGAAGTATAAGGACAAAAAATCCTGGAAATACCCAGGAAGCTAATTACCATCTGAGAAGAAAGAAACTGTTTCGTAATCCATATTTTCCTGCATGAGGCCATTACTCTGCCTGTCCTGAATTTACCTGTTGCAAATCAGTTTTCATGACTAAGACCATCCCTGTAATGAACAGTGCTGGAAAGACCTCCACTGAAGTATTTGGGTGATGTGTGACTCTGCAGAGTTATTCAGTGTTCAAGGGGTGCCAAAGATTCTAAAGGGATAAATATTGAAGGAATGGAATTCCTTTCAATTTCCATATAGGACTGGGTTGAAAGGCAGTGCCTACAAAACAAATCGTATATAGTGACTGGCTCTCTACAACAAGGAGAGTCCTTCTCATAAAATCGCATGTTCCCAATGACTGATGTCTGGCAAAGAACAAAATTGGCTCTGTTTGAATCAAGTGATTCCTCTTTCTAAAACATAGCAAAAGGTTAGACACTACCTGTACCTCCAGTTCCACTGGCATTCATTGCCATAGACACCTTGACTGCTGCTGTCTGGGCAGTCTTTAGTGTTCTTCCAGATTTCTATTGTGAAGCACCAATTTCTGACATACTGTTCTCTGAGAGTTTGGAGAATTGCTTCTCAAACACCCTTGAGGAATGGTAGCTGCTAAGAAGCTTTGTCTACCTCCTCTACCTTCCAGCTGCTCCTACTGCTGTAAGGACCTGGACTCATTCCCCTTGTCAAGCTCTGTTGCAAAGGGAAATCCTTCCAATGCACCTGCGTCTGGGAGCAGCTGGTTTGTGCAGAGCAATCTTAATTCAACGAACAGTCCTTCAACACTTGCCTCACCATTCCCCAGAGTTCTGCAATTTGAACCTTCTCGAGAAAGATCCAAACAATTGTGGATGCACCAATACCATGAAGAAACCAACAAGCAATTAACATGTTGTTTAGGATTTCTTAAAGTACTCGAGATGGCAGAGGTCGACAGCATCGAGTCCACGCTGCTGAAGATCCAGCTGCGCTGGATGGGTCACGTCTCCAGAATGGAGGACCATCGCCTTCCCAAGATCGTGCTATATGGTGAGCTCTCCACTGGCCACCGTGACAGAGGTGCACCAAAGAAAAGGTACAAGGACTGCCTAAAGAAATCTCTTGGTGCCTGCCACATTGACCACCGCCAGTGGGCTGATAACGCCTCAAACCGTGCATCTTGGCGCCTCACAGTTTGGCGGGCAGCAACCTCCTTTGAAGAAGACCGCAGAGCCCACCTCACTGACAAAAGGCAAAGGAGGAAAAACCCAACACCCAACCCCAACCAACCAATTTTCCCCTGCAACCGCTGCAATCGTGTCTGCCTGTCCCGCATCGGACTTGTCAGCCACAAACGAGCCTGCAGCTGACGTGGACTTTTTACCCCCTCCATAAATCTTCGTCCGCGAAGCCAAGCCAAAGAAGAAGAGGATTTCTTAAATAATATTGGTGGTAAAGGGAACTGAGGGGTGTGTTTCTTTCTGAAATTACACCGATAAAGAGTAATACGTTACCAACTATTTGACTAAAATTGTAAAAGAAATATCAAAAAAGCCTTTCCTCTTCAGAAAATAACTGGACCAGTGTCTATTCATGTTATATTTCTCCAGCATACTTTGCACATTCTCTAAAATCTTTATTAACTTACTCATGGTTTCACATAATAGTACATAAAACATCAAGTTTTTGCATTTTCTCTATGAAATTCTGTTGAAATTAAATCATGCTTTCAGTTCATTTTACTCTGGAATATATAATTTTCAAAGGACACAACTAGATTAGTAAACCAATTATAGTAAAACCCCAGGTATCTGCTACCCTATGGGGATTGGTACATGCCAGAAATGTGTATTTACAGTTGCTTGAGATTTCTCTTACAAGGCCTAATTAATATACATGCACTAAGAATAAACAGTTTAAAAGACAAAAGGCAAAAATACCACTCTGTACAGGTACTTGCACTGAACAAACAATTTCCATGAATTTATGAATCTTACAGCGTTTTGCTTTATTTTTAGACATATTCTTTTAAAACATTTAACTGCTGCTGCCTCCCCCCCTCCCCACAGAGCTGCCCAAAAGCCGAACAATTAACATTATAGATAATTAATCCCCCCTCCCCCAAGTTTACAGATAAATCCTCTGAGAGGGGCAATTCTTACTAAACAGGGATAAGGAGAGACTTTAAGAGAGTCACTACATCAGCAAGAAGAATCAATTGGCTCTTCATCCTGGGCGACGGCATTGATGTTTCATACAACTTTATTCAAACTGCTGCTACGAGAAAAGCATAACCAAGGCCCTCCACTGGCTGAATATTTGCTCCCATCTTCACCACAGATTTATGTCTTACTTCAGAGAGCATTTACTTTTATAATTTTAAACTTGTGTATTTTTACCTTTTTTTTAAATTTACTTTCCTTGTTTTTATTTTGCCTGTTGCTTGAGGTTGCTTGAATTTCAGATACCAGGAGTTAACTGTACTTTTAAAATCAGAAAATGCAACTTTACAAATTGCAGCGAAACCAGAGAATCTGCAGGTGTAATTTGTCAGATTGTTCAAGAGTATATTCTTTAAACTTCCAATAGCATAGACCGACAAGTCCTAAATTTGGTATTTACATCATTAATACGCTCTCCAAAAATGGTGCTGGAAATAATTCTAATTGATAATTGAAGTTTAATAAGTTCAGGGTCATGGCAAATTAAGACTCCTCCATTTTTATGAAATATTTCTTGATGGAATGGACAGAAGTTTTCTGTTACATGTTAGGATACATGTGCAAAGATGAAAAGGGATTCAAGAAATTAAAAGGGTCATCTGAAACTGCAAGGTATCACGGTAAAAATGTTTTCACTTCAAATGAAGCATCATGTGACATTTTATAATGTATAGTGGAGAAACTTTTGATTTAATCACTCTTTTGAAGTTTATTTTCCCATGAATATTCAAGTGTGTGTAGAAATACCCAGTTTTTCTGAACTGGACCCTCCAGAAACTGCCGAGCCACAGCAAACCTTCAGAAACTGCTTATCATTCCTTGAAATCCTCTAATTATGGGATATTGGGAAGCAGCCTTTAGTTTTGCCCGCTGGTATTTTGAGCTCAGCTCCCTTTTCAAGGAGATGAGCAAAATATTCTTTTCTACCCTGTACACAATCTGCATGAACAGCATTCCTCTGTCCAGTCATCCCTTTATCCCCAGACACATCTGCAGTCCACTTGACTGCTCTTTGCTGACAATGCAATCCTTACTTTCTACAATTACTCTAATCAATTGTAAGTGCAAGAAAGAAGTCTGATTTGTGAACAAATTGTGGTCAGAAATATATGTGAAGTAGTGAATGGGGCTGTTGTAAGTCAGGACTAATGTTTACTCACAGCCAGCAAAATGAAACAAAGGAGTTAAATTTTTTTTACTGCATGAATAGATTTAGAGTGAACTTTTAATCAGGACGAGATGGAACATGATCTTTAATTAATTAAATTAAAATATTTTGAAGGAATGCCTGGATATTGAGCATGCGCATTCATTCATCTGGCGTTTTAATGCAGCCAAGATGGGTTGATGTTTGTATTAAAATTGGGAATACAGTCACATGAACAAAAAATTCCTGTCACCAGTTGTTTGCTTAACTTGAATGATTGCATTTCGATAACTCATCAGGATGTCTACTAAATTTTGAGCATTTTTCTCTTTCATGCATTAATTGTATGTTTTGCTTTTTGGATCTAAATTGCATGGGGGAAATGTCACTTCTGGCTACTGTTGGTTCACAATTATGTTATAGGATTAGCAGCCAAGAGTTCTGGACCATTGATCCAGGGAAGAGTTGAAATCCTACCATTGTGGTGAACACGCACCAGCCACAGTTCAGCAGTAATTAGGGATTAATAAACACAAACATCGCCAGTGATCACCACATCCTTCAAATCAATTTAAAAAAATGTTTTCCCCCAATTTCACCCCTTTCCTGGAGGAGAGCTGTGCATTGTAGTTTCTGAAAGGGAGTTTACTGATTATTTCTCCAGGATGACCCTGAGACCATTGCTGGCCAGCAATGGGAAGGCTGTAATTAATGACACAGCATAGAAGTGGTACCATTGAAAGGAACAATTTATTGGGGAGACAGCCCATCAACAATAACTTTTGAATGAAGTCTCTCTGAATCATTGAAAAACAGGTGGGCATCTGGATAAAAAACTGGGTGGGGGAGGAAGAGGAGAAGCATAGACTTATGGGTAAGAGGATGCAGATGGGAGGGAAGAACAGAGAGAAGATGAGAAGAGATAGGGGGGAGGTCAAAGGGTTAAGAGGGCTAGCTCCTAGTTCTGTGATAGGAGGGCAGGAATGGGTTTGGAAGCTGGAGGAAAGGAAAGAGAGGTTGCGGGTGGGGGGGGGGGTGGGGGGGGTGGGCGCGTGGCCATGCGAAGAACCAAGACAGACATGTTTTGGTTGAGCATAAAGAGTGCTAAATAGACTTGAAAGTCAAGATTTTCTTCATCAAAAATGGATAAATCTAGCACAAAGAAGCCAAGGCAACTGAGAACAAAGACTAAAGAAGCTCCTCTTCAACTGGGAAATTCAGGTGAAAGTCCTAAAGGGAACGGTGCAAAATTGGCAACGGGCCAGCTGAACCAGGTAAAATTGGTGACTCGGGTCAAGAGCTGAGCATCATCCTGGAAAAGATGGAGAATTTGAGTAACTGACTCATAATTGTTGAAATGGTATGAGAGATATGATGGAAAAAAATGAACAAAATAAAAAAGATAGTTGAAGATCTATGGGTCGAGAAGATGTTAAATTGATGAAAATGCAGGAAAAACGAGGCTTTGGGGAAAAAAGCCAAAGAATGGGAGTTAGATAAAAAAGGTCTGATTGACAAAATTGATCATATGAAGAACTTCAGTCGACGGAACAATGTCCAAATTATCAGACTAAAGGAAGGAATTGAGGGAAGAGACCTGGTGAACCTTTTTCAAAAATGGATTCCACAAGTGTTGGAAGAAGACAAATTTGGGGAAAAACTGCATATCGAGAGAGCTCACCAAGCACATGGACCAAGAAGAGCAGGCGACCAGAGACCAAGATCATTTCTGGTAAGGCTTTTAAGCTAGCAAGAACATTAGATAATTCTGCGAGCAGCATATGATAACACTAAGCAGAATAATGGGCTTCCTGAGGCTGATCTTAAAATGTACTATTTTTTCAAGACTTTATCTCGTCCTTAATTAAACAAAGAAAAGACAATTAGGTACTAAAAACTTGAAATATTCAATAATATACTCCGTGACTTTGAGGGTTGAAGTAGCAGAAGGGAAGTGGTGATTTTTCAAGACCAAAGACTTTCTGCAAAGTTTGTAAAAAATAAAAAAAAATAGAGGTTGCCAAAGGAAAAGATTGTGAAAATATTTATAATGGAATTAAGTAAAAGTAGTGAAAATTGTATTTTTTATTTTTGCTAAACTGTCTTGTATTTATTGTTTAAAAGTAAAATGTATAGAAGTGTTCACAGAGAGCCCAGTAAAAGGGAAAGAAATCTGAAAAGTAGTAGCAAGATGGAGACTCCAGTCTAAGAGGGAGAATGGCACCTGGAAAAGAGTAACAAAAAAATTGTGCTAAAGGGAGAGGTTCTACTTCCTTGAGAGATTCTGTGGGCTTTCAGGGCTCTACGTATACATCACCATCATATGATATTATATGTTTTTCTTAAAGGGGAAGGATCACTATTATTTAAAGAGTCAAAGAGATGCTATTGTTAAAAAATATTGTTTTAAAGAAGAATATGGATAGAAAATTGAAATTTATTACTTTTAATGTTGATAGAGTTAATGGGTAGGTGAAGAGAAAATGGGTCTTGGCATACCTTAAAAAAAATTAGAAGTCTGATATAGTATTTTTACAAGAAAAACCATTATACCAAATTGAAACGCACAAAATTAAAAAGAGGATGGGTGGGGAAGTAATATCATCTTTATTTGGATCAAAAGTAGGAGGTGTAGTGATTTTAATTAATAAAAATATACCAATAGAAATAGAAGAGACATTAATGGATCAAGCTGGAAGATTTGTAATGGCATATTGTAAAATTTATGCAGAATCGTGAACTTTTATTAATATTTATGCACAAAAATATGGCGATTAAGTCTTTATAAAGGAAATTTGTTTAAAGGTGCAGGGGAAGACAAAATGCATTGATTGAAGGAGATTTCAGTTTTTGTTTAGATCCAATATTGGACAATTCAACGAGAACAATAGCAAGGACAAAAGCTGCAAAAATTATCATTTATGAAGGATTTAAATTTAATATATGGAGGTGGATCAACCCCTTAGAAAGAGACTGTTCATTCAACTGAAGGGTACATGATTCACATACAAGGATTGACCTATTTTTGATATCTGCTCAGTTACAAAGTAGAGTGGTAAAAATGGAATATTTGTCGACTTTTATCAGACCACTCACTGTTAATTTTAACTATTATGATGATGGAAAAGCAAGAAAGTATGTATAGATGGTGCCTTAATTCTACATTATTAAAGAGGAAGTATTTTTGTGAATTTATTAAGAGTCAGACAGAAATATTTTGTGAAAACAATCTTCCTTCTACTGACAATAGTTTTCTAATATGAGACAAAGCTAACTTGAGGGGACAAATTATTTCTTATTCTAAAAATCTTAAGAGAGAATATACAAGAGAATTAGAAGGTTCAGAGAAGGACATAACAAATTTGGAAAAAGAATATCAGATATCAGGAACACAAGAAAAATATAGAATATTAGAAAATAAAAAGTTACAATATAACCCACTACTAACACATAGAATGGAAAAAAATTATACTAAAAACCAAACAAGAATATTATGAGCTAGGAGAACGGGAACACATGTTATCTTGGCAGGTAAAAACAGAAGAGTTATCCAGAATGATAAATGCAATAGAAACTGAAATTGATGTTATAATGTATAATCAAAAAGAAATAAATAACATTTAGACAATACTATGTGAAACTATATAAATCAGAATTAGTAGGAGAAGAAAATGAAATGGAAGAATTATTAACAAATATTGAACTGGAAGAGAGAGAAAAAGATGATTTAGATGCACCTTTTTACAAGGGAAGAAACAGAGAAAGCTTTAGGTAATTTACAAGTTAAGATGGGTTCCCTCCTGAGTTCTATAGACAATTTAAAGATTTGTTGATGCCTCTTTAGATGGATGTTTTTTGACCAGGCAATGGAGAGCCAAACCCTCCTAGAAACCTTTATAGGACCTTATAGTCCTACTAAAGAAAGGTAGAGATCCACTAAAAGTCTCATCATACAGACAAATATCACTTCAGTATGCAGACTATAAAATTATAGCAAAGGCAATAGCTAATAGATTGGGTGAGTATTTACCAAAATTAATACATACAGATCAGGTGGGATTTGTTAAAGGAAGTCATTCTTCAAATAGTCTAAGTACATTATTTTCAATATAATACACATGGAAAAATCAAGGTTGAATCCAAACATAACTATTTCATTAGATGCAAAAAAGGCATTCATCCAACTAGAATGGTCTTTCTTATATAAAACAGAAAAAATTGGTGGAGGCAGAAAATTCATAAATTGGATAAAAACTCTTTATCATAAGCCAAAAGCTAAAATTATAAGTAATAACCAAATGTCATCTATTTTTCCATTGAGTAGACTGAGTAGACAGGGATGTCCCCTATCTCCAGCACTATTTATTCTAGCTATTGAACCTCTGGTAGAGACTATTAAAAAAAAAAGATCGAAATATTAAGGGCTTAAAAGTTGGACAAAAAGAACACAAAATTAGTTTATTTGCTGCTGATGTGCTATTATATACGTCTGACCCACCTGAATCACTCAAAAGATTACAAACAATACTAGAAAAATATGAAAGAATATCAGGATATAAAATAAATATGGATAAAAGTGAGATAATACCATTGCAGAATATTGATTATAAAAGATATCGAAAATGCAGTAGATTTAAATAGAAGAAGGATGGAATTAAATATTTAGGAATAATAACATAATAATTTACAGAACTTATATAAGCTTAATTATATCCATCTAAAATAAAAAAGATTTCCAAAAATGAAAATATCTGCCAATTATGTTAATTGGAAGGGTAAATTGTATAAAATGAAGGTAATGCCAAGACTCAAGTTTCAATCATTGCCTATTGTACTAACTAAAAATGTCTTTAAATTATTACATAATTGTACAAGACCATTTCTATGGAATAACAAAGTACCAAAAATTGCACTGGAAGTCGACAATGATACTGTTGAGTTGGAGCATGCTGAGACAATATAAGGTATTGCTCCTCCAATTTGTGCGTAGCCTCTCTGTGACAGTACGTTAGACGTAGTGTGGCAATAGGGTGTGAAATTGAAATGGTTGGCCACTGGGAAATCCTTGCTATTACAACGGACAAGGGAAGTTCTTGCTATTGCAACATACAAAGCAATGGTGCTCAATGAAACAATCTCCCAGACTGTGTCCAGTGTCCCTGGCATGGATGAAGCCACATCAGTAGCACCAGATGTGGTAAATGATCTTACAATTTCACAAATGATGTGCTCCTTACCTTAGAAAGGCTGTTTGGTGTGGGAAGAGGTGCAAGTGCAATTGTAACATTTCTTGCAGACACATGGGTAGGTACCAAGGGAACAATTGGTAGGAAGGGATGTGTGGGAAGGAGGGAGTGATCCCTGCAGGGAAGGGAGAGGAAGATGTGATGGGATCCTATTGCAGGTAAATACAAGGGGAATCCTCTCCTTACTATGTTGGGTGGATAAGTAGCCAGGGTAGATGTGTGGGGAAATAGAGATGTGGTTGAGGGCTGAGTTAATGGCAGTAGCGAGGAAGCCTTGTTTTCTGATGAGGGACATCTCAGATGTCTTGGAATGGAAGGCCTAATACTAGGACCTTGGGATTCTTTTTTTTCCCTGCAGGCAAGACAGAATTACAGTTTATTGATATTGCAAATAAAATTGTACTCAACGTACACATGTAAACACAAAGAAATGTAAACAAACAGTGTGCAATACAGAGAGTAAAAGAAAATCAATAAATTGTAAAAGTAAGAGTCCTTAAATGATTCCCTGATTGTGTTTGTTGTTGAGGAATTTGATGGGAGAGGGGAGGCAGATGTTCCTGAACCTAGCTGTGCGAGTCTTGACAGGGGAATTGAGGGTCAGGCCCAAAACATTGACTACCTTATAGTTTGGCGTCATCCATTGTCTCCAGGCAATGGCCACGACATGGTCATGACACAGGAATGGGGGAATTGACTTGTGCATCCTGTCACTTACACACAGGAGCAGAAGAAATTGCAATCCTTTGCAAATGGGAAGGAGAGAGACATTTGGTTGGGTTTGCAGGGAGAGCCAGTTACTTTATTTTCCAAATGTTTCTGCCTAATTTAAGGCACAATGGCCAAAGAAAAATCTCGGCCAGAATTAGACCCTATAGGGTAAGGAATTATGACGTTTATTGTTTTTGTTTTACCTCTTTTGATCAGTTCTTTGTTTCCAATTTTAGATCTGTTATTTGAATTCCATGAGTGACTCAAAGCTTCGGAATTGATTATTTTAAATATTTTATTCCTTTGCAATGATTTTCATTGCCAATGGAAAATCAAAAACCTCAAAGCTTCATTGTTAGTTTTCAAAATGAATTCCATAGTAATTTCCAAGTTTTAATTTTTATTTATTTCCTTTTTTTTTGTTTGCCAGGAAATGTGGTTATGTTACTGGACCAGCAGCCAGAGCTCTGGACTACTGATCCAGAGACACAGGTTAAATCCCACCACAGCAGCTAGAATTTAAATTCAAGTAGCTTGGTGCAAAATTAATGTCCTTCGGGAAGAAAATCAACCCTCTTATGACTCCGCACCCATTTGTAAGAGCCCTCTCAATTCTGCATCAATTAGGGGTGCTCGGTAAATGTAATCAGTGAGATCTAGAATCACTGCATGAATAATCACCTGCAAATCAGTTGGCTTCTGTGGCCCTGACATATCTTGATCTCATACCTGTCCATAGTGTGCAGGGATAATGGCATGGGTGTCAGTAGCAGATTTAGTAAAGGGAATAGTTCTGCTGTGAATGAAAATGCACACAGCCTTACTTTCTCATGAGTCCCCAGATTACGAGGAGACTGCTTTCCTTTCTTTCCAATTTTGGAACTCGTGAGAGTAACTCAAACGTCCATATCAGATCGGCTGATTTAATTCAGTGTCAGAACTGAGGCAATCTGCTGAGCACAATACAAACTTTTGCATCACCTCAGTGAACCTTTTGGTCATAATGTTTTTTGAGTGGTTTTTACACTTCATCAGGTAAGATCAGGCATAGAGTCAAAACATTTATCTTTCTTTGGCTTGGCTTCGCGGACGAAGATTTATGGAGGGGGTAAAAAGTCCACGTCAGCTGCAGGCTCGTTTGTGGCTGCCAAGTCCGATGCGGGACAGGCAGACACGATTGCAGCGGTTGCAGGGGAAAATTGGTTGGTTGGGGTTGGGTGTTGGGTTTTTCCTCCTTTGCCTTTTGTCAGTGAGGTGGGCTCTGCGGTCTTCTTCAAAGGAGGTTGCTGCCCGCCAAACTGTGAGGCGCCAAGATGCACGGTTTGAGGCGTTATCAGCCCACTGGCGGTGGTCAATGTGGCAGGCACCAAGAGATTTCTTTAGGCAGTCCTTGTACCTTTTCTTTGGTGCACCTCTGTCACGGTGGCCAGTGGAGAGCTCGCCATATAACACGATCTTGGGAAGGCGATGGGTCCTCTACCGGCACCACCTACGGCTCCTAGAACGCTTCCACCAGCGTTGTCTCCGCTCCATCCTCAACATCCATTGGAGCGCTTACATCCCTAACGTCGAAGTACTCGAGATGGCAGAGGTCGACAGCATCGAGTCCACGCTGCTGAAGATCCAGCTGCGCTGGATGGGTCACGTCTCCAGAATGGAGGACCATCGCCTTCCCAAGATCGTGTTTATCTTATAATTGATTTTATTTACGTTAAATATACAAAATCTTTGGAGATGGAAATGTTTACAACAATGAATAGTAATGCAGCTCAAAACTCAGGCATACTTCGAGAAATTAATTGATTAAGTCCTTATTTATACCCTTCCTTGCTGCTAATGTGGTGCCTTGGTCTCATGAACATGGTAACTTTTATAGCCCTCTCAGTGACTATATAGGCTGTCAGTTATTTTCCTTGTTTGCTGTTGTACAAGCAGTATGATCATATTTATGACAGTTTCTCACAATATTTCAAGGCCTGGTGGGGCACCTGTGGTATCTTTAACCTTGTTCTTATCTCTGTGAAACCATTTCGTTTCACTTATTTTGAAGCAATATTTTTTTCAAACTTAGCTTCCCAGTAAGACTGTTCAAGATGGTGGTTTCACAGTTTAATCTTCTATGCTCTACTCTATTTATGATTTTGTGAACCATCCTTTTAAAGTACATTAAAGTTGAATTTTAAAAGTGCATACAGAAGAGTCCAAAATACTGCAGCTTAGTAGTCTTTAGATGAAATAACTTAATGTACTTTCTAACAATAAATATATTTTTTATTATGTAACTAATGCAGGCTGTTTTGCATGTTAAATTGATCAGTTATAATTATGTTTGTTACATAGCCGCTGCGTTGCAAGAAAATATTCCCAATTCCCCGGAACACATGCTGTGCAAAAAGCTCGGAATGGGAATGAGGGTGCCATTCCCATTCTGGCATTTTAACTCCTAGACCCCTTGTCAATTTCCCGGAATGCCTGCAGTCTGAAGTGAACTGTAGGCATTCCGTGAATAACAGGCTAATGAATAGGATGTTGCCGCAGTGGGGTTGCAAATCTCGTCTCTTTACTTACCACACTTCAGGTACGCTGTCTAAACTTGCTTAAAGAAATGGAGATTTGAAGTTTTGGTCATTCGTGGGTGAACGACCAGTGCCGAAATGACGGACATTCTTCAGACCGGTAAAATCACGCAAAGTCTATCTTAAAAAAAAACATAAATGAAACAAACTGGTAGAAAACTGGGTGGGGAGGAAGAAACTTTTTTTTTGAACTTGAGAACATTCCCAGTGGCAATGGTGTAAGTTTGCCTTTTGTTGGCGAATTGGCCAGCGGTGCTATTTGGTTGGTCATTCCAATGGTGCAGTCACCCCCACACATGTTTTGTTCTGGGATGCAGAACTATTTCCAGGCAAGACTAATGCACCAGGTGCAACTCATCAGGTTTAGAGAAGGGAAATCAGCTGGGGTTGCCGCCAGTGTGTAGAATTGGAGATTTTTTTAAACTCCAACTGATTGCTCACCAAAATTATTAATTTATCTGATTTCCCTGTAAAAAGTTATATTGCTTTAATTTGTGAGATCTAATGGTGGACCCCTTTGAAAATGTTGCTGGCCATATTTCTAGGTAAAAGGTTAGTCTTGCACCATGCACTGTTAAATATCTTGCTGCACTTTGGATTTCACGTTGCTGCAAAAATTTTGAAATGGGGAAAACAAAACCGTTCCACATTCATTATTTCAGAATAGTATCAGATAGGAACTTTCTTTGATAGTTGATGATCTCAGTGTTATATTGATGCACAGAGCCAAAAGCATGAAACTATAGGAATGTGTCTTCTTTGGATGGTAAGAGATGGTAGAGGCAAGAGAATGGCCAATCAGTCATAGGAGTTGTCATGAAGCTCTAGATCACACATGTCAAACTCTGGCCCGCGATATAATTATATTTGGCCCGCAAGATCATTTCAAAAATGTATTAGAGGTGGCCCGCTGGCCGCCGCGCCAGTATAGCGCATGCACAGTAATACAACAAATCCCAGAATGCATTGGCGTCAGCCTGCTAATCGCCCCCACCTCCTCTGTTTATGTTGCACCGTGGACTCTGGTTTTGGGGCCTGGCCAGTGTCAGGGGAAGCCAAGGCCGCTTCCCAGCGCCCGGAACCGGAGGCCTCGGGCCTGACCTCGCCAAGACCGTTGCCCACTCCCCCTCCCTACCGCAGGCCGATCCGCGACTCACAGTGACGGATCCGCCGAGATGCCGCCCTGCAGCAAGAGCCGATGCCCCCGCACTGTCGTTGTCCAACCCGATCGCCCGCAAACCCCGCCCTCCCGCGCACAGGCCCGAGTAAGTATTATGAACTTTAATCTCAGGATAAAACGATCTTCCAATAGTTTCATGTCACAGTGATAAATATATTCCTGGCTAAAAATGGTCCTGCACCTGGATACAAGCTCATTAGGCATAAAACTTGAAAAGTGTGTAAATCAAAGGATATATGTACCAATGGAAAAAGGGCATGGCAAATAACCCTGCTAGAGTTCATGCCCACAATCAGTCACCCATTTGATTCTTTCAGGAATCATGTTATTCTCCCACATTCTCAATAGCCCTCAGATTTTACTATTCGACAGCACACTAGCAACATTTGACAAATCCTCTATAGAGAAATATTATTTATTGAATATTTTATTTCTCATTTGTTAATGCTTCTGGAAAGAGTTTATCCAAAACTATTATTAAACATTTATTTTAATAAGAAAAAGTTTAACATTACATATGTTGAAAGAAGAGAAAACATGCAGATGTTGTTGAAAATTTTCAATAAATATTTAGTTCGGCCCTCGACTTAGTCCAAGTTTTTAATTTTGGCCCTCCGTGAATTTGAGTTTGACATCCCTGCTCTAGATGATCACATAGGTTCAGTGACCATGGACACGTTTGCAAACAAGGGAAAACAACATTTGCAGAAACATTTTTTATAAATGTATATTTTGCACATATCCTGTCTGAGCTGAAGGCACTGGATTTTGGGTTTGTATATGGTATTTGTCAGTGAATGTTTGCATTTTGGCTTGGGTTTCCTGCAATGTTTCTGATTGTATTTTTAGTCTACTCCCATTCTACTGTGCAATAAACTTGTTGGGCTGTCAAATTCTTTGTAAACTATGGTTAATCTTTAATCCTAAAATTCATCACAATTCATGGAAATAGAAGTGCATTAAATTAAAAGATATGTCATCATGGAATGATTGAATATTTTTGGTAACACGCAGAAAGAAACATTATGGAATATGACCAATTGAAAAAATCTAGAGTATGAAACTAAAATATTATCTGATTGAGTAGGGGGAGGGGGGGGGTCATTTTGATTGTACTACAGGGTTTCAGAAAATAAATTTTGGCCTTAAAAAAGGTTTTCCTGAAATACTATTGCACACAACCTCTCAAAAGATCACTGGTTCAAAAAAAACAGCTGAACTTGTAGTGCAGGCCAACAACAGAGGGAACCTGATCCTTTTGAGCCGTGCTTGTGAGCTTTAATGACTGATGGTAAGTGGCACAACATTCAGACAGATTAGGCTCAGAGCTGCAATTTGTTTAAATTATACTAAGATTACTTTCAAGGCCACATATGGGGAAGGCCTCTGAAGAAACTAGGAACTTCAGTTTTCTTTTGCTTCAAATAAAACCAAAATGCAGCTTGATGGTACTTAACTATCTAATATCTCATATCTAGAGGATGATCAACATGGCATTAATTAGAGTTCCTGACATTTTTTTCTGGCCTGCTGATTGTTTATGTAATTTTGTAAAACAAAATAACTTGCATATCTCACATCCAAGGGGTTTAACGGTGGTTGTTGCAGCTGATTTAAACTTGTATTCAAAAGATTTTTGGCTTGTGCTCTACCTTGTATTTTGGAGAAAATAGTCCAGCTGCTCTTTGATAACTTAAATTCTTCACCAATTTTCTCTTGTCTCTAAATTATGACTCTATTCTTGCTGAAGGCTGTTTTTCTAAAGAATTCAGGCAAGTATTGGTTTAAAAAAAAATCCAGAATCAGAATTTATTCTCATGAACTTGTCACAAAATTCCTTGCCTTGCAGCAGCAATCATAGTGACCTTACAAAAATAAAATAAAAATAATGCACAAAGAGTCGAAGTAAGGCAGTGTCTTTGGTTCTTTCAGGAACCTGATGACAGCGGGGAAGAAGCTGTTCTTATGCCGCTGAGTGCTTGTCTTTAGGCTCCTGTACCTACTTCCCGATGGTAGCACCCAGGCATGGCCTGGGTGGTGGTGGTCTTTCAGAATAGAGGCTGGTTTCTTAAGACACTTCTTCTTGTAGATGTCCTCGATGGAGTGAAGTCTGGTGCTCATGATGTCAGAGGCCAATTTAACAACCCTCTGGAATTTTTTTTTCCCTGTCCTGAGCATCGGCACCTTCATTCCAGACAGTGATGCAACCAGCCAGAATGCTCTCCATGAGGTTTTCGAGAGTCTTCGGTGACGTGCTGAATCTCCTCACGTCTCACAAATTATAGCCGCTGACGAGCCTTCTTCATGATTGTATCAACATGGAGGCTCCATGTCAGATTCTCAGCGATGTTGACACCCAAAAATTTGAAATTCTTGACCCTCTGTACTACTGAGCCTTCGATGAGGATTGGATTGTGTTCTGACTTCCTCCTGAAGTCCACGGTCATCTATTTGGTTTTTTTAACATTGAGTGCAAGGTTATTGGTGAGACACAACTCAATGAGCTGATCTATCTTCCTCATGGCCGTTTGTGATTTTGCTGACAACTGTGGTGTCATCGATAAATTTGTAGATTGGTGTGAGAGGGATTTGCCTGAATTTTCAATCTGCTACCTTTGTTAAATTTTCTGCTCTGCTTTTGCTACTGCCAATATTCTTTATAGTCTTTTTTTTTTGTTTTTCTAGCCCTGCGTTTTATGCATCAGAAGGGGTGCCAGGGAGCTTGCAACAAATTTCCCTATGTATGCCTTTGAGCTCTCTTCTGTTTGCCAGGTTAGCTTGAAATAACTTGGATAATTAATATGTGATTTTTATTTTCTCCACTATCAATCTATCAGTGATGAAGTGACTAAATAGACATCCTGATGGATGTAGGCTTTGGGGTAGATTTCCTTCCAAGTAGAATTTTATTGCCTGGATGTCTGTGGAAATGTAAGTGTTGAGTCTCCATTGACCTTAGTTTCAGGGGACAAATGCCCCAGAATAATCTATCGAGCTGGCCAGGCTCCAAGTTCAGGAGTTAGTTCTGTTGGGCGGTGAGGAGAGGAGGAAAAAGAGTAATTGTGAGTGTAAATCAAGAAGAGGTAATGGGGAGAGTGTGCAATTTTTGGGAGGTGGGATGCTGGTACTCCATTCAGTGCAATTTAATTCTCATCGCTCCCAGCCTCACTGTACACATTTCAATATGTAGGCTCCTTTACATTTGTGCTGTCAACTGAATTTGTTTAGTGTGTTTGTACACAATCTGTTCCATCTAGCATTGCAAAGTACGGTGGGATATGAAAGGCTGAGAATTATAGAACTCCTTCATCTATCAAGACAGCAAAAAAAAATATTAAGCACTAATAGTTCTCATAATGACCATTCTGATGTAGGCCATGTGTTTCATTGAATACTCAGCTGCTACTCTGGCAGTTAATGGACTAATTATTATTTATGGGAGACAGAAGTATGTCACACACAAGCTATCTATTCATGTTTTGTTGTCTTTGAAGAAAGGATTCCATAGGGTGAATGTGTCTCAGAAACTTGTACCAAATTTCATGTGGAGGGTTCATTGATAGTTTTCACAATCCAGCCGCAAAGTAACCAAGTGGTGGCCCTTTGTTCAGGCCACGACAATATTGATTGAAAGAGTTGCAAAGCAATGTGGTGCTATTTACTGCATGGGCATTTTTACAAATCTATACTAATCTCTGTCGAACTCTGAGCACTCCAGAAAAGTTCAATTATCAGATGAATATCTTTCCAAAAGGTAGATAAGCTAATATAATAGCATCACCAATGTCCGAGTGAAATGAACCAAACTAATGCATTGATTTTAAAGTTCTTTAAAATCCCTTCTTGACTTTAACGCACCCATTTTGTATATTTGTAGCCCAAGAACTCTCCAATAATTCTGTATTTTCTCCACACCTAATATTTGGCACATTCTTTGCTTCCTCCACTGACATCCATGTCTTCCTTTGGCTGGACCACACACTCTGAGATTCCTCCCTGAAATTACAACACCATTTTCTTCTTTTAGGATGCGCATTAAAGTCTAAATTTTGGATGAAGCTTTGGTCAGCTGCCCTGAAGTCACCTTTGACTTGATGTCAGCTTTTGACTGCTTTTTCTCTCAGGCTTCGAAGAATTCTGGGACTTTGTATGGATTTAAAGGTGCTGAGTAAATAGAAGCTCTTTTAGTTGCATGAAATTAGAATAATTATGAACTCTTCCATCATGGGAAGAACCTTTTATTGAATGTTTTTGTACAGAAGGGTGTACAGCACTCCTTATCTCTTTGATAAAGCACTTTTTTCAAACATTGTGTTCCTCATTGAGCTTTTTCTTTCTTCTTTCTTCTTTGGCTTGGCTTCGCGGACGAAGATTTATGGAGGGGTAAATGTCCACGTCTGCTGCAGGCTCGTTGGTGACTGACAAGTCCGATGCAGGACAGGCAGGCACGGTTGCAGCGGTTGCAAGGGAAAATTGGTTGGTTGGAGTTGGGTGTTGGGTTTTTCCTTTTTAGCTTTTTAGCAACTTCATAAATCCTTTTGAGAGAGTTTCATCTTAAAAGGAACATCCTTTAGGCAGTACAGTGGTGAATCTGCTGCCTCCTGATCTCCTGTGTTGGCGGTGTGGACCTTGCACATTTTTTCCTGTGACCACACAAGTTTCTTTCAAATGTTCCAGTTTCTTCCCATGTCTGAAAGACACTGGACAGCATTTTGTTTTTCAAAAGATTTGCTTCTGAAGGGGGAAAAGAATTGGGTATTTTGACAGGCAACTTGAAGCTGAACACAAAGATCATTACAGATTTACTGTATCATGTAGGAAGTTGGAGAAACATTAAATGAACTTTTATTGAATTTAGCAGGTTTAATTACATAATGATGCTGACTCATTGAGTTAGTACAACTGACTTAAAAATGTTTTGCCATTGATTTTCGTTTGTACTAAGCATCTGATGCCTTCTGTCACAGTGTCCAACAATAGTCGAACAGCATTGAATGGATTCTAATTGCCCCAATACATTTCTTCCATGGTTGCAATGTCCTGGTGAAACCTTTCACCGTGTTCTTCACTGACTGTGCCAAGATCAGCAGGGAAGAAGTCCAAGTGCAAATGCAGAAAATGAATTTTGAATAATAAATAGACAATACACTAGTAGATATAAATATGACAGGAAATCACAAAAATAATTTATATCTAAAAAAAAAAGTACATGATAGGAATGTTTTAAGGTTGTTTTCATGGTCAGCTGCCCAAAATCCATAAATATACCCAAAAGTGTTCAGGAAGCAAAATCTTCATAATCCAGTATAATTGGTCAATATGAATTGTCTTTGTCTGGGTTTGTGGGCAGTACAGTGAGCTTGATGGTTAGTGAAACACTATTTACAACTCCAGCAACCTGGGTTCGTATCTGGTTCAGTTTGTGAGGAATTTGTAAATTCTCCCTGTGACATGCGTTGGTTTTACTATGTATGATTTTTATAAATAATTTATGATTTGTCTTTGTTTAAAGCTGAGCAACAGAGGTCATTTTCTGTTGAAATTCCTCTTCTTTCTTTTTCATGGAACACATTTTTAATCATTCCCATTGAGGTTTTACTATAGTTTTATATTAATAGGCTGGTGCCATTGTAACTTGGCAGACTGGTCCTACATGGATTTTGGAGCCAAAAAAGAAATACCACTTCTGATAAGTAATTTGACATCACACGGGCTTCACTCAAATGCCTCACAAATCCAGCCCAGTGTAGAACCAAATGTTAAAAGACAATCCATTTGCCTTTTGCAGAGTTGGTAAAAATTGTAATCTTTTCAATATTAAAATGAAACCAAAATCCCACTTGATTGTGGGTAGAGGGAAGTAAATTGACTACCTTTAAGTACAGAATTTGGTTTATAGTTATGTAATGATTATATGGTAAGTGAAGAAGTAACATTACCTACAGGCAGTGAGAATGTTGAACAACCAAAGAAACTGCTCAAACTAGCCATTCAAGACTCTCATGTTCATGAAACAATCTATTTATTTATTTGACTACATGAATACTTGTGCTGCCATGTGTATCAGCGCTTGACGTCCTGTTTTGCGGAAACTGCCAAAATGTTTGGCCTGGAAGTCAGCCTGAAGAAAACTGAGGTCCTCCATCAGCCAGCCCCCCCACCCCCCCACATCTCCATCGGGCACACAAAACTCAAAACGGTCAACCAGTTTACCTATCTCAGCTGCACCATTTCATCGGATGCAAGGATTGACAACGAGATAGACAACAGACTCGCCAAGGCAAATAGCGCCTTTGGAAGACTACACAAAGAGACTGGAAAAAACAACCAACTGAAAAACCTCACAAAGATTAGTGTATACAGAGCTGTTGTCATACCCACATTCCTGTTCGGCTCCGAATCATGGGTCCTTTACCGGCATCACCTATGGCTCCTAGAACGCTTCCACCAGCGTTGTCTCCGCTCCATCCTCAACATTCATTGGAGCGACTTCATCCCTAACATCGAAGTACTCGAGATGGCAGAGGCCGACAGCATCAAATCCACGCTGTTGAAGATCCAACTGCGCTGGGTAAGTCACATCTCCAGAATGGAGGACCATCGCCTTCCCAAGATCATGTTATATGGCGAACTCTCCACTGACCACCGGATCAGAGGTGCACCAAAGAAAAGGTACAAGGATTGCCTAAAGAAATCTCTTGGTGCCTGCCACATTGACCACTGCCAGTGGGCTGATATCGCCTCAAACCATGCATCTTGGCGCCTCACAGTTCGGCGGGCAGCAACCTCCTTTGAAGAAGACCGCAGAGCCCACCTCACTGACAAAAGACAAAGGAGGAAAAACCCAACACCCAACCCCAACCAACCAATTTTTCCTTACAACCACTGCAACCGTGTCTGCCTGTCCCACACTGTACTTGTCAGCCACAAACGAGCCTCCACCTGACGTGGACATTACCCCTCCATTAATCTTCGTCCGCGAAGCCAAGCCAAAGAAGAAAGAATGTGTGTTATGTCTGGTGTTTGTCTGCATGTTTTGCACCGAGGACCAGAGAATGGGGTTTCATCGGGTTGTACTTTGGCAATCAGAAGACTTGATTAACTATTTAGCAGCAGTCTCTATATTTAAAATGAAAAAGATTTTGTTAGGATGTTCCTTAGGTACGAAACATGGGACATAATTGACTGTTGTATGAATGTTTTAAGATTTTTTTTCCAACAGACCGTTCAAAAAGTGTTTTGCAATTTTATCAACAAGCTTCAATAGTATTAACCCTAAACAGTCATTATGCTTTTCATTCCCAGTGGTTTTATGTTTTATTGCTATCTGAGTAGGCTATCCCTGTTGGCTTTAAAATATGAGATGGTTTGTGGTGAGCAATGAATGACTGAAATACTATCTTGTATATAATTTCACAAAGTACAAACAGATGTTCCATGAGGAACCTTGCTGATTAAAATAATTATTAACTGAAAGTAAACTTCTTTTGAAGCTATTTGGATATGTTTACAACAATAGAACACATGGGTAGTTTCCAACCTCTGAAAGGTTTGGGATTAGGTAAATTCCAGCTTGCTTTTGTATATTTAGCTTGATCCGTAGCGAAAAAATGTATTGCTAGTATGTGGAAAGATACAAATATGATTGATATTAATAGATGGCATAATGAGATGAAATATTGTTTAATAATGGAAAATATAACGTATGTTTTGCATGGTCATTATAATTTTTTTATTAATAAGTGGTTGTTATACTCAGAATATTTACATTTCAATTTATATTGATTAGATTTTAATATGTATATTTAACTTTTTCTTTAATATTCTTTCTTTTTTTATGGCTCTCCTTAGGAGAGTTAGCTGAAGGGGGGGGGGGTTCTTTTTTTTATATATAAAAATGTTCATGTTTAATTGCTGTATATGTCATATATTATTTGTTTTTTGAACGAATAAATCAAGTTTTTTAAAAAAAGAACACATAGGGTTCCTCAATAATCTTGACAATATTTTTATGAGAGAATTAAATTTCCATTTGAACTATTGCACAATATGCATTGTCTACTGGGTCACAGATACAGTTATTATTCATTTTTGATCATTGCTGCTTGTTAAAGGTTCAATTTGGGTTTTTAGATCAAAGCAAAAATGCATCTGTCTGAACAATAGCTTAATCCTTTAGCTAGGGTAACATAAGGTCTGGCTCATTAACCTAAGCATGGTAATTACAAACTGTGGGAAAAAATGTGGCTAGCAAATAGTTTGCTGTGTGGAAATGCTGAGGGGGTAAAGCAGTGGTTTACTTCCTTCAAATCCTTGTGATGGGTCAAGTAAGGGCTTCACAGTTATTACCCAGCATCTAATGATTAAAAAAATTACAAGAATGTAAGAAATTGGAGCAGGAGTGGAGGCCCTCAACCCTGTCCCAGCATTCAAATACATGGCTAATCTGATCTGGGTCTCAGCTCCCACCTTGTTGCCTGTTCCCCATTTCCCCTTTAGTTCAGTGAACAATAGTAGTGTAACATGATTGGTTAAAAATAGAATTTATTAAAGAGGAGGGGAATATCAACTTGAAATAATCAAAATGGAATAATTTATTAAGAACTAAGTGTGTGATCCATATGCACTTTGAAAGCATTAAAAATGTCACAGGCCAGCTGTTAGGTTCTGTTTGAACAACTCATTTTTTGTTTATTCAATGATGTTCATCATATTGGGAAGATACAAGGGAGATGTTCTGAGATAACTTTAGGACAGATTCTTCATTCCACATCACTGTTAGTTAGTGGATGGAGCAAGAGAGTAGAGAATGGAAAATTATGCAGAAAGTCCCAAATTTCTTTCCACTTAATCATAAAACAGCACAAGATGCTGTTTGATCCTCCTTGGCTCTATCTCTTGTTCAGCTACCATTGTGGCCCAGAACGTTTTCACTCTGTAGTCCTTTTATTTGATAGGCTATAATTTGTTGACAAAATATGAAGAAACACATGTTCTATTAATGTACCTCTGGAAAGAGGAAATGACCTGCAATCTTATCACAAGATGTCTGTTCGGTGAAAGCAGCAACTTGTCTGTAAGTATCATAAAAGTGCTGCTATTACACAATAGTTTCCCATCTTGCCACAAAAATGATGCATGATAAAAACAAATATCCTTTTAACACATCAATATGTGTTATTTGTATGTCTAAAGATAAATTGGCCTGTATTTTTCCCACTGTAAACCCTACTTGTGATAGGTGCAAAGTTGAGGTAGCCACTTCAACTCGTATGTTCTGGTCATGTTCAAAGCTAGATAATTTCTGGAAAGTTGTCTGAAACCCTAACAAAAGTTATAGGATTAGAATTACAACCAAATCTATTAACAGCTATTTTTGGAATCATTCCAGCGGAGACTGAGCACATGCCTGTTTCCGCACAGCAATAATTGCCTTTTCAACATTATTGGCTAGAAAAGCCTTATTACTTAAATGGAAGGATCCAAACCCACCTACTTGACTTCAGTGACGCTCTGCTGCCACGTCATGTTTAAATTTGGAGAAAATTAGGAGATGGACATTTGATACATCTTTTAAATTTGAAGAAGTTTGGCAACTGTTTATTCAATATTTCCATATAGTTTAAGAACCATAATTTTATACTGGATTCCTAGTTCCTTATGGGACATTTGTTTTTAACCAGGAAACCCTTTGTTTCCTACCTTACTCTCAGAATAAACGGCCCAGTCCCTTTTTCTTTTAAGATTAGTTAGAGGGGATTTTGTAAAAAAAATATTTTTTTCTCTTTTGATTTTACAAGAGGAGAAGAAATTTATGGTTAATATATATTTGTTAAATATTAATATGTTTTTCTTATACACTTGTAAATACATGAATGTAATATAACTCTCCTCTTGTGTAAATGTCCAATATAACTCAATAAACATTGAAAAAGAAAGAAATATTGTTTAAACAATTTCATAATTTTTTATTTAATACTTCACCGTGAACCATGTCAATAACAACATATACAAATATTCATAATTAAAATATACAGTGACATTTCAATTTCCCCTCCTTTCTCCCACCGCCATAATGTAAAGTAAGAAATAAAAAAATAAACAGTAAAAGAACACAAAAGAAAAAGAAATTGTGTTGTCCAAAACTCCATATTTAAGTATTTTCATACTTGTATCTTATCACCTTAGAGATGGAGGATTAAAATCAATGGTTTCGAATATATTCTATGAATGGTTCCCAAATTTGTTCAAATAAAGTATGTTTATCTTTTCGATTGTAGGTAATTTTTTCTAATGAAATACATTGTACCATTGTTGTATTTTTAAGGTTGCCTCCGTTTTCCAAGTTATCATTATACACTTTTTTTTACTACTGTAAGTGCAATCACAGTCAATCTTTTTTGAGCCCTGTCTAATTTTAGGCCTAATTCTTTGTCTTTTATGTTATTTAGCAAGAAGATTTCTGGATCTTTTGGTATCTTATTTTTTTTGTAATTCTATTTAATATTAAGTTTAAATCCTCCTAAAAAGTTTTCACTTTTATACATGTCCAAATTTCATGTAATATTGTTCCAATTTCTTGTTTACAATGGAAGCATCTGTCCAATATTGTTTGATCCCATTCTTTTAACTTTTGAGCTGTAACATAGTCTATGTAGCCTATTGTATTAATCATGGTTCCTGTGCATAATTCCTCCTATGTTTTATTCTTTATTCATATATTTAAATCTCTTTCCCAACCTTGTTTGACTTTATAACATTGCTTCATCATTTACCTTGCATTGTAATTTGCTGTACATGTTTGTAATAATTTATTTTACTATCACAGTATATCAAGTATTCATAGCAGCTACTCTCAGGTAATTTTAGGCTAGTTCCCAATTTTTCTTTTAAATAAGTTTTCAACTGATAGTATGAAAATATTGTACCATATGCGATATTCCGTATTTGTCTTTTAATTGTTCAAATGTTAATAAATTATTTCCCAAAAAGCAACCTTTTATCTTTTTAATTCCTTTTCTAGCCCATCTGTTCCTTAAAAAATAAATTTTCCATTGTAAAGGAATTAATGGGTTTTGCGTCAGTAGCATTTTTGGTATTTGATCATTTATCTTTCACTCCAGATGTATTCTCTTCCATATTTTTAGTATATGATGTAGTATTGGTGAATTGTTGTGTTGCACCAGTTTCTCAGCCCATTTATAGAGTAAATGTTCCAGGACCTTCTCTCCTAATTTATAGAATTCTATCTTGAGCCAATCCGGTTTTTTTTTCCTGTCTGGTAAAATTCTGATACATATCTTAACTGTGCTGCCCGGGATGTCATACTTGATGATGCTACCAAATGAGATTTTCAAGCCTAGAAAGGGCATGAATAAAAATGTTAAACCTTACTCCTTCAAGTAGTCAGTTGGATAAATATTATACTTTAAAAAATATTTTGGTGCCCATATTTACACACTGTAGGTATTAGTTTATGAAAGGGATCATCTGAACTTCCAAGAACCTTATCAACTCCTTAATAATGTAAAGACAAAGGTTGACTGAATATATTGAAATTTTAGTAACAAGATGTGATTTTTTTTCCTTTTCATCTTTTTTTCTGATCTTTGGAGTTATTATTTTAATGAAGGGGTGGGAGGGTTGGGGGTATATAACAGCATGCATTATTGATTTGAGATGTATGAAGGATATTTTTGTATTTGGACATTAATAGACGTATGTAAATTTAAATATTTTTTTAAATCTTGTCAGTTGCTAGTGATTTTGAAAGATATAGAACTACATCTTCACATTTATATTTTGGTTTATCTGTTTTCTCTGAATCTAATACTACATTATTTATCTTCCTATATATACACGCACATACATTATAACACTATATTTCTACACTACTTACCTGACTGCAGCTGTCCAGAGATTGTAACATGTAATTAAATAAAGGAACATTTCTCTAAATAGTTCAAGGTTAAGTCCAATCAAATAGACTTAAATGTTGATTCTGCAGAACTTTCCAGTGCTACTGCCTTTGGATCTCGTTCCAGATGTTGGTGGTCTATTTTTATCCAACTTCAAATAAATGACGGAATGGAAGTAGTCACTGTGAAAATGAAAATGGTCTCAATGACCTATTTACTCCATCTCATCTTTAGAATGAGCGATAGTTTGTGAACATGCCAAAGGTAGTGATTCGTTTTATCTGTATACAAAGCAACAGGGATGTCACGGTACTTCAATACCTCTTGATGACATGGTAAATCCACAAGCTGTTAACAAAACCCACAATGCAAGTCTTAGTGAGATAGCTAATGTGACATCCAGCCATAGATGTTTCTCTTTTACTTTTAACAGTGTGCTTAATAGCCTCTTTGATCAGCTATGCAGATGTAGTGAATGTATTAAACCAAGAAGACTAGTATTACTTTAATATTCAGAATGTATTGTTGTAATTAGATGAGTCCAACAGGCTAGAAACCAGACTGTACTTTAGCATCAATGGTGAAATGTTCTTGTTTGCTATGTTCTGTGTCAAGAGATTGAAAATTGATGAAAATGGAACTTTCTAATACATAATCAAAATATTTTTGTATTTCACTTATAAAAGTGTCTTTCAATTATATTTGTCTTTTTAATTTCTTGAATATATTGTGGTGACTTTGTGCTTAACACACCTACCAGGCAGTGCACAAGTATGAACAAGCAAATCTCTGTTAAGTTATCTTGTTGCACTTTGTTGACAACAATCGCAGAATGTTCAGAAATTTCATACTGTCCTGTGAAGCTCTGTGCAAATTGTTAAGCTGCAAGGTAGGAACTTTCTGATGTCCCTGTTAGTTTTGAGTAATTCCTCCAAATAACTCTCGTTAAGTCCAGTCCTCTCGGTTCTGCAGTTTGACACAATTGATTCACGGTATGATTTATCTTTTTTTGACCTATCCGTAATTCATTAAACATAAGAGGCCTTGTGTCAAACACAAATTCTGAGCTGCATAGTCAAAAGTCAAAAAATGTGACATTTCTATCTATTTATTCTGGCAAACATTTTGTTTAGATCAAAAGAAAGTAGTCTGGTTATTTTGCCACATAACCATCATTTAAAATTAGAGCTGAAGGATGACAAAGTTAGGAGTTCTTTGGTTTGTATAGAGTATAAACACTGGCATGGACCACTTAGCTGAATGTCTCATTTCTCCATGAAAAATATACTTCAATCATTTACTATTCGTGAGAGAATTTATTATTTTCTGGTTGCAATTCATTTGTATGCTTACATTAGCTTTAGTTTTATGAGTTTCATGTGTTTTTATTGCCATTGTTACCTTTTATTGATAGCTAACATAGAAAACTAAAATTTTCACAGAACAGACTTATTGAAATATTAGGATATCTGCTCGTTGACCTGACCTATTATTGCATTCCTAGACTATCACAGCAGTCGCTTAAACAAATCGGAGGCTGCTCTTTCGATGTTTTATCTTACTCAATGTCTGCATTTTATTAAGAACTAAAGTTGTGATGTGTCCACCATTCCTTCAATCCCCCCATATTACGATCAACTCTCCTTTCCCCTTCTCCTCCAATGTGAACCTTCTGTCAGCTTCTGCTCCTGCATTGAACAATCTCTTATTCCCGGTGACTACAATCTCCATTTTCAGAAATGGTAAGATGCAAGGTCATGAAAACTGTTGGACCTGCACATCAGCTCAGTTTAACAGTCTTTTCACTTAGCTTAAATTCCTCCAACTCCAACCATGCAAGCAGTCTCAAGAATTTTGAGGTGCTCTCCAAAAAATTTTTTCTCCCCATCTTCATGGGTTCGTGCCTGGACATCCCTCCTCAGCAGTATTGCAGGTTCTTTCTTCAGTTTAACAGCAGTGGTTTAAGAAAGTAGCTCACTGCCACCTTCTCAATGCTATTAGGGGCATGCAATAAATCTCAGCTATATCAAAGATGGCCTTGCCCCAACAAATACTTGATTTACCCTTTCAAAACCTACCCTGTTATGTATTTTCTTCTTACAACCTGCTATATAAATCTGCTTTCCAGTCTCTCAAACAAGTTGTTTTGTTCCAAATGCACTATTGTCACCATAAGACTCATTACTCCAGTTCTTTAATAATAGTCATCTCACTGCCACAGTATCAGTGTCCTTGTTTATTTTTCATTTCATTGCTGTCTTCAGGTTTATTTATACCATGCCTTTACCCCTACCCAGTTCCCATTTCTTACCACTTCTTTTTTGTCCAACCCCTGTCCATTACTACATCTACCTATCTCAGAGATCTTGCTGTACAAGAATGCAATGGAAATGCATGGGTTTTGTATTGTTTCTTTGTCCAATTCCACGTCACAATGCTATGATGCTAATTTTTTTTTTGGTGTCCTATTAGTGATGGAATAAGTTTATCCAGTAAATAAAATTTTAGATTACCCAGGAAGCCATTCTGTCCATCAAGTGTGCATCGGCTCTTTAAAGAAATTTCCAATATTATCTCACACCTGATTTTCTCTGTAATACTGCAAATTAGTTAATTTACTTTTTTTTTTAGATCGAGTGTGTATAGTTGGGCAAAAATTTAATTGTAATCCTATTCCTGATAAAGGTATTAAATGTGCAACTCAAAATATGCCTTTTCAATTAATGACAGGAATCAAAGAATGGAATCATTATAAAAAATGGAAATATAGGATTGAAGGAGAGTGGAGAGTAATTAGATATTAGAGAGTAATTAGCCTTTGGTGCTCCTGGAGGTGGTGAAGGAGAGTGGGTATTATTTGTGAAAAGTTCTTGTTGAATTTTAGATAATTTGGTATTTTAATTTGGAATGCATAAAATGATGTCTTGTATGTGTAAATATAACTTATTCAGTTCCACGCTACTGGTACTTCTACCAGGCGAACATTTAAAAAAAAATTAACTAGTATTTCAATCATTCTGTTCTTCATTTCCATGCAGGACTGTGGGTTGAAAATTCAGCCTGACAAACCATGTGGCCTGCAGCCAATGTCAAGCGGTTACCTCTCAGTAGTTGCTCAGAGACAGATTCAAACCTGCAAAACAGGGGATGCCAAAGGTTGGTAGTCATCATTATGGGCAAGATGGTTTTCATAAAATATTCTAGTCAGCAGGAAACCCCTGTTGTGTACTGTAAAGCCTAATAAAATTTCTGACAATATATCATTTAAACTGTGCCCTTTGTACCTTTCTCCTCTTCAAGAGTGTGTATTATCATACATAAATAAGTTAACAGCATTCTCTATCTTCATATCCTGTTAGAAGAGGATGGAAAGTGTGAACAGACCCCAGTCAAAACAATGCTTGGATGAAATCAGACTTGGACAATAGTAACCAGTGTATTTTAACTTATAAATATATACAATTCATGTTTGAAATCTGCACACTTTGGAGGAAGATGCTTTCTCTGGGGAATTTGCAGGGCAATGGCTTTGTGAGGCTCAGGTCGTGTCTCATGAGCCTAATGGAGGTTTTCAAGGAGATGACAAAAGAAATTGATGAAGGTAGGGTCATGAATATGGATTTTGGCACGGCATTTGGCAATGTTCCCCAATGGTAGGCTCATTCAGAAAGTTAGGAGGCATGGAATCCAGGAGCCTTCACTGTTTGGATTCAGAATTGGCTTGCCAACTGAAGGCAGAGGGTGACAGTAGATAGAAAGTATTCTGCCTGGATGTTGGCAACTAGAAGAGTTCTGCAGGGAACTGTTCTGGGACCTGAATTTTATTAATGACTTGGACGAAGAATTTGTGGGGAGAGTCAATAAGTTTGCAGATGACTCAAAGGTTGAAGGTATTGAAATACTATAGAAGGTGGCTGTAGTTACAACAGGATGTAGGCAGGATACAGAACTGGATGGAGAAGTGACAGATGGAGTTCAATCTGGATAAGTGTGAAACAATGCATTTTTGAAGATCAAACTTGAAGGCAGAATATGTGGTTAATGGCAGGATTCTTATCAGTGTGGAGGAACAGAGGGATCTCAGGGTCCTAGTCCATTGATCCCTCAAGATTACCATGCAAGTTAATAAGGTGGTTAAGAAGACCTTTGGTGTGCTGCCCTTTGTTAGTCAGGGAATTGGAGAGTCGTGATAAAATGTTACAGCTCTATAAAACTCTGGTTAGACCACACTTGGAGTAATGAATTCAGTTTTGGTTAATTCATTAAAGGATGGATGAGAAGCTTCAGAACTTCACAGATCTATCAGGATGTTGCCTGGACTGGAGAACAAGCAAGGTTGACAGAGCAAGGGCTTTTCTCTTTGGAGCAATGAATGATGAGAGATTAGCAAATACTGTTTAAGGCGAGTGGAGAAATGTTTAGGGGAGATATCAGGTTTTTTTTAAAAAGGTGCCTGGAATGCATTGCTGGGGTTGTTGGTGGAGGCTGGTACAACAGGGACATTTAAAAGACTTGAATAGGCACATGGATAGAACAAAAATAGAGGGTTATGCATGTGAGACAGAGAAAGATTAGATTGTTGTGGAGTAGGTTTACGTAGAAAGCACAACATGGTGGGCTGAATGGCCTGTGCTTTGCTGTAATGTTCTACATTTCATATGGATGTTTGCTGGAGATATTTATTTGATGAACTGAAGTATATGAGGAATTATAAGGCAAATTTGTACACAAAATTATTTGGAGTGGAAAAATCTGGATGTGGCTACATTTTGTTAGCTAGAGCTATGATTCATTGAAATGTTCAAGAAAGGAAGAAGAGTACCAGTGTGTTCAAGATGTATCCATAGGTGTTGCAAAGAGCAATTATCTGGAATGCTGTTTAAAGGAGCATCAAATTTTTAGGATCATTAGTCTGGCATAAGCATACATGCTTTAGTCATGGATATGGTACCTCGTGAGAAACAAAATGCAAGTATTTTTAAAGCATCATGGAGATTCTGCAAGTCATCCAGAGAAAGTAACTTTTTAATTTGCTGGAGCTCTGCTGATAAAGAGGAGAACTCAAGATTTTAACCCAGCAACAAGAATGGGCCACACATGGCTATTTCTGCATGAGGGCACCAGGGGATAATGTCGTTCTCATGAAGCTGTCCACCAGGAGCTGGATATTATTTGCTTGGAGCAAATAGTTAAAAGTAATTTTGCCAAGATTTGCTAATGTGCTGCCATGGGTTTCTTCTAGTGGAGGATATGGATGGGAAGGCGCAAGAAAAAAAACTGAGAAGTGATAAGAGGAGGGAATAGTTCTGAATGCAGAGGCAAGGGGGTGAAGAGTTGGCAGAAAGGAGACGGGGGTGGGTGACCCAGCAGAAAGCAGAGAAGACGATGTTAATGCCATTTGGGTGCAGAGTCCCCAGAAAGAATAGTGAGTGTTGCTTCTCCAATTTACAAGTGGCTTTGGTTTGGCAGTGAACGAGACTATGGACAGACATGTCAGTGTGAGAGTGGGGTGTGGAATTGAAATGGTTGGCCACTGGGCGATCCCTGCCATTGCTGCAGACAAAGTGAAGGTGCTCAATGAAGCGATCTCCCAGTCTGTATGCAGCCTCTCTGATGTGGAGGAGCCCACAAAGGATGCAGTAGATGACCCCTGCAGATTGACAGGTGAAGAGTTGCTTCACATGGAAGGACTGTTTGGGGCCCCAAATGGTGGTGGGGCAGGAGGTGTGGGAGTGCCACAATGACAACCTAACTTTAATATGTTAAATCAAATCATTTTAAGGGAAATTCTCAATAACAGAGCCTTTTGTGTTACTGTTTCAGGGAAATGGTTTGTTCCTTGTCTGAGTTGCTTAGAAAACCGAACCTGTGATTGGCAGAAGGCAAGGTGGCAGCCAGATAACTGTCGTCACCTTTCACCAACTAAAATGCAACTGCAGCAGTGTATGAGTGGAAGGAAGGTAAAGACTTGTCCCATCAGAATTTAATAGGCGATAGTAAGCTGATGCATGATGACAAACTGAAAATGAAATGTCTAATGACAAAGTACACCTTGGTGTGTGTGTGTGTGTGTGCGCACGCGCACGTTGACATTTCATCATTTCTATACTTTTCTCTCATCTCTTTGCACATTTTTTTTCTGTGACGTGCATGCAACTTTTTTCCCCATCTCTTTCATTTATCCTTTGCTTTTCTAGTGCCTGGGGTTAATATCAGTTCTTTTTCATCTGCAAGGTCCTTTTTATTGGAGATTCAACCAATAGAGGAATGATGTACTACCTTATGGAAGAAGTGAACGAAACTCTTCAGGACTGGGACAAAGCTCATGACAGTAAATTCTATGACAATTTAAATGGAGGGAAGACGTTCACAAGTTATGTTTATTACCCTCAGTTTTGGCTGAGTTTACATCAGAGACCAACATTTGAAAAGGCATTGGAACAACTCATACACAGGTACATTACAGATAAAAATCTAGCCTTACTTGAAATGAATCGACTCTTTGACTGAAAAACTCTTCCAATACCCTTGCATTGAGAATCAATAGACTATGTGATGTAACAATTCAATCAGATAATCTACAACATGACTTAATTCTAAATGGATACATTTATCGAGTAACCTGGAACAATTTCAATTTTTTCATTCTAAGTCAGGAAATGACATTTAAATCTAGTAATATCAAACTGATTAAGCAACAATAAGAGAATTTTATTAATTATTTTCCACAACAATTAAGTGTATTTTTAAAGCATTTCAAAAATTTGGCTATTTTGAATTCTTTCCATCTATTGATTCATCACAAAGCATCCACAAATAAAATAAAAAGAAAGGTGAAAACTGTTTTACTTCATACAGTGCATTTGCAACACAAATTGAATTTTGTCTGAAAATTTCCCCATGGAATGTGGAGAATATTGCATTTCAATGCAACCAGGTTGTGTGAAAGTTATTATAGCAACATTGACTACCTGAAGAAACTACTAGCTTAATCATTTTTTTAAAAAATCACAGTTGTTAACCATCATCTGATACCTCAAACAAATGGTTGTTTTTCCAGAAAAGGTAATGTCTGGCCATCCTATAAAAGCAAACACAGTAAATGTTTCATGTTAATAATCTTTCATCAAAATCCATTAGATGTTGTCAGCCTGAAACGTTAATCATTTCATTCCCTACAGAGGATGTCTGTCGTGTGGAGTAGTTCCAACATATTTTGTTTTATTATAAATTTGTTGATCTTACACTGATATCCAAATCTTCACTGATGAAGGATTCTGACCTGAAATGTTAATCATTCTTTTTCCCCCACCGAGTTCCTCCAGCAGAATTTATTTTTTGCCTCAACAATGATCTCCGCCCCAAAAGTTAAAAAAAATGGGATCCAACATTATCAGATAGATGTTTTCACTATAAGAAGGAAACGGGAACAACAGTACATGCAATTTGGCCATGTGAGAAAGTGAAAAAGTTTTGGGAAGATCCAAATCAGATATTAAATAAAATCACAAAAAGCAACATAACAAAAAAAAAAAAATCGAGAGATCTTTCTTCCAAGTAATATAAGAAGTAAAGAACTCGGCCTCAAACTGGATGAAGTGCAAAAAAGATTTATTATGAATACCCTTAGCTGGAGCAAAAAAATGTATAATGTCAACTTGGAAATCAGAAGAGAGCCTGAGAGTACAGCAATGGTACATAGAAATTAATAAATGTATTCCATTGGAAAAAATAACAAATTAAAAAAATAAAGTCACATTATTTGAACAAATTTGGGAACCGTACATGGAACACAACAGAGAGGGCCTACCGCGGACCTCCACCCCCGAAAATGATAAGAAGACAAAATGACTTGATCCAGTGTGTAACAGTAGATGACACAATTTTCTTGTTTATTTTTATTGTGTGATGACATTGTTTAATGGCTTTATTGTATTGTATATGTTGAATATTAAATGGGTTTGGAGGGGAGTGGGAAGGGGAGAAAATGCCCTTTGTATGTATTTTCATTGATGTGGTTCACAGTGTAAAAAATGTTTAAAAAAAAACAATGATCTCCAGCAGATCTGAGAACTTCCAAATCTCTTTGCCTCTTTATTAAATTATCCAACACAGAGCCATAGATTCAATTACACAAGTAATTACAGACAAATGAACAGAAGTGTGTTACCTTGACTTGAAAATGTTTATTAAATTGTAAATAAAAACTATAAATTAATTTTAGACAGATATAGAAAAGCATACAGTTAATTTGATTGTTATGTATTTTTGTTTTCAGGTCACAGCCCTTGGAAAACAATGATCAGACAGTCCTAGTAGTAGGAGGTGTGCAATGGTTAAATACACATCACCTGCACATTATACAAAAGATTTTACAAAGGTAAGGAAAGGCAGTGCATTTTTTTTACTATATCTATTTAGAAGAGAAGATTCTACTGATGTAAAGAAATAATTGTTCAACACAGGCATCACTTTTACTTGTCCATCCTCCCTTGTTAACATAAAACCTTTCATAACAATTTGTGCTTCATACCAATTTTATCCACTAAATCTAACATTGGAATACCTGGCTGCAGTTAGCTCAATTCCACTCTCTATTCTGCCCAACTGACCTGCTGAAGACCAGTCAGGTTATTTTATCAAGGCAATCCCTCACCAAAATTATCAGGCAATACCACATCCCAAGAGTGAACACTTGCCTACCGCACGAACTCACGAGCAGACACTAATCTCCTTGCTCCTGACTGCCACTGGGAATAACCTTTACACATAGTGAATTGGGTAGCAAAATTTTGAAAATACTCAGCAAGTCATGGAGAGATTCTGTTGAAAGGTCATCAATCAGAAGGGTTAACTCTTTGACTCTTCTCGAATACTTCCTGATCTGCCGTGCATTTTGTGTTGATAAATAGGAGGTAGAAATCTACAGCAAAGTGCAGGCCTTTCGGCCCACAATGTTGTGCCAACCTAATAACCTCGTCTAACAACTACAATGAAAAAAAGAGGAAAATAAATACAAAAAATTTAAAATCCATAAGAATAAAACACCACAGGCATTCTACAAGTAAGTGAAGAATAAGAGGATGAGTCATGAGGGTAGGGCCAATTGAGGTGATAGTTGTAACATATACATGGAGGAAGGTAACAGAGTTCTGTTAATTTCTTTCTTGAGCTCTTTCCAGCCAATCTTGTAATTCTCTTGGGCTCTATCAGTTCCTATCTTTTTACACCTCTTGTAAGCTTTTCTGCCCCACTTAAAACCAGGTTTTAAAAAAAAAACATTCTTTGTACACCATGGTTCTTTCATCTTGCATCCTTCCCCTCTTTCAATGGAATTGTACGGAACACCATTGCTAATGTTCTCTGAACATTTGCCACATTTCTGCCGTACATTTCCCTGTGTACATCTGGTCCGAATTTATGCTCCCAAACTCCTGCCTCATATTTTCCACTACCCCCATTAAATGGTTTCCCAAATGATCCATTCCTGTCCCTCTCCAAAGCTATGATAAAAGAGATGGAGTTGTGATCAATTTCTCCCAAAATGTTCATCCACTAAGAGATCTGGCACATGACCTGGTTCATTTCCCAATACCTGGTCAAGTATAGCCTCTCTCCTAGTTGGCCTGATGTGAAACACTGGAACTTACCCCACCCCCAACAAAATTCCATTTCAAAAAACTCCTTTTGTTATTTATTACAAGGTGAAGCTCAGTTTCTGGCTGATTTTTGGAGTCCAATTTTTAAAAAAATTTTCCTATGTTTTATTCTTCTCAATTTGATACTTGGACAACTTGCCATTCAGTGCTCTTGGTCCAAAAGTGGCTGTCTCATTCCACAACTAATATGCTTATATTATCATTAATTTTCTGTACTTATACTTGACTATAGTGACTTCTTATCCCTCTCCCAAAACGTTCCCATTGTTGCTGCTTTCATCAGGACCTTAAATGAGTTGATGCTCATCAATTACTTTCTTTGACAATGTAAAAAAAAACAGATAATTCCTCTGAGGTGAAGTGTTAATTAGCCTCAGAAATTTGAGCTAGCCCAATTAGTTAGGGATACCCTCATTTACACAAGAAAATATGTAGCACAAAATATATCCTGGACCTCCCTCATTATATCAGTATTGCAGGACTGTTATGTTAAAATGTTGCAATTCAGATATTCAAGTACACCAGTTCAGTAATTCATTCCTTTAAATTTATATTAACTTAACTGCAGTTCAAGACTGAACTCACCTGAAGGTGAAATCTTGTTAAGACAATATTACTCCTTGAGATAATCAATTGTTTTTTTTTTCTTTGGCTTGGCTTCGCGGACGAAGATTTATGGAGGGGGTAAAAAAAAGTCCACGTCAGCTGCAGGCTCGTTTGTGGCTGACCAGTCCGATGCGGGACAGGCAGATCAATTGTATCATAATCTTAATTTACATAGGGGAGCTGGGACAATCAACAGTGAATAAGTCACACTATTTAGATAATCAATTTATTTTATGATCTTCAAATGTTGTAAAGTGCTTGAGTTAAGAATTTACCATGTTTTCCATGTCAGAATACTTCTAAACAATCACCTTCAGTTATCAACTGAATGATCATGTATCGTGACCATTATTTTTGTGGAATTAAAACGATAACAATTAGTGAATAAATTAAGACTTTTATTTACATGTTGGAGAAAGTATCTTTTGTACAGTTGTTTGCCATGTATAAATCAGACTAACGGGAAGAGAAGTTCCCCAGGATAAATCAGAAATTGTGAGGAAGAATGGAAATACTTTGGAGAGTGAGCCAAGGAGATTTATCAGGATGTTACTTGGATTTGGAGAACATGTCTTAATGAAGCTGGGGGATGCAGCTAGAGCTTTTCTCTTTCAAGTGACGAAGGCTAAGATGAGACTTAAGAGGTATACAAGATGAGGGGGCATAGATATGGTGGGCAACCAGCACTTTTTTCTCCCAGGAGCAACAATATCAAATACCAGAGGACATCTATTTCAGGTGAGTTGAGGAAAGTTTAAGGGAGATATCAGAGGCAGGTTTTGCTTTAAAATTCAAAGAGTGGTGAGTGCCTGGAATGCATTGCTGGGAGTGATGGCGGAGGCTGATAAAATATGGACATTCAAAAGACTCAGATAGACACATGGATGTAACAAAAATGCAGGGTTAAGTGTGTGAGGTAGGAAAGGATTAGATTGTTGTGGAGTAGGTCTGTAGAGATGTGGGCCAAAGGGACTGTACTGTAATGTTTTATATTCTATGTGAAAGTGCCAGGAGGGTGTGTGGAAACTACTCCTAAAAATATTTTTTTTTGCATGCAAACACAAGCAGAAGTTGAGATTGGATTGTGTGTGAGGACCATTATGAAGTCACATGCTTCATGTAACAAGGCACTCAAGGACAAAAATTAGAAATGTAACTAAATGGGTAACAGATGCAATCATTTTAGTACCAAAGAGAGTGGGAATACAAGACTAGTATCGAGGAACAGGAGGAAGTAACAGCATTTCCTGACATATTCAATCAAGAATTTGGGAAATACATTATGTTCTGAATTTCCTGAAGATTATTTCTGCCATTATTGAGATCAGACCAAAACATTGAACATGGAGCCTTGCAGTGAATCCCAACCTTTGTAGCTTCTTGTTGACTTAGCTGGATATCAGAGCTATTAGATCTGACTGAGCTTTACAGCACATATTCAGAATTTGTCATGAAATTTGGGGCAAATGTTAATATTAGCATCTTACCAAAATTTTTAAAAATGCACAAAAAGTAAGACAGTGTCCTTGATTCCTTAATCATTCAGGAATCTGATGGCAGCAGGAAAGAAGCTGTCTTTGTGCCAATGAGTGTTCATCTTCAGGCACCTCCACCTTTTTCCCCAATGGTAGCAGAGGGAAGAGAGCATGGCCTGGGTGGGAGGGGGGGGGGGGTCTTTGAGGATAGAGGCTGCTTTCTTGCCTCTTGTATCGGTCCTCGAAGGAGTGAAGACTTGTGCATGATGTCACAGGCCAAGTTAACAACTCTCTCTGGAGTCTTTTCATGCCCTGAGCATTGGTGCCAATGTACCAGATGGTGAAGCACCAGCCAGAATGCTCTCCATGGTACACCTGTAGAAGTTCTTGAGAATCTTCGGTGACTTACCAAATCTCCTCAAACACCTCAAAAAGTATAGCCTTGGCAAGCCTTCTTTGCGATTACATCCAGGTCAGATCCTCAGAGATGTTGACACCCAGGAATTTGAAGTTCTTGACCTCTCCACTACTGAGCCCTTGATGTTTGTGTTCTTTTGACTTCCTCCTAAAGTCCACATGATCTCCTTGGTTTGGCAAGTGACACCACTTAATGAACTGCTCTATCTCTCTCCTTTACACTTCGTCATTGTCATTCTACCAACAGCCATGGTGTTAATGGTAAATTTGTATATAGCATTGGAATTGTGCCTCGCCACACAATCATGGGTAGAGTAATGGGCTAAGCACACATCCTTGAGGTTTACCTTTGTTAATAGTCAGTGAGGAAGAGACATTGTTCACCGGACTGAAATAGAATTGAAGGGTTGTAGTGCACGTCGAAAGAACCAAAGACTTGTTGGTCTAAACCAAGGCTTTTATTAACTAAAAGACTGGAGCCTATCACAAGTAGGTCGACCAGTCCAGAATGACCTGGTCTGGCTACGAGCATCCCTTTAAGACCTGCCAGTAGGTGTGGCTGCACTCTCAGCCAATCACAGTCATCCTACACTACCATTTGTACATATACACATTGGTGATAGAATCTGTACTATCACAAGGGTTTAAAATGTGAATAAGGGGAATCACAAAGTTTGTATTCACAGGGTGTTGATAGTGATAAAGGGATTTGACCTCAAGATGGAATAGGGGCTTGCTCTGTCCACTCCACGCATCAACCCAGTATTGCAGTGCCTCTGGGAAAAGTGGACCAGAAAAAAAAAATGTATCCCCTATTGGGACAAGAAGGCACAGTCTTAGATTTAAAAAGTATCAATTTATAACAGAGATGAGGAGAAATTTCTTTAGCCAGAGGGTAGTTAACCATACCATATAACCATTTTTTGATTTGTGGAATTCGTTGCCACATGCAGCTGTGGATTATTGGGGAAATTGATAGGTACCTAATTAGTCAGAGCATCGTGGGATTATGGGGACAAGGTTGGAACTTGGAACTAGATGAGAGAACAGTTTCGCTCGGGGAGGTTTCACGGAGAAGACTCGATGGGCCAAACGGCCTGCTTCTGTTCCCTTTTCTTGTGATTTTGCTAAATGAATTCATCGATCAGAACATCCAAGAGAAGTAAATATGGAGACATACGGGAGATTGTGTTTGACTTTTGATTCCAGCATCTGCAATCTGCTGGCAGAACTGGATTGGGTCGATCTGCATCAGTGAGAGGAAAAGAATGGTCATTATTTTCAGCTAATTCTTTTTATTGAGGTAATTTCTCGATTAATTTCTCCATAATTTTTAAGGAATTTCACTCCGCATCCCTATGGATATTTTATCCAAGTGCTGATCATATTATTAACAAAATATATTTCTTGTTATCAACCCGTCTTGCCAATTCCACACTTTTGATGCTTAAATTCCATTGGTTTCCAGTTGATCATGATTCACAAACATCCCCAGGGTCATGGCGAGACAGATTTGGAAGGGCTCAGGCCCAAAACATCAACTGCCTTTTACTTTCCATGGATGCTGTGTGACCTCCTGAGTTTCTCCAGCACGGTCTGCTATGCAAGGTTTTCTTGCTGACCTCATTCGACTTGGAAAGGCAGGATTTGCTCCAAACTTAAGCAGAGCTACCTTCTTGATAGAAGCACCAAAAAGTATAATCGAGTTCGAATCGAGACAACTGAAAATTATTACTTTTTGAATTATTGGACTATGCAACCAAAACTACAGAATATTACAAATCTTTGCTTTTGCACAATTTATATTTTGATTTGCAGGCAGAATCTTTTGAATATTCTTGTAATCATAAAATCCATTGGAATGGGATTTCACCTGCCAGTGGATGGAATCCGATCTTTGTCTTTGGTAAGTAAATTATTACTTATTGGTGTTGACCATTGGAACATGTTCCTCTATTGCTTTGGATACAACTTAAATTTTGCTCGGCCTCAAGACAGTCTATTTTTAAAAAAATTTCAGCTAAAACTAATACATTTTTGTAGAACACAGGAGACCAGATACTGGAACCTAAAGCTATACACGAAGGAACTTAATAGGTGAAACCTCATCAGTGAAAGAAAAAGAATGGTCAAAATTTTGAGCCGAAGCCCTTTAGTCAATGCACTTATTAAGTCTGGAATAAAGGGGTTTGGCTAAATGTCAACCATTCTTTTTCTCCCACAGATGCTGCTTGGCTCACGGAGTTCCTTCAGCAGCAGGTTGTGGTTAATGTCTTTAATTTAGGCATACAGTACCATAACAAGCCCTTTCGGCCCATGATTCCATGCTGCCCAAATATACCCAGTTGACCTACACCCTCAGGTATGTTTTTAAGGGTGGGAGGAAACTGGAGCACCTGGTTTCCTCCCACCCGGGGAGAACCTTGGTCTTGCTCACTGGGATTGTAACTGCATTGCATTAACTGTGCCACCCATTTTTGGGTTATTTGTTTTTAAAGGAAATGTGCCATCTGTGTATTCTTTTCATGTACCCCCAGATTTTTAGCATTTTAGTTAAATGCTTAAAAAAGTATGAGCACCCATTGCAATCACCTGTATGTAAGCAACACCAAGTGGGAATTGTAAACATGGTTGTAAAACAGACTAAACCAGAATGTGTATGCTAACTATAAGCCGTAGTCTTTTTTTACCTCTCTGAGAAATGGAAATCTCATCACAAAATGTAGGTGAAGGTTAAGTGGGCCAGATGTGAAAGTTAATGGCTGAACCACTCCATAGTCTTTGATATCCAACGCCAAATACAAATTTGCTACTCCAGATCTCAATGCTCCTCAGTCTATTTCTTATTTATATTAAATTTTAACAGTTTCATCCTATCTACACTGAAATGCTCAAGTATAATTGAGCTCACTGTGGTGAATAGCAGACACTTTCATTTTTAAAAGATTCTGAACAAGTTAATTTTCTCTGATCCACATAGCCAAAATCAAGATCATAATCTTATAGATAGCATTAGGAATTTCTATCTGTTCCTAATACCTTCTAATTTCAGTAGATATTCACAGTAAGTTGGTGAAGTATTTCTGTGCAGGGTTACCATTTCCCATGCTAATCGTGCCCAGTAAAGGACTCATATATAAACAAATGCATTGACTTTTTATTTTATCTCCATAATATACCAGATATTATGTTGTGAGGTGATAATGAATTGTAGTTCTATTGGCAATACCTATCCATCTGTTCAAAATAAAAGTGACTGAAACTGCGTTTAATTTCACTTCCAAATCTTTTCGAAGAGCTAGCAAAAGCCCATTTTCAACTGGTGCCACATTAGATAATAGAATGCTACCAGAGGATCCCCATCTTACAGATAATTGAAATAACAAATCAAAGTTTAAGCCATATTCCTTTCACGTGCATGCATTCCCATGATAAATTGTACTAATGAACAAGCCAGGCATAGTTTCTCAGACTGGTCAGTTTCTGCTCATGGCCTGTCCACAAATCAATGAAACATTTTAAATTTAATCCAGCAGCTGCCTATCAAAGACTGATGAGCATTTTTATTCCAATTGCTTTTTTCCTAATTTTGTTTCTCATTCAAATTTCTTCAACAGGTTGCTATATTTAATATACAATAATTTGTTATCTTCTGTATTATTTCACTTGTACATTAGTATATACTCTCAAATTTTCCATGTCTTTGCAAATCAAATTATAATACAGAATACTTATTTAAAATAGCTTTTTGTTTTACTTTGCAAAATTCTGCTGGTAATGATTAGTTCTTTTAATGCAAATTAAATAATCAATTGCATATCCAAATACTGCAGCTTAAATACTCAAAAATTGAACTCTAATTGTTCTTGTTTTGTGCTGTATCTTTTTGTATTAAAGTTTCAGCATTAATGCTTGCAAGTCATTGAAGGTGATTTCCCTTCCTATCTCTATTCTTGAAAGATCAATACCTCACCGGCTACCTCATCACAAGGGCTTCTGTACATTTCAAAAGGCTGATATCCATGGTCCAACTCAACGAGTATGCCTTTTTCAAATTATTTTCTCAGTGAATTTGAGACATCTGGTAAATTAGACTGGAAGGTACCTAAATAATTTATCAAGCCAAAATAGCTATGCAGTTTAGCCAGAGTGGGGCTTTTATTTTCCATGAATTTGATTGCTCCTCTTAGATTCTATGGTTTCAAATGGTAGTGATGCCTATGTAACTGATCCTTTTTACACTGTACTTGCACTTTTATACTGTTTCCTATAGCGCTCCCTTCCTTCCAATCTATGGTCATTTGTTCTCTCTCTAAATTGGCACCATTACCATGTCCATCTATTAATTTCCTCATGCTGTGTTACTGGGACACAATTGAATTTTTTCCAAACAGGACAATATTGATGTTGGGAAACCCTTTTGCGTCATGACATGATTTTGCTAAGCCGGTTTATTGATGAACCTCTCGATGAAATCTAGGGGGCGCAGACTGGCAACATTTACAGATGTACCCGATTTTCTCCACACTGATGGAAATGAATAATAGGATATTGCCTCCCTCTGGAATTTTGGTTAGTCCTGGTGAAAAAAAATGGTTTTAAAATATCTTTATTTAAAAAAAATTATTGCCTTCCTGACAGCAAATTCTTTCTGATCGATCATTAGCACTAAATTACAATGCTGGTCCAGACCTTAAAGGGGCCAGGAAAGATGGGGAAGTACTCCTCTCCTTCTTGCCTTTCATCTTGATGTCATCTATTGAACGATTTTGTCTGAACTATTCTGTGACTATATTTTGATTCTCCATGTGCCTCAATAAGGACACAGTTCCTTTTCTCCAAACATCCAGAAAAATTGCATGGCAAAATATTTAGATGCTGCTCCAAAACAGCTTCTCAATTGCAAGTTCCAACATAAAAGTCTATACCCAAACTCATGGGTGCCATTTTATTTTGCCACTCGTCAAACCCAGGCAACAGGATACAAAAGCAAAACTATGATGTATTTAGTTTCAGAGGCTCGTGACCGCTGGTGGGCCTCAGGGATCAGCGCAGACCATTGTTGTTTGTCATCTACGACAATAATGATCTGGATGAGAACGTGGTCAGTTGGATCAGCAAGTTTGCAGGTGACCCTAAGACGGAAGGCGTTGTGGGCAGAGAAGAAAATTTTCAAAGCTTGCAGAGGGATCTGGACAAGCTGAAAAAAAGGCAGATGGAATTTAATGCAGGCAAGTGTGAGGTGTTGCATTTTGGAAGGACAAACCAAGAAAGGACATGGTCGGGCACTGAGGAGAGTGGTATAAGAGGGAACTGGGAATACAGATACACAATTCCCTGAAAGTGATGTCACAAGTAGTCAGAGTTGCGAAGAAAGCTTTTGGTACAGTGGCCTTCATAAATCAAAGTATTGAGTACAGGAGCTGGGATGTTATGTTAAAGCTGTACAAGACATTGGTGAGGCCAGTTTTAGTCACCTCACTACTGGAAAGATAAAGAAGATTGAAAGAGTGCAGAGAAAATTTATTAGGATGTTGGCTGGACTTCAGGAACTGATTTACAGGGAAAGGTTAAACAGTTTAGGACTTCATTCTCTGGAGCATAGAAGAATGAGGGGAGATGCGATAAAATTATGAGTGGGATAAATGGAATCGGTAGGCTTTTCCATTGAGGGTAAGAGATATACAAATCAGAGGACATGGGTTAAGGGTGAAAGGGGAAAAGTTTAGGGGGAACATGAGAGGGACCCACACAGAGGGTGGTGGGAGTGTGGAATGAGCTCCCAGCTGTAGTGGTGAATACAGGTTCAATTTTAATATTTAAGAAGAATTTGGACAGGTACATGGATGGGCTATGGACTTGGCGCAGATCCGTGGGACTAGGCAGAAAAATGATTCGGCATAGACTAGAAGGCTGAAGGGGCACTGGAAGTTATTGCTGATAATTGATCAACTTACCTCTTCAAATTTTTTTAATGGACAAGCTGTTTTTCACTAGCAGTGCAGAAATTTAGAAAAATGCAAACTTAGGATAGGGTCAACATGAACTGACAAATTTGTTCAAGGTCAACTTAACCTTGTGTAGTTCAATTAGTCAAAAATTAATGATACATCATTCAAAGGTTTCCAAAATCATTCATCACCAGTGCAAGATGGATTACACTGAATCAATGAATGGCTGTGGAAATCTACTTTTAAATTCGTTTGTTGTAAAATTCATGACCAAGAATACCTTCAAGATTGATATCGGGAAGGAACATAAGAGCATATGGCCAATAGATAAAGTCCTATCTTTAGGTAAAAGTGGACAATGTCAAAAGCAGAAGAATTTTAAAATGTCATACAACTTTGAGATTAACTTGATCATTCTGCACCATTACCACATCCCTCCCCCTGACAGAAGCACAAATAGCTGCAAACAAAATGCCTCCCTGTGCAGTCATATAATAGGAGATAACATTTGGTGGGAGTTTATTATTCTCCATGACCTGAAGATATACATTTTGTGGAGTCAACAGTATGATTAAATGTACACTTGTACTGTCTTGCAGTTCAAGGGCAGTGCTCCAGAACGGCTAATCTGTAGAACTATAAATCAGCAATGAGAGCATACACCTGCTCTGGGGAGTCAAATGTTTTCTAATCAACGCTACCTGCAGTTGCTGCACATGTAACCCGATGGCAAACAGTCTCTTACTTCAAGATAATATCCCATGAGTATCTTACTCTTCCTTAATGGACATCTACTGAAGTCCTCAGAGGTTGGAAAAAGTTTTTTTTAAAGTGTTCCTTGCTACATTGAAAAAAATAAGCCATCTGTCAATAATCCATTATTTTCAGACTATTATGGTTTCATCTAAAGTGTCCAAGAGTTACAGAAAACTCACTTCAGACCAAAATACTTAGCTGAGCAAATCTCATTTAGCCCACATTTAATCTACATTCCTTAAACATTTCCTATTTATGTGACCATCCAAATGTCTTTTAAACATTGTAATTGTTTCCACTTCTACCACTACCTCTGGTAGCTTGTTCCATATACCCACCACTTCGTGTGTGGAAAAACTTGAGAACCCATTTAACTCTTCCTCCTCCCATCTTAAACATATGCTCTCTCATGTTGGACTTCCATAACCCGAGGAAAAAGACCGACCTTATTTTGTGCCTCTCATTAATTTATACACCTCTATAAGATCACCTTCTCAGCCTGCTTTGCCCCAAGTAAAACAGTCCCAGCCTATTCAGTCTCTTCTTGTAACTCACACTGTGGTCCGCAGAAACGCTGCTTCATCTGATTGTACATGTACAGTGAGATGAAAATAAACTCAAACTTGAAGTTAGTCCCAGTAGGATCCTTCAAATTTTTTCTGCACCCAGTCTAACTTAATCACATCCTTCCTGTGGCATGGCAACTACTCCAAATGCAGACTCCTATAGATGCTAGAAAGACACACAAATGCTGGAGAAACTCCGCAGGTCAAACAGTGCCTTTATGTACAAGTGTCAACAGAATCCTGTGTTTTACCTCCTCCAGCATTTTGATGTGTTTTTACTAAAATCACAGCATCGGCAGACATTCATGTTTCACTCACCCACATTTTGTACAGCTGCAACATGACATCCCCTTTCTTACACTTGGTGCCCTGACTGTAGAAGGCAAGTTTGCCATTCTTCATCAAGCAAGTGAATATTTGAAACAAATGATAAAAGATTTTGCACAAAAAGTTCAAGGGAATAAAAGTGACAGGTTCTGAGTAGGGGAAAGAGATCATTTTGCCATTTTAAATAGTTTGTCCTATTGATACAAGACCAAATACAGAAAAACCCCTGGTATCCAGCGCCTACAGGGATTGTGGATGCCGGATATGCAAATTTTTCAATTGAATGAGACATTCTTACAATGCCTAACTTGTATACATGCATTAAAATACATGGTTGAAAAAACAAGACAGTGCAAAATGTAAAGTAATTTGAAAAAAATCAGTATTGTAGCCCTTAATTATGTAAGGTTCACTTTAATCAGGTGATAACTCACAAAATGGCGCTGTAACAGCATTGCATTAGCCCTTATGCTAAATGTGCCACCATCATAATTAACCCCCCCAACTTAACAGAAAACCCTTACTAATATACTTAATACTAATAAAGATAAAGGCTCTTAGTAGGCAGAGATAGGGAGTTACTTAGGGAGAGCGGCATCACCCAGTTCTTCATCCTGGCACCACTACTCTATTCAAAAACAACTTTATTCAAACAGCTGCTGCAGGTGGGGCACGACCAGGCTGCTCTACTGGCTGAATGCTCCCATCTTCCCCAAGGCATGGAGTCTTGCTTCTGAGAACTTTTACAATTGTAAACTTTTATTTAAATTTTTATTTATTTTTATACAATCTAATTATTTCTTTATTTATATCCTGTTTTTTGGCCAGTTGGTTGGGTTGCTGGTTGCTTGGATTCTGGATACAGGGATTTTTACTGTACATGGGACATTAAAAAAATGAAATAATGAGCAAAATGAGATCAACTTAACATGGAACAAATACTTGTCTGCTGCTCAAAAATATTGGCCATGTCTTTGTGATTATATTTTTCCAGTTAAAATATTTCAGCTTGGGGAAGAGAGGGTGGTGGGGAATTTTCTGCCCACCTTTCTAAAGTGTTGCCACTTGACCCCAGCAGAGGTCAATTTGTGATTTGACACAGAATGACGCCTTCACAAGAATCGAAATGTAGATGAGATAGGAAGTCACTACAAGAGAACTCTTCTCCTTTACACTGGAGAGACTGGGCGCAGACTGGGAGATCACTTTGTTGAGCACCTTAGCTACATCCACTACTATAGTGTGGATCTCCCAGTGGCCACCTATTTAAATTCCCTGTCCCATTCCCTTGCTGATGTGCCTGTCCATGGTATCATGCACTGCCAGTCTAAGACATCTGCAAAATGGAGTAACAACGCTCCATCTTCCATCTGCACCCTTCAACCAGATGGCATTAACGTCAACTTCTCTGGCTTCCGTTAACCCCTCCCCCCCCCATTCTTCCCCTGTCACCTTTCCCCCAGCTCAAACATTCTCTCGTTTTCCCTCTTTCTCCTTTCCTCTTATCATATCTGATTATTGTTGGCCTTGACTCGTCCCCCAACCAGCCTTGTCTTCATTCTAACACCTGTTCTTTACTTATTCCTCGAAGGAGAGCTCAGACCTGAAACGTCAGCAATATATCTTTACCACCTATGGAAGCTGTGAGACCAGCATTTCTGTGTGTGTGTTTTACTACAAAGGAGCTGTAAGGCTCTCTCTCTAGAAAACAAGTTGAGCATGATTAACACAATATTATTTCAATGCCAGCAATCTAGGTCTGAATCCAGTGCTGGTTTTAAGGACTTTGTAGATCCTCTCCATTTCTGCATGGGTTTCCTCTTGGTGCTCTGGTTTCCTCCCACCCTTCAAAAAAGAGGGGTTGTAGGTTAATTGGTCTATTTGGGCAGCATGGGCCTGTGGGCCGGAAGGGCCTGTTACCATGCTACATGTCTAAAAAAAAACCTAGTGACAATACCACTCCTTCCCAGAGCCATTTAGGTATTTGGGGCAAGGGAGATTGAAGTGCTAATGGTACCTGGGCTAGCAGCCACCTAGAAAATTCTGTTTGTTTATTAAGGGAGGAATAGAAACCATCAGCACTTCAAAGGAAAGGTATTTCAGATAATGAGATAGTAATCTTGCATTTTCTACACTTCTTAATCTAATCATGATCCCATTCAATTTTAAATGGTATTATAGAAGAGACTCTCTTCCTCATATTACATTTTAGAACATCAACCATTCATTGATTAGTTACATAAACATTAAACCCAACTAAAACTGCTGCAATGGCTGGGCTTATGTGCTTGACTTAAAGGAAGGAATTCTACAGTCTCACTCCAAAAAATAACGTACTGTGGGTCTTACTGTTAATCCTTTAAACTTCATGCTATTTCTAGGAAATACTGATTTGTGTTTCACAAAATTTAGAACCATAGAACACTGTAGCACAAAAACAGGCCCCATCAGCCCTTCTAGTCTGTGCCAAACCATTTTTTTTGCCTAGTTCCACTGACCTACAGCCAGTACATATCCCTCCATACCTCTCCCATTCATGTACCTTTACAAATTCTTCTTAAATGTTCAAACTGAGCCTGTATTCACCATCTCACATGGCAACTCGTTCCACAGACCCACCATTCTCTGTTTGAAGAAGTTCCCCCTTACATTCCCCCTAAATTTTTTCCCTTTCTCTCTTAACCCAAGTCCTCTGGTTTGTATCTCACCTACCTTAGTGAAAAAAGCCTATCTACATTTACCCTGTCTATCCACCTCATAATTTTAAATACTTCTATCAAATCTCACTTTATTCTTCTACTCTCCAGAGAATAAAGTCCTAATCTGTTTAACCTTTCCCATAACTCAGTTCCTGAAGTCCAGGCAACATCTTAATAAATTTTCTCTGCACTCTTTCTATCTTATTGATATCTTTCCTGTAGTTAGGTGACCAAAATTGCACACAATACTCTAAATTTGCCCTCACCAATGTCTTGTACAACTTTACCATAACATTTCAGCTCTTATACTCAATACTTTGATTTATGAAGGCCAATATGCCAAAAGCTCTCTTTACAACCATCCACCTGTGACATCACTTTCAGGAAATTATGTATCTGTATTCCCAGATCCCTCTGTTCTACCTCATTCCTAAGCCCTCCCATTTACTGTGTACATCCTTTCTTGGTTTGACCTTCAAAATACAACACCCCACACTTGTCTACATTAAATTCCATCTTCCATTTTTCAGCCCATTTTTCCATCTGGTCCAAATCCCTCTGCAAGCTTTGAAAACCTTCACTGTCCATAATGACTCCATCTTAGTGTCATCTGCAAACTTGCTGATCCAATTTACTACCCCTGATCCAGATCATTGCTATCGATGACAGACAGCAGTGGTCCCACCCCTAATCCCTAAGGCACACCACTAGTCACAGGCCTCCAGTCTGAGAAGCCGTCATCCATCACTTCTCTCTGGCTTCTCCCATCCAGTTATTGTCAAATCCAGTTCACTACTTTTCCAAGAATACCTAGCATTTGAACCTTCCTGACTAACCTTCCACATGGGACATTGTCAAAGGCCTTACTAAAGTCCATGTCAACAACATCTACAGCCTTTCCTTCATCGACCTTCCTGGTAACCTCCTCGAAAAATTCTGTAAGATTGGTCAAACATGACCTACCATGCACGAGGCCATGTTGACTATCCCTAATCAGCTTCTGGCTATCAAAATCATTGTATGTTCAATTTCTTAGACCACCTTCCAATAATTTACCTACTACTAATGTCAGGCTCACTGGCCTACAACTTCCAAGGTTACTTTTGGAGCCTTTTTTTAAAAAAAAGCATGGAACAATGTGAGCTACCCTCCAATCTTCCGGCTAAGGACATTTTAACTATTTCAGCCAGAGCCCCTGCAATTTCTATACTAGCCTCCCTCAAAGACCAAGGGAATATCTCGTCAGGCCCTGGGGATTTATCCACCCTTAAAAGAGCAAGCGCATCCTCCTTTTTAATCTTACAGGTTCCGTGACCTCACTGTTTGTTTTCCTTACTTCCCATGACTGTGCCAATTTCCTGAGTGAATACTGATGAAAAAAAATTTAAGATCTCCCCCATCTCTCAGCTCCATACAAAGCCAACCACTCTGATACTCAAGGGGACCAATTTTGTCCCTTATTATCCTTTTGCTCGTTATATACCTGGAGAAACCCTTAGGATTTTCCTTCATATTGCTGCCAAAACAACCTCGTCTTTTATTTTTTCCTTCCTGATTTCTTTCAAGGTTTATCTTGCATTTTTTTATACTCCTCAATTACCTCATTTGCTCCATGTTGCCGATACATTGCTCTCTTCTTCTGAACCAGATCCTCGAAAACCAAGCTTCCTTGTGCCTGCTAATCTTGAATTTAATCCTGACAGGAACATACCAACTCTGTACTCTCAAAAATTTCATATTTCTATATTAATTTGGCATTTTTGCAGTGATTTATGCTCTTTTCCGCATCCAGTAACTACCTGAGCAAGGTGGGGTGCACAGATCAAAGGGGCCGCTATGTTAGATAGTTGGAAGCTAATAATGCTTCACACACTCCTTTGCTGTCCATATTTTTCACTTTTGGGACCCACAACTCTGTGTGGAAGAACTTGAGGACCCCTTTAACTCTTGCCCCTCCCACTTAAAGCTCTGCTCTGACTTCCATAATCTGAGGGGGGGGAAAAGTCTTCAGCATTCTTAATTTTTCATTGCAATTCGACCAATCAGTTTGCGGTTCAACATGATAAACGATACACTCACTGATCAAATGGAGCAGTAAATTAAACTTATCTGCTGTCTTCCTTATGCTTTATTGTTACATATTTCATTGATAGGTGTGTTTTAAGTGTTTCAGGGACAATGGACATCTTTGTATTCAAGAGCAGGGAATTTAATTTAGGTCACAAAGAAAATTATATTTCTTAGTCTATAATAGATTTCTCTCTTCAAGAGTTTCCATTAACACAGGATACATGAGAGATTGCTTGACTTAAAACAAAATTTTTTTATGAAGAAAAGGTTAATAGCTTTACTTTGACATTGTTCTGCTAAATGCAATTATGCATCTGGTTCATTAGAAGGCCATATTTACTGGGTCTTTTTGGTTGAATAAGTAAATACAGAGAGAAGCATTTTTCATCAAATTCAGCAGGTAGCTTAATAGAGCTATGCTATATTTCATTAAGGTAGCAAAATCAGAGCCTGTCCATTTAAGACCATCGTGATTTTACACTAGCAGTTAGGAAGGCATTTGGTGAGAAAAGCTATTCATCTCAACTTTACTCCCTTTTTTGCATTAAAAATTGAGAGGAAGGTATCTAACTGGTAATGTGATTAACAGGTTCAGGGATATCCAGAAGGTAGTCAACTTTGTCTTGCTAGCAAGAAGGAATTTAGTTCATGGCTAATCTTTTACAGAGCAGAACAGCAATATCAACAACTTCGTTACAGGTCCATGTAACTTGTGGCACAACCCCACATTAGGCACAACCGTGGAATTTATTCTCGCCACCCCCAACCCACATCCCAATACTGGGAGAAACAGGTACTACTCACCTTGAACTATTTTCCTTTCAGCCTCTTCTGCTGTAATCCAACAATTTGTATTGAACAAATCAGTCCAATGTTCCATAACTCCATTAAAGAAATTATTTTGGTGTCTTTCCACTCTACTGTTTATTCCGAGTGATATTTGAATTTCAGTGGTAACTGACCTACTGTTAACCCTCACCACTTCTTAAATCAGGCTACTATTACACCAGGTTGAGAGAGTAGTAAACTTTAATTCACCGTTTGGTCATGGACAATGCTGGCAAGCATATATTTATTCTCCAGGTGCAATTCCTTTGAGAAAATGATGAATGGTGAGTCACTTTTTTTTTCAAAAAAAAAAACAGCTCTGTTCCTGGTTGTTCCTAGTCCTGAAACCAAGATATTCCAAGACTTAAAGCCTGAGGAACAAAATGTATCCAAGTCAGAATGTTCTTGGTGATGCAAGCTAATGGTTTTGGAGATGCTGGCAGAGCAGCTTCAGCAAGTAATTCCAATCAATTTTGTTTCATAGAAATACACTGCAATTCACTAGGTTTGGGATGGTGTATAGAGTGCCAACAAAATGGGCTGATTTGTCTTCAATAGTGTAGAATTGCACATATCCAGACAAGGTGGGTCTTTCGTCATGATCCTGGCTTGTGCCATAAGGATCATGGAAAGGTTTTGAGGAGTCAGCTGACTCATTTACTAAAAAAATAACCCTTCTCCAAACTGGCTGTGATGCCACAGAATATTTGAGATTGGTGTAGTGGGGAATCAGTGGCAATTGTCAAGTGTTTAACCACCTACACTTATGTAGGAGATGGCTGTTGCCTGGCACACGTTAAACCTTTTTCTTTCCACGATACCATCGGTACTTTGTGATTGGTGAGGGATTGTTTAAGGTGGGATGTGAGTGGGAAGGGAAGGTTGAGAATCACTGCTCTAGACCCAATTGTTTCTGAAATATTTTGCTTGAGAAAAATTGTCATTGCCCCATTTCCTTTGGAGTTATAAAACTGTTCACACAACGAGTCATTAGGTATGATTAAAACAGTAGTTTTCAAACTTCTTTCCACCCACATAACACCTTAAGCAATCCTTTACTAATCACAGGGCACCTATGGCATAGGGAATACTTAAAGTGGTATGTGAGTGGAAAGAAAAGGTTGAGAATCACTGTGTAAGACAATGCCTGTTGCCTGGGGGTCTCTGCACTCAGGCAGAATGACTATTTGCAGAGGTGCTATAAATGGAATTGAGCAACAGGCAATCAGCAAACATCTGAACTCGCAACCTGACAAAGTATTTGGTGAAGGACCAATGTGGAATTTCAGTTTGTCCTGATGTACAATACTCTTTCGGAAACAAATTATTCAGAAGCAAGGCTGAATTAACATAGTAGCGAGAGTAGCAAATGCTACGGCCCCCACGTTTATGTGCTATGAATTATGAGAAACATTTTTGTTTTCATCTTTGTGCAGCGGCTATCAAATTCCACTGATAGTCTGTGTAAGTCACCAAATTTAAAGGTGATAATTGGCTAAAATCGCTAACCTTAAATTTAATCGGGGTTATTAACCCAGACTATCCCTGGCATCTCGCGCAACAGCTCAATGCAGGAGCATAGCCACTCTTGGTTAACAATAATCCCCCATGCAGCTTGAACCGCTCTGCCAGTGTCAGCTCCAAGGAAACACACAGCAGTTCCAGCGGTGTGGGAAATTATGGGTAACCAAGACAGACATTGATCCCGCATGCTGCCGTAAGTTTTGTTTTAAAAGGGAGGTCACATCCCCCACTCCCATCCAGCTGGGCAGGGAGAGGTCGCGTCCCCCATCCCTGTCGAGGGCAGGGGAGTAATTTCAGTGTAGGTGTTTCCCCTCACTGTGCATGTGCCAACTGGCACTATTTAGGGCCCCTTTAAAAATATTTGCTACAGGCCCCGCAATACATTAATCTGGCACTGTTCAGAACTTAGATATTAGTCCAAAACTGTGTTGTCAGTACACAGCCTTACCAACAGGACAGTTTGTGTTACAGAAATTCACCCTGACAAATATCACAAATGTGACAGATTTATTCACTGAATTTGTGAGAGCAAAAGATCAACTTTTTTTTTCCAAATTCGCTTTTCTTGATGCATACACATATAATGTAGTTTCACGTGATATGGCCTTTCCAGGAACCCATGGAAAGTGCCTGACATACATAGCATACACATGGAGAAATGAATAATTAATGTTTTGGTTTGGGACCCTTCATTGGGACTGCACTGAGAAAAGATCCCAACCTGAAATGCTGACTGTCCAGTTCTCGCTCCAGCTTCCCTTGTTCTCCCCACATTCTTCAACCCAGCTACATACTTGGGCCGATTTATGGTGGCCAAATAACCTATGAAGATTTGAAATATGGGAGGAAGCAGAAAACCCATGGGGTCACTGGGAGACAGTGCACACAGCAAGAGAGGTCAGGACTGAAGCAAGGTCAGTTGAGCTGTGAGAGGGTAGCTCAACTAAGTACAACTGTGCCACCTAGCAATGAAAACCTTTCCCTTCTTCACCATGAAGCTGAGACTTTGTTCATTTCTTTGGAATATCAATCAAAAAGTTTCAGTTTCCACTCAAAAACCATCAGCAGAGATTTATTAAATTAATTCTCCTAACTATACTCATCTTTAACCTGACGCCATTAGTATTAGAAGTATGAAAAGTAGTACAGTACATCATTCATTGCAAGAGAATAAATTTACGATGCTGATATTAATGCAGTGAAACAATTCATTATTTTAAATTAATTAAGCCCCTGCCAAAAAGGAATCTTGTAAGCATTTTGAAATTTTTGATTATTGCCTCAAGTGCACAACACTATTCCAGCGAAAGGATTCAAAACCTGCTCTGTCCGTAATGTTACGAGCCCAGAGGTCCCCAAAACCCAGCAGCATTAGAAATTCACCAAGACAAATGGTTACTTAAACAAAAGTTGCTTTTAATTATCTTTAAACATAAAAACAGGATCAAACTTTAACTTATTATTATTACCTTAACCCCCTTTCTAATTCTAAGCACATGTGTATATGTTCAAGAAAGTTCTTTGATTCACAGTCCAATCTCACTTCTCACTCCTCCAAGTTCACTGGTATCAGGCAATTCTTATACCGTGCACAGAATTTAACATTTATGAATCTTCACCAGGCTCTGGTGCTTAAAGGTAAATGGTTACCGCTCATGAAGGTTCTCGTTGGTTTCAGGGATTTGTTGCTTGTTGGGCATGCACACAAATTGATTTCCCCCCATCAGCCACTTCAGTGTCTTGCCGAAGAAACTTGCCCTATCATGGGTTTTCTAAATGATAGCCTCTTCTTCCAGGCCACCACAGAGTTCCTCTTGTTTCCCTTATTTCAGGATAAACACTCTAGCCAGCCATTTCCTCTTAGAAGGACTACAAGGGTTTTGAACAGGCTGAACTCAGAACTCACAACCTGTCTTCAAAATAGGATTTTCAACAAGCCTGCCATGTTGCAGCCTCCAAAAGCTATTGTAGAACTGGCTTCTCTCTCTCTCAAAAAGAGAAATCCTGTTTTTTTTCTCTCTCTGCTTGTAAAAAACCAAAACCCCTCCCCAAGGCTCTAAAAACCCAATCCTTGAAAGATCTTAACAGCACTTGAGCCCAGACTCTGATCGATTTGCACTTTTTTCTGAAGTTCCTTCCAAAGCAATTTCATTGTCTTTGCAAAGGCACTGGTGCCTCAATGTCTCACTTTCAGCAAAGTTCTTGCATTTTAAATACATCTTTTATGAAGTGTTACTCTGTTTGTGAAGTGACCTACACACTAAACCCCCACAATCTCTCTCTTTTAAGCCCCTTTCACACTTGCAAGTGATCCCATGAATCAAATGCCAATCGGCCTTTAAAGTGCCAAGTGTGAAAGAAAAATCAGCTCAATGCTGGCATCAGATGATGTAATCTCACGCCAGGGATTGACTGCCTCTACCCCTAGTACAATCCCAGCAGATGCTGGTGTTTCAATCAGGCAAGTGTGAAATGGGTAAATGCATCAGTAGAAGGTAGAACAGTCCTAACCCTGGAGATGGCTCCTTGCAAGTGTGAAAGCATTCATTGTCCCAGTTAGGAGTAGTCAAGTGTGAAAAGGCAAACCCCCATTCCTATCCTGGGACACTGAATGGCCAATATGATGGGATGCAAATGTAAAAGGGGCTTTAAAGTCATATATTACCCCATAACAATAACAAGTTTGTGTGTTCCCCCAGAGTCTGCATGGGTTTCCTCCAGGTTCTCCGGTTTCCTTCCACCCTTAAAAACATACCAGGTTTTAGGTCAATTGGCTGTAATTGGGTGGCACAGGCTTGAGGGCTGTAATGGCCTGTTACCATGCTGTATGCCTAAATTTAATATTTACTTTGATAAAATTCAATAAACTACATAGAACTTGAAAGTTCCACTGTTTAGAATCAATGAGCAAGGCTGGAAAAATTGGCTACATATTTTAAAATTACAGTTATGCATGAAACATTATTACATTACTGAATAACCTGATGAAATGGACTGCATAATCACACATATACAGGCTGTCACCTGACTGGAGCCGCTATTATTAATTTTCATTACAAGTTCCATACGAATACAGTAATGTTAGAATGTGAATGCTCCCCTGCAAGATTGAAACTTTGTACATCTTATTCCAACAGAACCAAATGCATTAAATATTTTAAAAAACAAGTTGGTATCAATTACATAAATCAGAAAAGGGTGAGGTCCCGAGTGAATATCGGGAGTTGGGAAGGAATCTTTAAAAAAATCTCAAAGGTGGTAATCTCTACTTCGCACCAGTGAGGGCAAGAATAAGAAGTTGTGGCAGATGAATGTGTGGCTGAAGAGTTGGTGCAGGGTCCAGGGGTTCAGAATAGTGGATCATTATGTTCTCTTCTGAGGAAAATACAACCTGCACCAAAAAAAATGGGTATGGGTTGCACCTGAACTAGAGATGGACCAATATCATGGCGGGCAAATTTACTCGAGCTGTTGGGGAGGGGGGAGGTTTAAATTAGTTTGGCAGGGGAATTGGAACTAGATTGAGGGGGCAGAGAATAGAGCAGATTGCAGAAAGGTTAATGCAATATTAGGAAGGACAGGCAGTAGAGGAAGTATAAGTGTAGTCATGGGGGGGTGGGGTTTGAAATGTGTATATATATCCAAGTAAGAAGTACTGTATTAGGAATAAGGGAAATTAACTTGGATCAGCATGTTGAATTATGATAGACAGGGACGGCTGATGCAAGGACAGGACAGGATTGCCTGATGTAGTTTCCAATGTTTTGATGTTTTAAAAGGGATAGGATGGGAGGTAAAAAAAAGGATGGTGGGGACGAGTGACATTATTAACCAGGGCTGGTATCACAGCAGCAGAAAGGGAGGATGTTATGGAGGGATTATCTACTGAGTTAGTGTGGGTGGAAGTTAGAAATAGGAAGGGAGCTATCACTGTATTGGGAGTAGTCTATAAACTCCAAATAGCTCTTGGAACACTGAGGACCAGATAAATCAGCAGATTTTGGAATGGAGCAGAAATAATAGTGGTGTTGTTATGGGAGACTAAAATTTACCAAATATTGACTGGCATCTCTCTACTGCAAGAGGGCTAGTTGGGCAGAATTTGTCAGGTTTGGCTAAGAAGGATTCCTGACACAGTATGTGTACCAGCCAAGAGCTGGAGATGCCGCACTAGCTCTAGTACTGGGTAACGAACCTGTCAGGTGATAAACCTCTTGGAGGGGGAGCATTTCAAGGAAAATGACCACAACTCCCTGACCGTTAGCATCAACTATGGACAAATATAAACAGACAAAATGGTGAAGTGTGGAAGGGCCCAATTATGATGGGATGAAGCAGGAACTGGGGAGTAAATTGGGAACAGATGTTCTTGGGAAAATGTTTAGAGAAGAGTTGCACAGGGTTCTGGATAGGTCCATCAGTATCTTGAATGAGTACACTCAGCAGCAGAAAGGTTTCTGATATTCTACCGTCAGGCACCCAATGCAGAAGGTGGGTGCATCCTGACAGGATGATTGCATCCTTGTTCAGGGATGCTGGTGACATGCCAAATTTACTCGAAATAGAGGTGCTAGTGCACTTACTTGGCCATTGCTTTGATGTGAATGGAGCAGTTCGAGTTACTGGAGAGGTTTAACCCTAGGAACTTAAAGCTGAGTACTGTCTCCACCTGAGCACTGTTGAGGTGGATCAGGTATTGAGTTCCACCTCTCCTCTGGAAGTCTACAACCAGCTCTTTGGTCTTGATAACATTGAGGGAGGAATGGTTGTCGTGGCACCAAGCCACCCTCTCTTCTGCACATCACTTTGATGTTCTTTGCCTCTAGCAAAAATATCTGTGCCTATTATTTTGAAAAAAATAATACTCCAAAATTATTCCCTTTCTTAAATTCACTTGCTGAAAAGTGAAGTTACAGTTTTTGCTGGGCAAATTAATCAATTCTGATTCACAGCCAGAAAAAAAAAGTTCAGTTCTTCCAAACCTTAAGAAATGAGCATACCAAATATTAATGGATGCATTTATATTGCAATTGAATTCCATTTCATGTCATGGAATTGAAGTGGTCTTTTACACTTTGTGTAATCATAGAGTGGCTCATGCTTTAAGGTAGTAAAACCTCCCACAGTTTCACATAGCAGATAAATTACAACAGCAAAGAGAAGAAAGTGGCGACAACCTTGAGGAAATCCTTAAGTGCAGCTTCAGTGTCTCACAACACTTACAACATACTTTGCATATGCCACCTGGTCATTTCATAAGCTACTGGATACTCTTTCATTGAAGCTTAAGGCTGATGGAATTAGACCTCGGGTATCATTTCAGGAGATTAAATATTTAACCACTGTGTGATCCAAACCTTTGAAAGTCTCAAGGTTGCAACTGGAGATTTGGCAACAGGTGTGGCAAACGGAAGCACTAATGGATTTAAGGTCCAATTAACAACATCGTCGTTTCATGGAGCAAAGTTTTCTGTTCACCTTAAGCCCTTCAACATGTTTAACTTATGTAGTACAAAACAAGGTCCAGAATCTGAAGTATTGCTGGCATCAGACTCTGCAGTTAATTCATCAAACTGAGACACGTTTCTCTCCTGCAGGAGATGGAAAACAACTGACAGGGGCACACCGATCACTTCTATGCTATAATTACTGTTAAGATTTTATGCACTAAAATGTAGAACTGTCAAGGAATCTCTTGACGAGTTTAAAAGGAGTCCAGCAAAGCCTGCAGAAGATTGCTCAGAGGATTGCAGAACTTGGTTCATTTTACAAAATCACCATGTGCACATTAAAAAACATTTTCAATGGTTTGAATTTTCCTTGCAATCTAACATAGTAAAAAAAGAAACAAAAGCAAGAGACCATTCAGCCCTTCTGCCTGCTTCATTATTTGATAGGATTGCAGCTCAACTTTTATCTCAGCACTTCTCTGTGGACTTGGTGAGAACGTTGGTGGAGCACTTATAAAGATTAAAAATAAAATGTACAGTGGACTGAGTATGTTTGCCTTAAAATATCATCCAAGGGTCACACTGAATTTGGGTACAAGCCTTAAGCATCTTTATATAACTAGACAGCCGTGATAGGAGAAAATTAGGCATGCTTTGAGGTGAAACTGACCAACAGTTAAATTTGGAGAATGAGGGAATGGATGGTGCAGGAATGGAAACTGAACAAGCAGGACGTGACATTAGTTACAGTAGTTTTTGGGATGCAATGAGAAGCACAGAACACAACAGCACAGGAAACAGGCCATTCAGCCCATCAAGTCTGTGCCAAAACATAATTCGGCTAGTCCCACTGACCTGCACCCATTCCATAGCCCTGCCAATCCATGTATTATCCAATTTATTCTTAAAACAGAGTGAGCCAGCATTTACCACATCAGATGGCAGCTCGTTCCACAATCCCACCACTCTCTGAGCAAAGAAGTTCCCTAATGCTCCCCACAAACCTTTTCCCTTTCACCCTAAAGCCATGTCCTCTTGTACTTATCTCTCCTAATCGAAGTGGAAAGATCTTACTTACTTTTACCTTTCATAATTTTGTCTCCCCTCATCCTTCTATGCTCTTAAGGAATAAACCTCCTAACCTATTTAATCTTTCCTTGTATCTCAACTCCTGAAGACCCAGCAATATCCTAGTAAATCTTCTCTGCACCCTTTCAATCTTATTGATATCCTTCCTGTAGTTTGGCGACCAGATTATTGCACACAATACTCCAAATTTGGCCTCACCAAGGTCTTGTATAACCTCACCATAACATCCCCAATCCTGTACTCAATACTTTTTTTTTGAATATTTGATTTTAAAATTATAAAACCATAATAACATCAATTATAATAAAATTCATATACAGAAAATATGTTAATAATAACACCCCCAACCTCTTTCTCCACTAATACCCACCCTCCTTCTCCTATATCTACCCAATAAGAAAGATCACCAGAAATGAATTGAGAGCTCAAATCTTCAAACCAAGAATTTTTAAAATGGGCTCCATACTTTTACAAAAAAAAAACTTGTCCCTCAAATTACATGTTATCTTTTCAAGAGACATTCCTAGAGACAGAATAAACAAACTGGAGACCAACTGTTCTCAATGCTTAGATTTATAAAGGCCAAGATGCCAAAAGCTTACTTCACAAACCTGTCTACCTGTGACACCACTTATAGGGAATTATGTATCTGTATTCCAACATCCCCTTGTTCCTCTGCACTCTTCATTGCTCTACCATTTACTGTGTTCATCCAACCTTGGATTGTCCTTCCAAAATGCAACACCTCACACTCGTGTGCATTAAATTCCATCTGCCACTTTCTGGCCCATTTTTCCAGTTGGTCCAGATCCCTCTGCAGGCTTTGAAAGCCTTCCTCGCTGTCCACAACATCTCCAATCTTAATGTCATCAGCAAACTTGCTGATCCAATTTCCCACATTATCATCCAGATCATTTAGATTTTGGAACAATGGAACTAACTGCACAGTAGCATCTGCAGAATACCTCTGTCAGTGGTTAAACACCAATAACAAACAACAGCAGGCTTTTTGAGCAATGACAATGATGTCACAAGTGCAAAATTCACCTGAAATAATGTTTATTACTTACCAAGAAAAAACTTGATCTCTGCTTACAAAAGAAGACCACCTCCCCACCAGCGCCACCGTTCCAACACCTCCCCACTGCTGCCGCCAATCCCGGACTATGGCCCACAATGCTGCCCAGGAGCCCGAAATGACTTCTTTGATGAGGACGGCACCACACCCGAGCTGGAGAATGGAGACTCCGGCTCCAACCGACGCTGAAAACTTGGACCCAGCTTCGTTTGGCATCTTCCCGGCCAGAAGCAAATATTGTATTTTTTTTTAAACTGTTATTGTAATCAAGCTGGCACCAACACAGCATCAGAGCCCCATATGGGCAAGTCAGGTATTGAATTTTTTTTCATTTGTGATGTCATGTTGGAGCTTTAAAAGAATTGGTTTTTGAAACTTCAGATAATAGGTACTCAACCTGTATCTAAAAAATGTGAAAGGAAAGTTCTAAGGTGATTTCCGTGATCAGCAGCCCAAAATCTATAAAATACACTCAAAAATGTTCAGGAAGAAAAATCTTCCAGTGAAATTTAACCTTTGAGTAGGTTATTAATCAAATATGAACACAATGTTTATCCTCTGCATCCCATCCAAACTCACCCATTCTTCCCTATAGTTGGTAATAGATTTTTCTCAAATAACTTGGGATTTAAAATTATCACTATGCTGTAAATTGGGTGACAGCATCAGATTTTCAGGAATGCTATATGGAGCCAACTTCTCCACAGGGTAAGAAAAATGAAAAGCTAATCAAAATACACTGGATTTGTAAAACTGCTTTGATTTATTTTGGTTGATGGGTGTAGAATTTCCACTGTAAAGCTCCTGCATTTCAAGGAAGTGATTCAATGCCATCATTTTATTGCATCGAGAGATTCCTAGTAGCCAAGGTAGCTTTAACATTGTGCAAACAAAACAAAAAATGGCAACACTGCCACAGCTGCTGTTATGCTGGTGCAGTTACAGGAGAATAGGGAGCAAAGACACAGCACTGCTCAACAGGGTCCTCATGCCTGGTCCTGATGCCAATGGCCCTGTACAGATTCTGAACAGCGTTAAAGGAGCTGGCTGGTTTTTATTAAAAGAAACTCTGCATCCACGATGGCAGCACCTGTGCTGTGCACCGAGGGTGGGGGGGGTTATAGACTTTGGGGAGCAGGCTGACTGGCGCAGGACACCAGAAATGGGGAGAACACACTCCGTTGAGAAGAAGAATGGGAGATGACCCTACAGGGAAGGTAACCATGGCAGCAGACCATTGAGAGACTCAGCGCTGATGGGCCCACACAGGCAGTGGGCTGTTGGCAACTTGTGGTTGAAGAACTCACACAGTTCTTGTGGCTGCTTGGTGCTGGAGACTGGTTTATGGGAACCAGGATTTAAGAGCGTGCAGAGGGCAAGAAGGGTTCCTGAAGGGCCTTGGGCACTGAAGGCTTCGTGACAGTATTGGAAGTTTGGACCTGGAGCTCAGGTCCATCGGCAGATGGATGGATGAAACAGGAGTTAGTGTCACTGCAGAGGTTGCGGGAGTGCTGGAGGGACTCTTTTGCTTCTCCATCTCGTATTATTAGGGGCACCGGACAATGTTCAGGGCGACTTCTTATTTGCCTTACGGCAGACACAAGTATATCATGTATATTACATTTTTATGTATTATGTGCCAATGAAAGGAATCTTAAACCTTGAACATTTAGAGGAAAATTTAAAACTATTTCCAAATAGATGAATAAAAGTTTTTTCTATTTAATCCTAAGGTGAATTACAAAATCACTTTCAAATCCAAATTTTAGTTAATATGCTAAAAACTCAAGACATTCAATATGATTTTCACAAGCTTGACATTTTTCTTATTGTAGAAAGAAGTCCAACATTTGTGGAAAGAAAATACAGAAATACTCTCTGAGGCAAAGCACTATGGTTTTGATGTTCTTGATACATTTAGTATCACTATGGGACGTTACAAAGAATTTCTTCAGGGCAAGTGTGCATGTCATTTTCATGAGGTAACTTTTGCGTTGTTTTTTTTTAAATGTTTCTGCTAAGGTTTTTTCAATCAAAATATTACACTGGGATGTTAACTATAGTTATTGGTTAGATTATTTAACCAGACAGATCTCCAATTTATTACCATACACAATATAGCTTATTCAGCTAATTTAGATACTTCGGTGTCATCCATACGTTGTAGAACTCCTACAAAATATTGGGTCATGATTAACAATTTGCAGACTTCCAAGAAACCCCTTGTCGTGACTTCATCAATGAGACCAACAAATTAATTACCCACGGCAATCATCTCTTCCTGGATTCTTTTGGGTCTTTTTCCATTTCATTGCTACTCCTATGTCAAAGTTGGATATGAGTTGGCTTTCCCATAGTGGAGTAAACCAACACATCAAAGGTGAAAACGTATTGAATTGAATGGATTATGAAATTGTATACAAGGGAAATATCAGAGAATGGTTTTGATCTATTGGCCTCTGGGTTATGGGCCCAGCACACTTCCGCTGTGCCACTCTGCTACTCTCAGGAGGAACTTTTTTAAAAAAAGTTGTAAATTTAACAGTTTCGCCTCTGAATGAATGCCAAGATCATTATATTTGCTTTTCTGCCATAACAGGCAAGTTAGTAGAAAATAAAGAAGAAACAAGCATCCTAGGAAAGAGGTCGGTAGGTTAAAACGGTTGAGGGAACAAAGCAGAAATAGTAATTCACCCCAAAAGAATTTTAGGGATTCTATAATGTTGAAGTTACAAAAGGGTAATTAAAATAAAAATGAGTAATACGAACTGACCAAACATTGATATGGAATTGGGAGGGATAATTAGGTCTCCATTCACCGATGGGCATTATCAATAAAAGGCAGTGACAAGAGAGATAAAAAGATGACAGATGGATATTACAAGAATTAAAATTCAGAGCCCAAACTCTAGCAGCTTAAATCACTCCTATACAAACAGGATGTCATTGATGCCAGGTTACCTTTCAAATCTCAATAGCATAAGAAAAAATTGCATTATTTTGGTAAGAGCGGAAGTGTCTTGATTTGATACTGTTTGAATCAAGAACGTCAAAAATTAACACATTCCTTTTGAAATATACAAATGAATTGTTACTTTCCTTCTCAGGTCACCAGATCCGAATACTCCAAATCAACAATACATAAAAAAATGAAGCATTTAGCACATTTCTTCACTGGAAAAGACAAATCAAACCAGAGCAACCATTTAGCACTACACAATGTTTTGTCTGCTTTTAAATCTCACTATCACGTCAAAGGTCCTATAAACCAGGCTTATTCAGAAATTCTTCTCAGCAGAATCTGTGTTAACAGATTGAATATTCTGAGAACTCAACAATAAAAAAAAAGACACTTTTTACAGCTTTAAGATTTGCTGCTTCCCTGGAGATTAGTGCAAAATACCACACGGTAGGTATTCTATTTCTTTCTGATTGGCTTCAGATCCTACCACCAAAGACATGTGACACTTTTAAAATCTTTATGAAATTAATATGTGCCTCTGCAAATGTGAGGATTCAGAATGGCAGATGGAAAACCAGAAAATTGATGTGGCTCACTGTCTGGCCAGATGAATTGCATAAACAGCTGTGGGTGAAATGAAGTATTTTACACAAGATTAAGTACATAAGAGACTTGAAGTCCTTAAATAAGCCAGTTAATCCTTACTGTGCAATATTCAGTCACTATCTGCACTATTTTTTTTTGCTGGATTTGTGAATAGCTTTTATTTTTATATGTATCATTCATTAGAAATCACATTCCCCAGATATTGCTGGTGATATCAAATGATATATAACCTCACAAAGCCTGCGTTTATGCTGCCAGTTTTTGACAGGCCAGAAAATAGTTTAGAAATGCTGCCTGAATTCTTAAATGTCTTAAACATATTTTACATAGAAAATGTTCAATGTTTACAAATTTGTGGTATTTTTGTACATCTACTTTTAATACATTTATGTATTTTAATTTTTTTCTATTAAAGTCAAAAATGCTCAAGTTTGTGATGGAGATTACATTTTAAAAAAAATCATCCATTGTTTCTTTATTCCTATTTTTCAAGTTCACCAACGTTCTGTTGCTGTTAATACCTTTCGATAAATTTTCTCACAATCTTTGCAACATCCTTAACAAAAAAAAGTAGTGTTTGAATAAATTAAGGAACTTCACTTAATTTCCCATTGTAAATTGAATGTAACAATTGAAGTATCTATGTTATCTATGGGTGTAACATGGAGAACTAGAGACTGTAAAACAAACAAGATGCATGAGATATATTCCTATTTTGCACCGGGCCCAAACACACACACACACACACACACACACACACACACACACACACACACACACACACACACACACACACACACACACACACACACACACACACACACACACACACACACACACACACACACAGTTCCTGACATCTTGGATAGGGGAACACTTACTGACTGGGAGTGAAAGATCAGCCAGTGTGGACAGGCAAGCAAAGGTCGAGAGAGAATCAGGACACTGCAGGAGTTAGGCATACTGTGGAAATGATCACTTCGACATTATCATAAGTGTGCACCAAATGGAAGAAAATGGATTCTTCAGACTCCTCAGAATCAACACAATTAACATCAGGCCCTCGAAGTAACACCAAATCCTCTGGGTACCAAATTCTTCTGTTGTTCCATTAGAACTCATTCACCAAAACAATATTTAGTGAGAATATCTCAGGGAAGGAACAAAGCCTTCAGATCAGACTGGGATGCACATTTTAGATTTATCAGGGAAGGAAACTTACAAAGCCCAGTGCGTTAAATTACATGCAGGAAACGCAATAAGTCAGTCTGAAGTTGAAAAATAAATTTTGTTTTAAAGAAATAGCATTTTCGTGCTGACTTTCATAACCCCATTATATCCCGTGGCAAAAAAAAACCATCTGAACTGAAGATTACATTTCCTTAAACAAAAGCAAGCTGCCTCCAAAGGAACTCAGTATATATTTAATTATAGCACCTCACCAAAGAGAGATGATGGGCAGGCAGAAAATCAAATTTAGACTTTACTCCAGTTAACAGGGCATCACTTTAAATAAAAATCTGCTCTCTTGCTGTTTCACCAGGTGTAGCAAATGGGAGAAAATCAGATAGGGAAGATCCAATGCTATATGATAAAACTGGAATGAATGATTGCAATCACACAGAGATCCAATATTACAAGAGCAGGAAAAAGGAAATGAGTTACAATAATCTCCACATAGCATGAATGTTATCCCAGTAGTTTTGCATACCTTACCAGGGTAGGAATATTTTATTTCCCACCACCCCCCCCTCACCTCAACTCTATCTTATCCCGAGGGAAGTCACGTGATGGAGTAGTGGCCGGACGGTGAACTCCAGCCCGCTCCAGAAAAGTCAGAAAAAACAAAGGAAAACACAAAGGCACAGAAATAAAAATTAAAGAAAAGTGAGTATAAAGGTGGAAAGAAGATGGCGTCAAAAAAAGAAAAATCGAAATCAACGGTAAGAAGAGAGGAAGAGAAGACAACGGAGGAAGAAGGAGAAGACCTTACCTGTTCGAAGAGGCCCGCGGTGGAGAGAGAAACCCGCTCCCTCAGGTCGGTAGAAAGTGGACTACAAAAATGGCTCGTTGAGCCGAGTAAAAGTGCGCAACCGCGCATGCGTGAGGAGTCGCGCATGCGCGGTGCGCATGAAAAAAAACACACCGACGGGAGGGGTGACCAGCTGGGGAGTCGATCTCCACAGCTGGCAACGACAGCTGCAGAACACCTGCAGCAAGAAGAGAACACAGAAGACAATGAAAACAAGAAGAGAAGAAAAGGGCAACAAAGAAACAACAGATGGACAACCCAGAGGAAGAAGAAGAGGAAGAGTACAGTGAAATAGAAGAAGGGAAAGGCAAGATAAAGGATATACTTTCTCTTATTAAAGAATACATGGAGTCATTTAAAGAATGGCAAACACAGGAATTTAATGATTAAGAAGAAGAATAAACAACACAGAAGAGAAAATGAATAAAATAGATATGACCTTAACAGAAATGGGAAAGAAAATGGACAAGATGGAAGAGCGGGAAGCAGCAGTAGAAATGGAGGTAGAGGACTTAAAAAAGAAAAAGAGGAATCTAATAAAAAAGTTATAGAGACACAAGAACTGTTAGCTCAGAAAATAGATATAATGGAAAATTATAACAGAAGAAATAACAAAGATAGTGGGCCTTAAGGAAGATGAAGAAGGCAAGAATATGAGAGAGTTTATAAAAGATTGGATCCCTAGGATCCTAGGATGTCCAGAACTACAGCAAGAAATGGAAATAGAAAGGGCACATAGAGCATTGGCCTTTAAACCACAACCACAACAAAAACCAAGATCTATTTTAGTAAAATTCCTAAGATATACTACAAGAGAAAAGGTACTGGAGAAGACAATGGAAAAAGTAAGAGAGGGCAACAAGCCACTGGAGTACAAAGGGCAAAAAATCTTCATTTATCCAGATATAAGTTTTGAACTCCTGAAGAAGAGAAAGGAGTTCAATACAGCAAAGGCGATTTTATGGAAGAAAGGGTATAAATTTATACTAAAGCATCCAGCGATATTGAAAATATTTATTCCAGGACAACAAAACAGACTATTCTCGGATCCAGAAGAAGCACGAAAATTTGCAGAACAATTACAAAATAGACTGAGGGATGAAGACGTGTAATGAGAGTAAAAATGACCACGATTTATATGTATGTGGGTAAAGAGGTATATGTGTGTATATGTATAATGTGCATACGTGAATGTATCCGTATTTAGAGGAAAATATAGATAATATAGACAAGAATTAATAAGGGAAGGAAATGGAATAGAGGGAATAAGGAGGGAACTAAAAGAGTGACCTTTGTTACATATGAAAAGTGAAATCTTTTCTGGGGGGGCTGGGTGGGGAGGAGTTGCGGTCACTGCAAAATCAGCTGACGCTTGCGAATGAATTCGCAAATCCAAATGGAGAGGGGAGATGTGGTTGTCCGACAAGGGATAAAGGACAACTCAGGAGGGGAAGGGGAGATTGGGGCTAAAGAAGTTTTAAATAGGAGAATAAGGAAAATGTTTGATGTTTTAGGAATGTTGTCTTATAAAGGGTTTAAAATAAGAAAACAGAAATGGAAAAGGAGGAAAGGTAATGATGGAAAAACGGAAAGGGAAGATAAACAAAGTATAAAATGGCTACGTTGAACTATATGACTTTAAATATTAATGGAATACATAACCAAATTAAAAGGAAGAAACTGCTAAATTTACTGAAAAAAGAAAAAATTGATATAGCATTTGTGCAAGAAACACACTTAACTGAATTGGAGCACAAGAAATTAAAGAGAGATTGGGCAGGACATGTAACAGCAGCATCGTATAATTCAAAAGCAAGAGGAGTGGCTATATTAATTAGTAAAAATGTGCCATTTAAAATAGAAGAGGAAATAATAGATCCAGCAGGGAGATATGTAATGATAAAATGTCAGATATATTCGGAGTTTTGGAATCTACTCAATGTATATTCACCTAACGAAGAAGATCAAAAGTTTATGCAAGATATCTTTTTGAAGGTAGCAAATACGCAAGGGAACATATTAATAGGAGGGGATTTCAACCTGAATTTGGATTCAAATATGGATAAAACTGGGAAAAAAAATTAACAGAAAGAACAAAGTAACCAAATTTATAATTAAATCCATGGAAGAAATGCAACTTTTGGATATATGGAGGAAACAACACCCAAAAGAAAAGGAATATTCATATTACTCGGCTAGACATAAAACATACTCAAGAATAGACCTATTTTTGTTATCAGCTAGCAAGATAGAGTAAGAAAAACAGAATATAAAGCTAGAATACTATCGGACCATTCACCCTTAATATTGACAGTAAAGCTAGAGGACATCCCTCCAATAATGTATAGATGGAGATTAAACCCCATGTTACTTAAAAGGCAGGATTTTAGAGAATTTATTGAAAAACAAATAAAAATGTATTTTGAAATAAATACGGAATCAGTGGAAGATAAGTTTATACTATGGGATGCAATGAAAGCATTCATTAGAGGGCAAATAATAAGTTATGTAACCAAGACGAAGAAGGACTATAATCAGGAAACAGCAGTTGGAAAGGGAAATAGTAAATATAGAAAAAAAAAATTAGCAATGAAGGAAGATACAACTAAAAGAAGAGAATTGGCGGATAAAAAAATAAAATATGAAACACTACAAACATATAAGGTGGAGAAGAACATAATGAAGACAAAACAGGAATATTATGAACTGGGTGAAAAAACGCACAAAATCCTAGCATGGCAGCTTAAGACAGAACAAGCTAAGAAAATGGTATTGGCATCAAGGAAAAAAGACAAATTACATATAATCCAAAAGAAATTAAGGAAAACTTTAGAGAATTCTATGAACAATTATACCAAACTGAAAACAAAGGGAAAGAAGGGAAAATAGATGAATTTCTGACTAAAATTGAACTACCAAAACTACAAATAGAGGAACAAAATAAATTAACAGAGCCATTTGGAATAGTAGAAATACAAGAGATAATAAAAAAATTACCAAATAATAAGACACCAGGAGAGGATGGATTCCCAATAGAATTCTACAAAACATTTAAAGACTTATTAATTCCGCCCCTCCTGGATGTAATCAACCAGATTGATGAAACACAAAGCTTACCAGATTCATGTAAAACAGCAATAATTACAGTAATACTAAAGCAAGGGAAAGATCCACTCTCACCAGCGTCATATAGACCAATATCTTTACTTAACACAGATTATAAGATAATAGCTAAACTATTAGCAAACAGATTAGCAGAGCATGTACCGAAAATGGTAAATTTAGACTAAACTGGATTTATCAAAAAAAGACGCACAACAGACAATATTTGTAAATTTATTAACTTAATTCATGCAGTAGAAGGAAATAAAGCACCTACAGTAGCAGTTGCTTTAGACGCAGAGAAGGCCTTTGACAGAGTAGAATGGAATTATTTGTTCAAAGCATTGCAAAAATTCAGTTTACCGGAGAAGTATATTAATTGGATTAAAGCATTATATAAGGGACCGTTAGCGAAAGTGACAGTAAATGGACATGTATCAAAGCAATTTAACTTAAGCAGGTCAACACAGCAGGGATGCCCACTATCACCTTTATTGTTTGCGTTAGCTATAGAACCACTAGCAGAATTGATAAGAATAGATAATAATATAAAAGGAATAAAAATAAAAGACAAGGAATATAAAATCAGTCTATTTGCGGATGATGTTATAGTGTACTTAACAGAACCAGAACTATCAATAAAAGAAATATATAAGAAATTGAAGGAATATGGAGAAGTGTCGGGTTACAAGATAAACGTAAATAAAAGTGAAGCAATGCCTATGAATAATGCGGATTTCTCAAAATTTAAGAAGGAATCTCCATTTAGATGGCAAATACAAGCAATAAGATACCTAGGTTTACAAATAAACAAAAATCTCGGCCAACTATATAAACTCAATTATTATCCACTAATGAAAAAATTACAGGACGATTTAGAGCATTGGAAAGATTTACCACTAACACTAATAGGAAGGATAAACTATATTAAAATGAACATTTTTCCAAGGATATTATACTTATTTCAGGCATTGCCAATACAACTGACAGAAAAATTCTTCAAGGAGTTAAAGAAAATAATAAGGAAATTTTTATGGAGAGGGGGGAAACCTAGGATAGCACTAGATAAATTAACAGAATGGTATAAACAAGGAGGCTTACAACTGCCAAACTTTAAAAATTATTATAGAGCCGCACAATTAAGATACCTATCAGATTTTTATCAAACAAGGGAAAAACCAGACTGGACGAGATTAGAATTAGATAAAATAGGGGAAAAGATACCTGAACACATATTATATAAATGGGATGAAAAATTGGTACAACATAGAAGTTCTCCAGTATTACATCATCTCCTCAATATTTGGAAGAAGATTCATGTAGAAAGAAATAAAACAAATTATCAATTACCAAAACTAATATTGACGCAAAACAAGTTACTCCCTTTTACAATAGATAACCTTTCCTTTAGAGAATAGGGAAAAAAGGGATTAAAAGAATAGAAAATTGTTTTTCAGGAAATAGATTCTTATCCTTTGAACAAATGAAAGATAAGTACAATATAACTCAAGATACAGCGCTGGCATATTACCAATTGAGATCCTACTTGAAGGATAAATTAGGAAGCAGTTTGAGTTTGCCAGAGGCAAGTAACCTTGAATATGTGATTACAGATACAATGATAATCAAAAGATTTATAACAAATATGTATATTAAACTGCAAGAAAAGGAGAATGAGGAAACAAATGGTAAAACTAAACAAAAATGGGAACAGGATTTAAATATAAAGATAAAAAAGGAAACATGGGAGGAGTTATGCTCTGGAACGATGAGAAATACAATAAATACGAGGTTACGTATGATACAATATAACTGGATACACAGGCTATACATTACACCTCAAAAGTTAAATAAATGGGACCCAACAGTATCTGATAGGTGTTTTCGATGTAAAAAAGAAATGGGAACAACAATTCATGCAATCTGGACATGTGAGAAAGTAGAAAAATTTTGGGAAGATCTCAGTCAGATATTAAATAAAATAACAGAAAACAATATACCAAAGAATCCAGAGATCTTTCTCCTAAGTAACATAAAAAACAAAGAATTTGGAATTGATTTGGAGGATGCACAAAAAAGATTTGTTAAGATAGCTCTAGCCGTAGCAAAAAAATGTATTAATTCAACCTGGAAATTGGAAGATAATTTGAAAATACAACAATGGTATATAGAAATATAGAAATGAATAAACGTATTCCATTAGAAAAAATAACATATAGTTTAAGAAATAATATTGAAATATTCGAACAAATATGGGAGCCTTACATTAAATACAAAAGCGAAAACCTACCGGGGACAATCATTACCTAAGTTGATGGAAGGAGAAGGAAAGAAAAGAATGGACTCAGTAGAATTTCTGGTGTATTTTTGTTGAGTGACAACATTGTCTATCTGGTTTAATGTATCCTAGATTGTATACCTTAAATTGATGGGGAGGGGTGGTGGGGTGGGGGTGGGTTGGGAGGAGGGAGTGGGGGGGAGAAAATGTCACTGTATATGTGTGAAAAGGAAAAAGTGTGTATCATGGCTAATGTGATTTATGGTGTGAAAAATAAAAAAATTTTTAAAAAAACTCTATCTTATCCCCCTTTGTCCAGTCCCTCCTTCAACTTCCAGGACATCTCACATGCTCGGCTCCATTTAAAAATATTTCCTTATCCCTCACTACCTCATCTTCACGATGGACATCCAGTCCCTGTAAACCTCCAATCCCATCTACTTGACAGAACTTCCCCTTATCCAGAACAACTTTTCATTTGATATCTGTTGTTTTCTACAAATCAAATGTGTAGCCACTGGAACCCTCATGAGCCCTAGCTACACCTGTTTTTTTTTTGTTCCAAACCTACTCTGGTACCACTCCAACTCTTTCTTCACTTCACCAATGATTGCATTGGTGTTGCCTCTTGTATCTGGTGTGGAACTTGTCAATCCCATCAACTTTCACCCTACCCTCAAATTTACTTGGATAACTTCTGACACTGCTCTTTCCTTTCTGAATATTTCAACATCGAAGGAAACAAACAGTCCATTGATATTTACTCTCAACCACTGGCATGAAAGAAGATCATATTCTAATTGGGAAGGGAGATTGGAGCCAATTTCATACAAATGATATCAAGTTGAATGGAAGCCTTTCAATTTGTGCATGACTGTGATGTACCCACAATTTTGCCTCAGAAGCTTGCATCATGCAGAATCCATAACCAGGCTTGTCACTGGAATCTTGAGAGATTGATTAAAAGTGATCATCACACCCATCAATATTCACAAAATCAACACTTGCATTGAGAATGCTACCATCTCCTGTGATTCTTAGTTTCACAGTAACATTTGAATCTTGTTCTGTTCACAGTGGTCTATCATACAGAGTGGCTAGCCTCAGGATCCATCAGTCTCATGGCCAGCAGGGATATTTCTCGCAGTGTCCTCTCAGCTCACTCAAGCTGTGGAAAAGATAGGTGTGCAAAGTCACTAGTAAAAGGGCAGTTGTTTGTGACCAGATGGTTTGTGGCTTTGGGCGCAGAATGGCAGTTTGCTGTCAGGTTTCAAACCAGTCATTACAATGGTGTGGGGACATGAAAAAGTTAAGTTCAGATCACCTGTCACCAAATGAAGACTAATACCTTGTCTTTGTTGCGAAGACATCATGGTAACTTTGTGCATTAATTCCAACTGCACAAGTAAGGATGAATGTGGAGACAGTAGCTAGTATCCCACCCCCATCTCAGTCATCCAGAACCCCTCCCTTCATAGGGTCCATACCATCATTGTGGTCCAGATGCACAGTTGGCAAAGAATAAACACTGACACAAATCCCAGTGGCACAGTATAATCCATTTCTTTTTTTTTTAACTTTAAGATTTTATAACATGAATAACATATAGGATTACATTAAAAAAATTAAGAAAATAATAAAATTACAATACAGTATCAGTAATCTAAATAAACTATACCCTCCCCAATAATTATTACACATTAATAACCCAACTCAAATTAGTCCAACCCCCCCTTTCCCCCTCAAAATAAAGAGTGAAGAATTAATAAAGTTAATAATATGTGAGAAAAAAACCACATAAAAAAAAACAAAAACATAACCGATTAAAATACTAACAAAAAGAAAAGTAATTAATACTAAGATATCAGACTTAAAAAACATATTTAAATCAAACTTAAATGCATATATTTAACAGAGTTAAGATGAAACATATATTTAACTCAAACTTAATATAAAAAATTAGTAAAGTTAGTAACATTATCTATCAAAAATTCTTAAACAATAATCAATTCTTAAAAAAAATTGTAGCATGAAAAATTTTAAAAAAAACTTTCTCTATAGAGATAAACCTTCACCAAATATCAACTAACTTCACATCTATCATCATATTAGTCACATAAACCACCATCTTAAAACAAAATTCAAACCTCATTAAGCATTGTACAATTCAATTTTAGTACTCTTCCACCATTTTTCCCTTTTACTCTTGAATAGTTATCCAATAAAAGCTCCAATACCACATTTAAATATCCCCAATCATTACGTTAAAATTCAGATATCCAAATAATAAAAACATCTACAACGAAATCTATATCTTCAACAAATGGAGCATAAACCAAAAATTCAAACCTCATTAAGAACTGTACAATTCAATTTATAACTTTCACCATTATTCCCTTCGTTCTATTAACTAAAATAGCAAAATAATATACACCAGAATTACCACTCCTTTCACCTTAAAGTTAAAGAAAAAATATTAAAAACTTATCCATCCCATTCACATTTAAATTTCAAATATTCCTTATCTACTGAATAAACTTTACAAAAAAAACCACATCAGTTTTTAGTTTTTTAAACAATCAAATACTTTCTTATGCTTTTTTTTTTATATTTAAACAAAAAAAAAACCCTTCACTCTCTAATCTAATAATACAAAAAAAAACGGGTAGGAGGTTAAAAATACCCCCTCCCGTCTAAACCGCGCAATGCGGTAACTCCCAAAAAAATGGGAGTGAGATAACTCACACGTAGCAGATGACTTTCAGGAAATAGCGCCTATCCAGTTCTCTCCCCCAACTCTCACTTCATCTTAAACTAACATCATCATTATTTAATATCCCTTTTTTTAAAAAAAAACATTAGAAAAAAGGACAACTCTTCTTTTAATCAGCTCCAACTGCTGAGTCACCATTACAACCATTCCTTCTTGGAGCACGGTTCTTTTCTTCCATCTCTTGTCTCCTTAGAGATCGCGGCGGACTATGTCTCTGTTGAAACTGAGTAATTGGCAGCTCTTGAGCAAATGCTATAGCTTCCTTTGGAGAATCAAAGAACTTTGTTTGGCAACCATCTTGGAAAACCTTCAAAACAGCTGGATATCTAAAGGTTGCCTTGTAACCTTTCTTCCACAACAACTCTTTAGCAGGATTGAATTCCCGTCTTTGGAACATAGCTTCTTGACTCAAATCCACATAGAAGAAAACTCGATTATTTTGAATCATCAAGGGTGATTTTCTCTGCTGTGCATTTCTAATAGCCACTCGTAAAATTATTTCTCTGTCGCAATAATTTAAGCAACGAACCAAAACAGGTCTTGGACTTTGACCCGAAATAGGTCTTCTACGCAAGGCTCTGTGAGCACGTTCCAGTATTATACCTTCCGGGAAATTTTCTTGACCCAGCACCTGCGGAATCCATTCAGTAAAAAATTTTCTTGGGTCTGGTCCCTCCATTCCTTCCAGCAAACCAATAATCTTTATATTGTTCTGTCTGGATTGGTTTTCAAAATAATCAATCTTTTTCACCAAATTTTTGTTTTGAGTTTGTAAGTCTTCGACCATTTTGGACACATCAAAAACTTGATCCCGTATTTCATCTATATCTTCTTCACACGAATTAAATTTATCTCTCACTTCAAGCTTAAAAGCTCCAAACTCAGCCATCTGTTGAGAATGTATTTTCACCAGAGTATTAAACCTAGTACCAAGTTCAGTCATAATCTTGGATAATCCCTGCATTGTATAAGATAATTTAGATTCAAGATTCACAAAAATCTTTTCAATTGGAAGAGATTTTGGCTCAACAGATTCCTGCTTCTTCTGCATAACCAAAGGATCTTCTGTTCCTTCCTTCATTCTGGTTGTCTTCCTTGTAGTATGACTGCGTGTGGAAACCCCAGCCACAGCCTCTCCAGCAATGACTGGAGGACACTGGCCGGGGTTTTCCCCAGTCCATAATGTATTAAGTTCTCCCAGTACATCAAGTTGTATAGGTTTTTCTATCTCAAGAGATGCAGTTTGCAGCGCCACCTCTACAGTTGACAAATGCCTTTGAGTAACTCTTTGTTCTAAAGGCTGTTTGGCGCCCTCTTTAGGGGGCTCTACCAATGTAACATAAAGCTCTACATCCGAACACTGTACCTCTCTCCTGGGATCCATTTCACACCGAGTCCCGGTGTCTTTCCTGTAGGTAGGCTCCAAAACTTGAACTTTTGGAAAATGTAGTTTTTTGATGATCTGTTGTCGTTTTTTTTTTTGCTCTTTTCCACCAATTGTACCATCATAAGTTAAATTAACAGCACTGAAATTATCTAAACTTTTAAAGAATTTTAACGGGCATTTCTAGACAAAACAATAAGATAGAGTCAGGAGAGGACTGGAAGGCACGTCTGATCCTTACGCCATCTTGCCACGCCCCCCAGTATAATCCATTTCACCAGTGAGTGGGTAGTCAAAAGATCAAGCAGTTGATCAGGGAATCTGCTGATTCAGCCTCTTTCCTATTAGAGACAAATGCTGCTAGTCAGCAAGTCAGATGCTCCAGGCCCGTATATTCATTACTGCAACGTCTAGATCTCTGCCTTTTCCCTCCTGAATAATCGCCCTTCTATCTATTCCAGGAGGTGCCATCTCCAGGTATCTTTGTCCCATTTTCCAAAAGTTGCACTGAAAAGCTCTGCCCCCCACCCCCATATCAGCCCATCTTTAATAAATTCCTTCTGATTCAACTGTATTCAATCAACCCTGTTCTTCCCTTCAATTATTACCCATCTCAGAACATTAGGCAGAGTTTATTTCCCTGGGTGTAATTTCATTCTAGATTGGAATCGTATGTACACTAGATTTAATCCTGATATACAGTAATCAGTGTTTTAATTGCCCATTTTAACTTATTAACAATCAAGTAAACACATTCAATTCACTACTTTTCAAAGGCATGATTTAATGTCATGACCACTGGTGATGGAAAAGTATCATAATTACCAAGATGTAGCAACATCTGTAGTAGCATATTGTATATTACAAATCTTCGTCCGCGAAGCCAAGCCAAAGAAAATATGTAATTTCAAATTATTTGATATGATAAAAGAAAGTGGAAATCATTATGAATAGGATTATGGGGAGGAATGAGGAAATATTGAAAATAAAGTGAAAAAATAAATAGAGACTGATAGGTTATAGTTTTGGTTGCAATCAGACAATAAATTTATAGGTGACATCCAAGGATTTGATTTTAAGAGAAAAATAACAAATATAGCACTCAATATAGAAGCAGAAAAGCCTGGACACATTCAATAAGTCTGGCAGTAGCTGAGGAAAGTAGACAGTCAATATTTCAGAGAAGCCGAGACACGGTACCACATCAAATTGGAGTCCCAAGGATCATCTCGGACCCACAGCAACAATGATGGACATGAAATCAGGGACTAGAAACCAAAGCTGAACAGCCTAGTGTGCACAGCACAACACTCTCTAATGGATTACACGTGTTTCAAACAGGGAGCCAGCAGGAAGTGGATATTAACATCAATTACTACAAACATTGTTGCACCCACAATCACTGCTGCTGAAGTCAGGCCTTTCAATGGGTGAACCCATAAAAAGCGACTGACCTAGATGGAGTTCTAGGATGTGCGCTACATAGATCAATTAGTGGGCATATTCACAGATATCTTTCCTAAAATAGGCCATAGTCCCCACCATCTTCAAGAAGGCCACTACTATCTCAAATCTAAAAGTATAATAATGGCCCTAAATTACTATTAATTAGATGCTTTAACATTTACCATCATGAAGTGCTTTGAAAACCTGATCATAGCTCACATCAATTCCAATTTACCAGCCAACTTTGATCAACTCAATTTGCCTACTGGTCAAACAGATTGGTGGGAGGTACCATCTCCCTAGCTCTTCACTCAGCACTGAAACACCTTGATTTTAAGGCCATCCATATTAGACTACCATTCACAGGTGTGCCTTCAATACCAAAACCCTCAGCAAACTCATTCCCAAACTTCAGGATCTGAGCCTCAACACCCCCCTCTTCAATGGCATCCTTTGACTTACTGTCTAGCAACCGCAATCAGTGAAGTTGGGTAACAGCATCTCCTCATTGATCACACTCATCACCGACATTCCTCAAGGATGATACTCTGTCCCTACTATAGTCCCTTTATACCCACAACTGTACATCTCAATGCCCCTGCAGATCCATCTTCAAATTTGCAGATGATGTCACAGTAGTGAGTTGGGTATCAAATAACAACAAGATAAAATACAGGAGAGAAATTGAAAGGCTGATAGCAGGATGCCAACAACTTATCTTTCAAAGTCAACAAGAGATGATTATTGGCTTCAGGATTGGCAATGAAGTAGAAAGAGTAAAAAAACTTCAACTTAGGAATAAGCATCTCCAATGATATTCATTTCCTGGGACAAACACATTGGCACTGTGATCAAGAAAGTGCTTGGTCAGTTCTCCTTATCCCTCAATAACTTCTACAGATGCACCAGCAGATGGATATTTGGTGGGCGTAACATAGTGTGGCAGCTGCTCAGCTCAGGATTGGAAGATGGTAGTGAATGCAGCACAGAACAATAGCACAAACATCCCTGCCATCTATGTACTCCTTCTACATCTCCCGCTCCCAGCCAACGTTCTGAAGGACCCATCACATCCCAGACACACTCTCTTCACCCTCCTCCCTTTGGAAAGAACACTTGAGTGTGAAGGCATGCAATAAACAGGCTTCAACTCCTTGTAGTCATCAGGCTCCTGAATGAACAGACCTATCATGTTGTCCTTGTTTGATGCTAATTAACCTTGCTTTTTCATTGCTCTTGACATAACTGTTTGAATAGAGATCTAATCTTTCTAAACATTTTTTTCTGCCAAAAATTTTCATTTGACAGGTTTAAATGATTCACTTGTATTGCCATGAGTGACATTAGATTTTGAGGGTGTTTTTTTATCTTTGTGGCAACAACACATTAAGGTATTTACAGCAGGTGCATTTATTGTTACATAAAATGTAAAGCACGGGTTATAAAGCATTTTGACTGATAAATCTTCAGGCACTGTTCAATTTGTAATTTTAAGATTCAGTCAGGCAGCATTTTACAATACAAATCAAATAATTATCTTGTGCCCTGCAGTAAAATGGGATTTGCTCCAAAGTTTTCTAAAACTTTATTCACGACATTGAAGAAATCAGCCTTGTAGGCACAAATAAATTCACAGATCTCCTTGGAAACAAGTCAGCTTGGTGTGGAGGTCGCGCGAAGCAGCCTGTCGTTTAACGAGGCAGAACTTGAGCAGAGCCGCCCCGTCGAATATCTGGAAAGGTATCGGGAGCGGTGTCGGAAAACGAGCTTGACCAGAAAGCAATTACAAGCAATGGTTTCAGCCAAACCGCAGTTGCAAACTTCAGTCCGTTTTTTGGGGGTCATAGCAGTCCTTCCAAATTAGTGGGGCATGCCATTCCGGCAACTTAAAAATTACACGACTGGACATCTATTCCTACAAATGTCTATCCTTCCCCAAGGTGCTCCCTAATAAGACTAAATCTTGGTTGCAAATACGAGATGAAAGGAAGTAATTCAATACGACACCTTTTCAAATGGATCGTGTATCCTTAGCGTTAATTTGCAAATGCACACAAATGTTCTTTCATTAGAATGTCCTTTCTATTCCCTTAGTATAATCCATTATCCAGAAATACCACAATATTTTTTTGGCCTTGGTGCTTAAAACTGATCTGAAGCTGCAAGGAGCTTTGTATTTATTTTAAAGACATTGCTAATACGTGGACCCACAGGGGACCGCAGATGCTGGAACCTGGGGCAAAACAACCTTCAGGACGAACTCGGCGAGCCGACGTTTGGAGTTGGGAGCCCTTCGTGTCTCCAGATTGATAATGTGGTAGAAAAGGTCAGTAGAAAATTCTGGTAGGTTTAGATTAACCCGCGTATAAAGGTTTAAATGCGTCTGAGTTCCATTACGGAACACCGATATTCAAATTTAAAACATCCGTTTATATTTTAATACTCTTGTTATCGTTTCTTTAGACTACTATATTATCTACTAAATAGAAGAAACTCTTGGTTTGTTTTGAATAGCAGCTCCTCGGAAATAGTTCCGTGAAATGCGCTAAAATTGCATAAACGATTCAAATTTCAGACTTGGAAAAATGGTAATATTACAATGACGACCATTAATGTTTCATTTACTTCACATGCAGGATTTCTGCATTCTTCCAATAAAGGGGATTACGTTATTACAAAAATGCCCAATTCTGATAATCATTTTATACCGAATGGTATATTGTTGCATTTATCCTGAATTTTAAAAAATGGAACATACTTTGAGAGCATGATTCAACTTTTCGTTAATATTGCACAGTAATCAGACTTGTTTGTTAAGGGACTATGCATTGAGGGGGATTAAGTCACACCGAACAATTTAGAGTTGCTTTTAAATGAAAAGATGACCGATTATGTTAAAATTGTACAACAAAATAAACAATTAATGTTCTAATTTGTGTTCTAATAGATGTATACTTTACGTCTACTTTCAACACTATCCCTCCCCCTCTCAATAAACCCCCCCCCCCCCACCGATAATTCTTGCTCATTGTCTTTCGGATAAAACAAATTTTAAGACTTCACTTGAAATTATGAAATGGCTACTTTCGTATTTTCCAAGGCAATCCTTCAGTGATTAAGAGCTCTCATCGAGGCGTTCGAAATATATCAAAACTCCTTTATCACATAGTGTGGCAGCTGAATCTGGCAGGTATAGAACACTGACTGCTCGCTACCGCCATAATCATGTGTGGTGTAAAAATGCCGAACTCTATATATATCAATTTCTCTCTCTCTCTCTCTCTCTATCCATCTCCATTGAGAGAGAGAGAGACAGAGACAGAGACAGAGAGAGACAGAGACAGAGAGAGAGAGACAGAGAGAGAGAGACAGAGAGAGAGAGACAGAGAGAGAGAGACAGAGAGAGAGAGACAGAGAGAGAGAGACAGAGAGAGAGAGACAGAGAGAGAGAGACAGAGAGAGAGAGACAGAGAGAGAGAGACAGAGAGAGAGAGACAGAGAGAGAGAGACAGAGAGAGAGAGACAGAGAGAGAGAGACAGAGAGAGAGACAGAGAGAGAGACAGAGAGAGAGACAGAGAGAGAGAGACAGAGAGAGAGACAGAGAGAGAGAGACAGAGAGAGAGAGACAGAGAGAGAGAGACAGAGAGAGAGAGACAGAGAGAGAGACACAGAGAGAGAGACAGAGAGAGAGAGACAGAGAGAGAGAGACAGAGAGAGAGAGACAGAGAGAGAGAGACAGAGAGAGAGAGACAGAGAGAGAGAGACAGAGAGAGAGAGACAGAGAGAGAGAGACAGAGAGAGAGAGACAGAGAGACATATTAAAAAAATTAAGAAATGTTTTGAGGAAATCTAATTAACAGGTAACATTACAAATAATTTCCATCACCCGTGATACGCCTTATGTTAGCTCACTAACAATATTGAGTCGCTCTGTGGCAGGATGTTTCCTCTTTGATGAAGGGAATGAAGAAGGATAGTCTGCTGTGGAGTGATTCGACAATAAATTGAGAGCACTCCATAATAATGAAATGCATTATATCGCGAAATCAGAAACCATGTTTAACAAAGCTTGGATGAGGTATCCAAAATCTTCGTGAATAATGAAGATTTTTTTGGGTTTATTTAATATACACACAAATCTAATCCAAAAATACGTAACAAGGACGAATATTTTCAACCAGGATTTGAAGATTATAAATTGAAACAAAAATTTTTCGGGGTTGAATGTGATATTATGTGTGCATTCTGTCAATAAATTACAACTTGAAAAAATAGACTTGTTATATGAAATGGGGAGAGTTCTGCAGAAATTTTCATTCCATTTTGTGCTCACCATGTGATATTAACTGTTCCAAGTATTTTCTCCATCATTTGAGATACTTAGGAAATATTTCCGAAGATGTGAACAGAGTTTATTTCCCTGGGTGTAATTTCATTCTAGATTGGAATTGTATGTACACTAGATTTAATCCTGATATACAGTAATCAGTGTTTTAATTGCCCATTTTAACTTATTAACAATCAAGTAAACACATTCAATTCACTACTTTTCAAAGGCATGATTTAATGTCATGACCACTGGTGATGGAAAGGTATCATAATTACCAAGATGTAGCTCCCTCCCTCCCCAGCCACTCTCTCTCTCACACACACAATTGATCGAATTTAACAGTAAAGCAATAGTTTAAGTCAAATCAATAGCCGTACTCTTTTTCCAATCAAGCATTTTCATCTAGTAATTATTCGAGATATTATGATATTCGGTTTCGATATAGCTTCCACATTCTCAACAAGCATTTAGCTGGCACGTTTATGGAACAACATGGACAATACTCGAAACACGCGGAATAGGCAACATCCGTGGAGAGAGGGGGGAGGGGGGAGAAACTACGTTTAATGTTATCACATCTTGGAGATGAAACGTTTACTTGGTTTCTCTCCACCGGTGCTTTATATCAGATTTCCAGCAATTTCAGTTGTAATTTGCTTTCGAAACACATCTACTAAATCAGTTAAATATCAAGTTGAACAGAGCGCATCATGTGAACGAGAATGTACTAACAATTTAAGAATTCAGAATTTAAGACGACGATGATTTCAACTTGAAATATTCGGGGGGAAATTCTTAGCTACCATCCGCATTATAACGTAAACCTTCCTATGTTCAAGGTTAACACTTGAATGGGCGAATTAAATGGAACATTTCCTGCGGTGTAGTGTCACGAGACCACCGACCAATCGTTACAGCAGTTTGTCTTTTATTTGTCCAATGGTAAGTTGTGGGCGGCAGCTAAGATTTTGGCAGATACAATCCTTCTCAGGACTTGCTTCATCTTTTTATCGCTCTTTATCATTCTGCATTTCTTTCAAACTCTGCCTCTCCAGTCCTATTCTGGACGCTCCCACCGAATTTCAGAAATGGATGGCGTGGTCAGTCTGCAGCAGACTCATCCCCCTCAAGTTGCAGAAATGTGCGCTCATTTTCAATTCCATTAACACCGTGACACCCTCGCGTAGCAAAAGATCATAAATGATTCGGTCATGGAGAGAGGGGCTTCTTTTGGCTTAGACCAAAACTTCTTATTCGTGGTCGTTCTAACAGTACTTCCGTGCTACTGTCAAGGAAACTGGATGTAAGTAAAGTTTAATACTTGACAGTGTCTTGTACAACTTTAACATAACATCCCAGCTCCTGTACTTTGATTTATGAAGGCCACTGTACCAAAAGCTTTCTTTGCAACTCTAACTAGTGAACCGGTGTGGACTTGTAGGACTAAGATGGCCTGTTTCCATGCCATAAACTGTTATATGGTTATATGGTGTAGGATGCTTTTTATTTTCCGTGTTGGGGTTATTTGATAGTGATGTACGTTTCTATATATTCGCAACAGGTGGCTAGGATCCACAGCCAGTGGAGTTACGGAGAAGATGGGCTGTCTAGGTTTGCCGCTCACAAACAAACAGAAAGATCTCTGCAAAAGAAACCCCAATCTTTTGCCGGCCATTAACGAAGGAGCACGCATTGGTATCTCCGAGTGCCAAAATCAGTTTAAACACGAGAGGTGGAATTGCTCTATTACTAATGTTTATTCTGTGTTCGGCTATGAGCTAACAAGTGGTAAGTTAAATAGATGTTTTAATAAATTTTCCAATCCAGGTGTACAGGCATTATTTCAGGACTCGAGTACAACTTTGGCCTGAATTAAGAGGCAACAACAAACAAATGAAACTTTTAAGATTTTCACCTTTTCAATTAAATCTCACTGTCTCTGTAAAAGAATGTAATTATTGGTTATAAACAATTGTTTTCACTTTAAAATAAGTATCGATTCGAATGTCTCATGAAATTGCAAATAAGTATTTATCTTTTCGCTTTAATAGTTTGTTCCCCGGGCCGCTGTTCATCGTCGCCAGGTGATTTCAATTCACTTTTTTAACCGTTTGGTACATTTTTTTTTAAAGTTTACGAACATGAAACAATGTAAAGTTGTGATGGGAAATACAAAATTTGAACCTATTTAAACCAAAACTACTTTGTTCCCCGAGTACCTTTTGAACACAAATTATTTGCCTAGATTTCTCCAAGAGTTTTTTTTAGCAAACCAGTTAATTTTCCTACGTGACTTTCAACGTCACGTTTCTCTTGTGGTAACAATTTTGTCTAAAACATAGAATCGTTATTTGTAAGTGAGCCGATCAGGGGAGGTCGGAAAGATATCAAACGACAGTAAAACGGATTTGTAAACTTCCTTGCTTTCAACACGGACGACTCCGCGTCGTCCACGACCTCGCCTAATAGCCGTGCGGTTCAGTACACAGCCTACAGCTGGGGAAAGGGGATAATGGGCATTCACGATTCCTATCTTTACAACATTGTACACAGGAAGCGCGCAGACCAGACTCGAGTGAAATGGAAATTAAAAGTAGCAAGTTATTGCTTCAGTGCTTTCCGAACGCAGGCACGAGTCGTGAACCTGGGTTTATCGTTTGTTAAATATTCATTCATGAAAAGACGGTAACTACTCACCCTCCACATGCAGTAATGAGTCTTGGGTCCGAAGTGTTGACTCCCGGCTCCAGACTGGCGCCGCAACCTGGGATCGAAGTGAACTGAGAGAAGTTAATGTGACAGCTCCCAGGGATTGTGGGCGAATACAATCATTTTCGGGATCGTTTCTTTAAAGGGTTTATATATGCGTTTGGAGTTTAAATGTCTCTTTCCAACTCCACTTAATTCTTAGCCTGGAAGATGTTAATGATGCCTTTAATCCTGAGTGCAAAAGTTCCAGAAGCAAAATGACTTTTTAAAAGTTTCACGCATGTTCATTGAGCACGTCAGCGTTTTTCTCTCTGCAGATGCTGCTTGACCACCTGGACATTCCTGCATTTGGTGCATTGGTCTCGCTGCTCTGCCCCGTTTTGCATTTGCCATTGCCCGCTAGGTAACGACGAGCCTTGCTCTCTGGTGTGCAGGTACGAAGGAGAGCGCTTTTATTCAGGCGGTGATGTCGGCGGGGCTCGTGCACGCGGTGACGCGCGCCTGCAGCGCGGGTAACCTGACGGAGTGCTCGTGCGACCGGAGCCTCCGGAGCGGCGGTTCGGCCGACGAGGGCTGGCACTGGGGCGGCTGCTCGGACCACTTGCACTACGGCACGGCGCTCAGCAGGAGGTTCGTCGACACGAGTGGCAAAGCGGCGGCGGGGGCTGTCGGAGTGGACAAAGAAGCACGGGTGACCATGGTGTTGCACAACAGTGAGGCGGGTCGGCAGGTAGGAGTGGTTTCCCCCTCCGTCAAACTCCCGCACTTCACGGGCCCGTAGTTGCACTGGTTAGAAACAGAAATGGTTGGGAATGCCCCACAAGTCAGGCAGCCTGGCTGTTGCTCAGTATCTGGAGACGAGGTCCAGTAAATAAGGTTATAAATCAAATCAGTTTATTGTCATCTGATTGCACAAGGTGCAACCCGACGAAACAGTTCTCCGGTCCTCCGTGCAGAACACGCAGACACACAACCAGACTTAACGTCCATAAACACGTATTTATCTATACAAATATCGTTGGGAACCTATGAGAGTCTAGGAAGGTTAGTGTGAGCAGTTCCTTTGGTCGTTCTGCATTCGCTTTGCCAGTGGGAAGTAGTCGTTCCTCAACCTTGCGGTGCTGGCTCTAATACCCTTGTGTCTCTTCCCTGATGGGGTAGCTGAAAGATGTGTGTGGGGTGGAAGGGGTCCTCGATGATTTTGTGTGCCCTCTTCAGACAATCATCCTGGTAGAACATTGGTGGGGAGAGACATCAGTGATTCTCTGATCCATTTCTCTGAAGCAACATTACACTTTGATTCAGCTGGCCAGGATGCTTTCCATAGAACTCCTATAGGTTGACAGGATGGTGGCTGGTAGCCTTTCCCACTTCAGACTTCTCAGGCAGTCCAATGGCTGTTGTGCCTTCCTGACAAGTGAGGAGATGTGCATCCATGATAGGTCACTAGTTACGTGGACTTCAAGGAACTTGGTGTTCTCCACTTGATGTGCAGTTCAGAATCCTCTCCTACATCTTGTCCACATTGAGACTCCGTCCTCTAAAGTGGAGCTGAAAGGGTTATTGACCTGTCAATCAACCTGATTTCGTGCATCTGCAGTGGTAGATGATGCAATTCAAAATAAAAAGTATAAATGCTCAACAGAACAAGCAACATATCTAAAAAGAAAGTTAATGCTTCAGGTTGATTATTTATTATTTTTGGTATTTATTTTAGGATTGTTTTGCATTTTACAAGAAGGATTTCTGACTTTTTATTGGGACAAGTTACTGTTGCTTCTGTTTCTTTTCTCAACAATCTGTTTTCTAAGTAAATTGACTTGTGTGCTGTGGACACTTAGCTGAATCATGCCCTGACCTGCTTCTGACTCATTCATTGACCTCGTGTTGCCAGTAAATGTTCTCTGCTTTCAATTGTCTTTTGTGCACTAAACAAAAGACTGATGATTAGAACATAATTGCTTACAGATGAAAGTTATCACTTCCTAATGAGTGTAATTTAACCTTTATATTGGTACAAGAATCTCACAAGGTGGCTCTTGACCCTAAAGTGGGTCCTAACTCATCAGAAATTAATTTGGAGAAGACCACAAGAAAATGGGAGCAACTCAACCCATTATCTCCCACAATTCAATATGATCGTGGCTAACCACAACTCCTCTTCTGTGCCAGTTTCCCACAGTTCCTCTTAAATGTTCATCTGCCTCCACCTTAAATCTATTTAATGATCTGCACTGCACTCCACACCCTGACTACCTTCATGGATAGAGGCTTTTGGAGATTCACTAACCCCTGAGAGCCTTTTCTATGTACTACAGTTTTAAATTATCAGCATCTTATTTTGTCACTTTGTTATTCTCCCACTAGTGGAAACCTCTCAGCATTTGAGAGACTATTGAATCAGGTCACCCCTAATTTTTCTAAAATTGAAAAGGAATACAAGGCCAAACTGTCAAACCTCTCTTAATAGGACAGCCCTTTCCTCTCAGGAATTAACTTAGTGAATCTCTTGGGCTGCTTTCAATTGTACTATTTTTTTTTGGTAGGTACAGTATTTCAGGCTCCCCATCACCCTATATAACTATAATAAAACCTCTTCTTAAACCACATCCCCTTTGCATTAAAGACCAATCGGAATCAGGTTTATTGCCATGAACATGTCACAAAATTTGTTTTGCAGCAGCAGGATTGTGCAGAACCAGGTGCAAAATTATTATAAATTACATTTCTGTAAATACAAGATTTTAAAAAAAAACGAATGCTAAAAGGATTAAAAGTGAGGTAGTGTCCATAGATTTATTGTCCGTTCTGATGGCAGAAGGGAAGAAAATGTTTTCCATACCTCCTTCCTGATTGTGGCAGTGACAAAAGGGTGAGAGTCCTGATGATAGAAGTTTCTTTTTTGAGGCAACACCTCTTAAAGATATCCTAATGGAGTGAAGACTAGTGTCGATGATGGTGCCAATCACATTTACAATACTCTGTGGCCTTTTCCTGTCCTGTGCATTTGCACTTCCGTACCATATAGTAATGCAACCAATCAGAATGCTCGCCACTGTACACCTGGAGTCTTTGGTGACAAATCTTCTCAAACTCCTAATAGCTGCTCGAGAGCCTTCTTCACGATTGCTACAATGTGATAACCCTAGGATAGGTCTTCAGAGATGTTGATACAGGAATTTGAAGTTTCTTACCCTCCCCCCTGCTGACCCCTTGATGAGGACTGGTTTGTGTTCTCCTGACTTCCGCTTCCTAAAGTCCACAATCAATTCTTTAATTTTGCTGACGTTAAGGGCAAAGTTGTTGTTGTGACACCACCCAACTGGCTGTTCTATCTCACTCCTGTACACTTTCTTATTTCCATCTATTATTCTGTCGACAACTGTGATGTCATTGGCAAATTTGTAGATGGCATTTGTCAGAGGTGTAGAGAGATTAGAGCAGTGGATTAAATATGCATCCTTGAGGTGTGCCTTCATCAGTGAGAAGATGCTGTTATTCATACGCACTGACTCGTCTTCTGATAAAGATCCGGGGTGCCGGGGGAGGTACAGAGGCCCAGGTTTTGAAGCTTGCTAACCAATACTGCCACTTGCCTGTGGACATATTGTGATTTATCACTTGTACACCTAGATCAGTGGTTCTCCACCTTTTTCTTTCAACTCGCATACCACTTTAGTAATTCCGATGCCATCAGTGCTCTGTGATAAGGAAGGGATTGCTTAAGGAGGTATGTAAGTGGGAAGGGAATGTTGAGAATTACTGCTCTAGACTCGATTGTTACTGAAATATTTTGCTTGCGAAAAATTGTCATTGGCCCATTTTTTTTGAAGTTATGAAACTGTGCATATAACAAGTCAATTAGGTATGATTAAAACAGTGGTTTTCAAACTTTTTCTTTCCATCCACATACCACCTTAAACAATCCCTTCCTAATCACAGAGCACCAATGGGATAGGGAATACTTAAAGTGGTATGTAAGTAGAAAGAAAAAGGTTGACAACCATTGATCCTAGATATATTTGAACTTCATTCATTTAGATGATTAGCTTTTTGATTTTTACCAAAATCATGCCCCTCAAGTGCTGTTGATTTCCTTTTGGATTTCTCTGATCATTTTTAAAAAGCTTTTCAACTTCCAAGGTATCTCAATTATACAAGTTAACAAATTTCTCTGAACACCTATCTTTACTTGCTATTTAGAATTAAACTAAAACCTAAACTCGTCTGTGTTAAAGAAGAAACTAACTGCTGGAGAAAGACACACAGACATCCTCCTACTGTTTGTTTTTGCTTCAGATTCCAGCATTTGCAGTCTCTTATTTATAATCTTGATTTATTCAAGATTATTTTATTTTCATGTAGTAAAACAGAAAAAGTGAAATTACACAAAATTTCTTTTAGTCTACTGTAAGGCAGACAAGGATTCACTATCAGCAAGAATTGCCTAGCACCTTGCAACCAGTTAAAGAGACGCAAAAGATTCCCCCAGGATCACTGAATGCCCATGGCACAGAGCCTTCAGTCTGAACCACCAGCAATCTGAGCTCCAGATACACACCCTTGACAATCAGGAAGCCTTCAGTGCCCTCCTTTCAATTTAGTTTTAAAATCTAACATCATTATGAAATATTTTAGTTTCCATTCTCCAGGGATGTTTGGGTGATGCTGAAACCTATCATTGTCTGATTCAGTGGTTTTCAACCTTTCTTTCCATTCACATATCACTTTAAACAATCCCTCTACCATAGGTGTTCTGTGATTAGTAAAGGATTGCTTAAGGTAGTATGTGGATGGAAAAAAAAAGTTTGAAACCACTGTTTTAGTTGTATCTAATTGACTCGTGATGTGGACAGTTTCATAACTCCAAAGAAAATATTTCAGTAACAATTGGATCTAGAGCAGTGATTCTTAACCTTCCCTTCCCACTCACATCCACCTTAAGCAATCTCTTACTAATCACAGAGCACTCATGGCATAGGGAATAGTTAAAGTGATATGTGAGTGGAAAGAAAAAGATTGAGAACTACTGGTCTGACTTGAGGTTAGAATTATAACCACTAAGTAAAAGACTAAATTCAGGCCAAAGTCACAACAATTTAAGTTGCTTTCCCAAACTCCTATCCCCATTTGGACAATGCCTGATTATTTACAGGAAAGGTGTTGAGAGTATAACTAAACTAATATTAAATAAAAGTTCCCACTGATATTTGCACGGTGTTAGTAATTCAGAAATAGCACAAGTGTGGAAGAAGATAATGTGTTGAGTCTGCAATTCCTTTCCTCATCCTGGGAAATAATAACTGGATATTAAGCTGCTCTTGAAACACTGATATATTCTGAATATGCGATGCTTAAGTTGCATTGGCAAACTTTACTGTTATTCCCTACATTACATCAACAATTCAGTATTATCATTATAAATCTGGATTTTTTTTCCTAATTGTGACATCAAACTATAGCTAATCTTCACTTATTTAGTTTGGAATTCTATGTGCTCATTAAAGTAGCAAAAGCTTGACAATTTTCAAAATGTTTGCAAATTGGAATATCATAATTGTACCAACACGTACTGCTTAAAGTACATTTTGTCACTTTCACATTGACCTAGATTAGTACCCATGCCCCATTCCATTCCAGTTACGCTAATAGGATGTAAATGAATCACAAAAGACTGCAATTGATAATGCAGTTATCAAGCTGGGAATTAAATCCTGGGTCTAGTTCAACATTTGGAGCCTAAGGCTTCAAAGCATTTTTGTGATGTTTGGGCTCAACTTGGGTCAGAAAGCTGATTTGTATTCCATCGATTTAGCATTTACAGCAAAGCTTTCCATCACAATAAACGAGAATGCACCCAGAGGCAGAGTTCTCATTTGCATTGGGTCGACCAAAATTTCAGTAATTGCAAAAGCACACATTACAGTTATATAAAATAATTGTCCAGAGAAAGTTTCCTTTTCTATTTCTTGCTTTGGAAAATAACTCAGGAGGAGCTTCTGATAACAAAAGATATTCAATGAATTGTACTACAGAGACTGTTATGTGTGGGCCAATACATATTATTTCATAATTATTTCTGAATACTTATTAATTGAAAAAGAAAAATGCATGTAAGCTGGATGTTTAATTTACTAAGCATGTGTATTGCAAACTTAACAGTGGTGGTAACTTGCTGGCTGTTACAGGCTGTGTCCAAATTGATGTCCGTGAACTGCCGTTGCCACGGTGTGTCTGGTTCGTGTGCTGTGAAAACTTGCTGGAAAACAATGTCGTCCTTTGACAAAATTGGCCAATTCCTTAAAGAGAAATATGAACACAGTGTCCAAATCCTGGATAAATCAAAGAAGGTTCGTCGCAGAGACAAGGAGCAGCGGAAAGTGCCAGTGAAGAAGGAGGACCTGGTGCACATTAAAAAATCGCCCAATTACTGTGTGGAGGATAAAGCGTTAGGGATCCGTGGAACTCGAGGGCGTGAATGTAATAGAACCTCACCCACTGCAGATGGCTGCAACCTGCTGTGCTGTGGACGGGGATATAATACACATGTTGTTCGTCATGTGCAGCGATGTGACTGCAAATTCGTGTGGTGCTGTTATGTGCGCTGTCGAAGATGCGAAACGATGACTGACGTACACACTTGCAAGTAGCTAAAAGGCATCAAAAGGAGTGGAAAAGACAGAACAAAGTCAAGCTTTGGGCCAAAGAAGCATGAGATCTTGATGGTTTTGATGAATAAATAACATTCTGACAAAATTGAACAAGATGTTTACATCTTGGATGGTCATGATCTACGGATGAGTAGAAAATGTGTATAATATATTGAAATTTATATTTGAGCTAAATCTAGGAAACCTCAACGAACAGAAGGATAACACCATCGCCATAATAGTTGTTTGGTCACTCAAATTAAAAAAAATAGATTAAATAAAAACAACCAAAAGAAAAAGCTCTAGAGCAGGGGTGTCAAACTCAAATTCACAGAGGGCCAAAATTAAAAACTTGGACTAAGTCGTGGGCCAAACTAAATATTTATTGAAAATTTTCAACAACATCTGCATGTTTTCTCTTCTTTCAACATATGTAATGTTAAACTTTTTCTTATTAAAATAAATGTTTAATAATAGTTTTGGTTAAACTCTTTCCAGAAGAAGCATTAACAAATGAGAAATAAAATATTCAATAAATAATATTTCTCTATAGCCTTTAAGCTCCTTTTAAATGTATTTTTTTTCACAAGCCAACAAGTCAAAAAAATAACAACTTGCTTCAATGAAAATCCAAACTTTCAACGATGAAGAGTCCAAAGTGAACCAAAGAAAATATTAATCCAAGCTTAGCTTGCTCCACTGTGATTTACTCTGATGCACCTGAGTCTAAACCAGATGCTTGGCATCTCTTCTTAGATGCAAGTTCATCAAACTATGGGGTCAGAGTTTGCCTCCCACCTGTCTTGAAAGGTCTTGTTTTCTGTCTTTCGTTTGGCCATTTTTCGTAAGGGGTTTATTACATGTGAGTTGGGCGACAGGTCGCAGACGCTAATGAAAGTAAAGAGAGGAGGTGGGGGCGATTAGCGGGCTGACGGGCCGGCGCCAACGCATTTGCAAAGCGTTCTGGGATTTGTAGTATTAGCTGTGCATGCGCTATATTGGCGCGGCGGCCAGCGGGCCAGCTCTAATACATATTTGATATGATCTTGCAGGCCAAATATAATTATATTACGGGCCAAGGCCTGAGTTTGACATGTGCTCCAGAGGAACAACAAGTACTAGAATATTATAGAGATTCCAAGAGACTCTAAATGCTGGAGGGTAGAGCAAAAAAAACTGCTGGAAGAACTTGTTGTATCAAGCAGCTTCTATGGAAGCCGAGGGAATGCTCAGTCTGATGCAGGTTCTTGACCTGAAACGTCGAGTATCTCTCTACCTCACAGATGCTGCCTGAACTGCTGAGTTCCTCCAGTCTGCTTTATTACTGGAAATATTATAATTAGAAGCAATTTTTAGTAAAGATTGAATAAAATACTATTTTAACATTCCAAATTAAATGTTTGAAAACAGTATTTTTTTATATAAAGATCAATAGCATATATGTAAAATGGCTACTGTACTTTGAACCATAGAATGAATTTAAAACTATAAAGAGGTAGCATTGTCTGAAATCAAGGTATTCCAAAAGATAAAATCTTCTAAATTATGATCATTCACAAGTGGAAATGAAAACATTGAGGCACTGTATTTCAGTTGCATGGCAACAGTGTATCTAAATCTATTACTTGCTTAGTTAAATAATTTAATTTACTATGATATATTGTAAAAGAATAACATTCAAACTTTTGAAAAATATATGTACAGAGAATTTTAATTTTGGATGACAAGCATTCTAACATCTTAATATCTGTAAATATTTAACTTGTATAAAATGTGTAAAAGGTCAGCAATAATCTCACTGTAAAAATTGTAGATGATCACATTTGTTGTGCTACGTGATGTATAAAATGCAGTAGTGAACTGAAAACATCTGAATTTTTTTTGTCTTTTTGATCTCTGCAGGTCACTGATAACTTTGAAGTTTAATTTTTGATACTCTGTGGCTTGCAGGAAATACTCTAAAGCAGAAAACAAATGTGTTTTTGTCACAACAAATACAGTTTTAAAATTTATCTTTTCAACAATATCTATGCTTGTATGTAACATTTTATCTAACTCCTCTTAAACTTCTAGTTTGAGTGAGGATGGTGAGCTGTGAAAAATAACATTACAGTGAAAAATATCACAAGTCCACTTCTTAAAGGAGTTTGATGACCTTCAGATTGTAGGTGTTGGCCTTATTTGATTGAAATGATAAAAAGTGACAAACAAAATAATGTTTGGAATCAAATATTTAAGATTTATCTTGCAAATTAATTCTCACCAGAAAATTCAACACAATTAATATTACTAGAGTAATTAACTTGAACCATAATACAAAACAAAAAAAAATCAAAATTCCACATTATACATTTCTAATCCATAAAAAAGAAATATAAACAATTCTACAGAAGGTTTTTTTCCATTAATCAGTCTTGAAATTAACTATACATTATGCTCAAAAATCCACAAGACAGAAAAACTGCAATAATTCCACAGTAAAAGATCATTTAAAGCTATTGTTTAAATCATTACTTGGATGTGTGTTTACCCACAAATAAAGCTTAAAATTGATATATCCAATATATAAAATTTTACTGCACAAAATCCAAATTTGTCACGTTCTAATTGTGGCAATTATAAAGTATAATCTTTCAATTCAATTGGATGGGGTACCTACCCCATGATTAATAATTAAGTCCTTTTGAAATTTAATGATACTAAAATTAGTCTAATCAAAATAAAAATTAAAACAAAATGTTGACTATAAATATACAAATTTATGTGTATTCTGCAGGGCACACTATTCATATAAAGATCTACCAGTCTTCATCTAGTTTGTCAGATGTAGAGGAGACTACAATAGGAGACCGTCTGCAGTAGATAACTCCTGCAGCAAAATATGCCACATAGAATTAAATTAACTTCAACTTGAAATTATTTTTAAACATTTGTGGTAAATGAAACATCTAATATAGAGCTTGTAATAAATATTTTTATTGCATTCAATATTTTTTTTTCTGTTGAATCTAAATCTTTAATTTTGGTTTGATATGTTAAATGTAGTTCATTCATTGGCATGGTTTCATCTGGGAACTGAAGGTTGAGGATTCAAATCTTAGTCCAACATGTAAATCTAGGCCAGTAATTCCACTGCAAAAATTAGACACTGTATTCTGGGTGAAATGTTAAATCATGACCCTGGTGGGCCCCTGCAGAATTGTAACACATCCCAAGATTTCACAGAAAAGGAAGGATCAACTTGGCTAAAATGCTTCCATTAAAACTGTGTATTATCATTTAATGCCTTCAATGTACAAATTTCCATGTTTTCCATATAATAAGAATGAGTGCACGTGAAATGCCTTAGATGAGAAATATTGTAGCATGTCCCAAAGCTGTAAAGTTCTCATTATCAATATGTCATATTTTGATCTTGAGATTACTGCTCATGTCAATTAATGAGTAAATGAGCTGCACTTTTTCCAGGCAAATTGAAGGTGTTTCTACTGCATTTGTGCCTTTTAGGTGTCAGCAGATGGGTCACCTCAAACACTCTGCCTTGCTCTAATCTAATCGAAGACAGTGTTTATGTGACATTTCCAGTTGGGTATCAGAATATTGGTGGTGGGTGCTCAGTGAAGGTAACGCTGTTGAATGTCAGGGGAAGGTCAGTGGGTTCTCTTGTTGGAGATGATCATTGCCTGAAAGCTTTATATATATATATATGCTACTTATCAGCTCTTGCTTAAGTTAAAAACACATATGCTGGAGGAATTCAGCAGATGCTGCAGCATCCATAGAAAGTAAAGATATATAATTAATATTTTGGCTCTGCACCCTTTTTCAAGGTATGAGCAAAAGGCAGACAGGTGCCTGACTAAAAAGGCAGGGGGAGGAGAATAGGTCAACAGATAAGAGGTGAAAATTGAAGATGGATAGGATTCAGGAGAAGAAAGGTAAGAATTGATCGGGTGAATGGTGGCTCAGTGAATGCAGAGCTAGAGGAAACCAGGAAATAGAAATAAATAGTGAAAGAGGAAGGGGAGAAATTGGGGTAGTCTATGCTAATGTCATCCGGTTAGAAATGCAGGTAGTCTCATTTTGCAATGCATGGACAGATGTTGACATGGTGTAGTGTGGATTGTGGAGAGTCGTGCCCTCTCCATCTGAAACCAGGTGGGAATGTGACCTCCCTGTCTGAAACCTAGTCTGAAGTTGCATCACCTGCCAATCAAGGTTGGACTCTGCCTCCCCATTAGTCCCTTTAAATCACTTATTACATGGGCTGGTCTCCCCAGATCAGCCTTCCACATGCAGCAGCCCATTTTCTTTGGTCCTGACTATGAATGCTGGTCTACGCCAGATTATGAACTGTGGAGGAGTCGTTGGTAAGGTGTGCACTACAATTAGAGTGGAACTGTAGTGGGAATACTCAGCATTGAGTTGTACCCTGTTGGTACAGGGAATCGGGAGTGCACGTTGAAGTCTCTGTCTTGTAAAAGCATACTAGTTACCGAATATTACTGCACGTGTGTAATAGAGTAGGGGTCACTGATATCAGAGATTGCTGTATTCAATGCAAATGCCGACATTATTTTAGTATCAATTTTTGTGTCTTCCCAGTTATGATTTCCCCGTGTGTGCAATAAAGATTATCCTTTGTTAGCCTATGTCTGGAGTCGCTTCTCTGAACCTGAATTAAATCTCAACAGGTGGGGATTCCAGCTATTGTGGTGAACAGAGCTAATGTTCTGAAAGATCTACCAGTCTTCATCTAGTTTGTCAGATGTAGAGGAGACTACAATAGGAGGCCGTCTGCAGTAGATAACTCCTGCAGATTCACAAGTGGTGTTGCTTCATTTGGAAGGACAGTTTTGGGTCCAGAATGGTGCTGATGGAGGATGCATGGGTGCAAGCATAACAGTTTCGCAGTCACAGTGGTAGGTGCCAAGGTGCCAAATTGGTGGAAGGAAGGAGTGGATGAGAGAGTTGTCCATGCAGAAGCCAAAGGGGAAGATGTATCTGGTGGTGGGATTACATAGTAGGTGGCAGAAATGGTGGAGGATAATGGTGTGGTAGGTGAGGACAAAGGGGATCCTGTCCTTGTTCATCCTTTTCTTGTAGTGGCTGATGGGTATGGGGAACAAACTGCCGCATGAAGATTCAGGGACATTCATAATATTTAAAAGACATTTGGACAGATACATGGATAGGAAAAGTTGAGAGAGAGAGATATGGGCCACATGCAGGCAAATGGGACTAGCTTGGTTAGACAACTTGATCGGCAAGAACAAATTGAGTTGAAGGGCTGTTTTCTGTGCTATGTAATTCTATTTGCTCTCAGATTCCTCTCCACTAAGGAAAGCAAATCCAACCAATCCAGTCTCTCTTAAATGAAATACTCCATCCCGGGCAATATCTGAGTGAATCATCATGTCTTCCAATGTGATGACCTGAATTTCACATGATATTCCAGCTGTGGCCTAACAGCTCTGTTCACAAGATAATTTTTCTATACTTTTACAATATGGTTAAACTCACTAACATAAAACATGGAACATCCTTACCTTTAACAGATGTAAATTTCAACAGTGCAACACAATTGATGAACTAATGCCATCTAGTGATAAATGAGTGGTAGCATTCTAAAGAATTTTAGTTTGTCTCCCAATTGTCATAGTCTTTCAAAACTAGACAGGTGGCTTCTTCTTAAAAAAAAGGGAGATGCAAGGATTATTCAACACTTGTGGCACATCAATGGAGAAACATTATCTGTATTTCAGTCCAATAGCCCTTCCCCATAAGGCTTGCCAACATACTTTTTTGTTTATTTCTGACTTACGAACAATTCAGGTTACAAACAGCTGTCAGGAACAGAACCTTGTCATAACTTGAGGTCTTCCTGTAAAGTATGCTTCTTGATCCTATCAATGGATATAGTTTCCCTCTATCTATTTACTTTCAATTCTCCATAAAATCTTGAAATTTTCAATCTAATTATTCCTTAGCCTTATAAATTCTTGGCAGGTAGTACAATCTTTATATTTTTCTACACATAATTTTACCTCTGGTGTCCGTTTCACATACTGGGATATCTGCTGCGTGCTAATCCCAAGAATAATTTATTCTACTTGGAGCTGATTACACAGTGCATCCAGTGTGGTCTAAGCAGGGAATATTATAGATGCTTATATTCTAATCCTTGAATTCTTGTCTTCTAGTGATAAATCATAGTCCATTGGCCTTCACTTATCATCTGTCCTGTCCATACCATTTTAATGATCTAAAATCCATATTAGAAATGCAGAAGCCATTTTGCAGAAAGGTATACTTGGGTATGTTGAGCTCCCAGTCACGATTATCTTAAATACTTTTAAAGTTCAAATTTATTGTCAGAGTACATACATGGCATCACATCCATCCTTGAGATACTTTTTTTTCCCTGCAGGCTGGGCAGAATTTCTAATTACCGTTAACTAAACTGTACTCAAGAAAGGAATGTATATAAAAGAAAGAAATATAGAGAGAAATGTAAACAAACTGACTACAAATATATAAATATAAATATTAAGTAAAAAATAATCAACTGTCCTTAAATGGGTCTCTGAGTGAATTGTTTAGGAGTCTGATGGTTAAGGGATTGCAACTACTGTATTCCTGAACCTGGAGGTTTGAGACCTGTGAGGCATTTACCTCTGGCAGCAGTAAGAACAGAGCATGTCCTGAATAGTGTGGATCCTTGAGAATTGCTGCTGCTCTCCGACAGCAACGTCCATGTGACGTTCTTGCTGGTGGGGAGAGTTTTGTCTATGATGTACGGGGCTGTGTCCACTTCCTTTTGCAGGCCCTGCTGGTTAGATGTATTGGTGCCCCCCCCCCCCCCCATGCCAGGCCATGTTGCAGCCAGTATGCACATCTGTAGAAGTTTGCCAAGGTTTCTGATGACGTTCTGAACCTCCGCAGACTCCTAAGGAAGTAGAGGCACTGACGTGGATTCATCACAGTGGCATTAATATGATGGATCCTGGAAAGGTAATCTGAGATTGTGATTCCCCAGGAATTTAAAGTTGTTCACCCTCTTCATCTCTGATTCCCCCAATGATCACCAGATCATACGATTCTGGCTTTACTCTAAAGTCCTGTAGAGCTCGTCGAAAGAACCAAAGACTTGTTGATCCAAACCAAGGCTTTTATTAGCAAAAGACAGGAGCTCTTTTACAGGTGGCCGACCAGTCCGGAATGATCCAACCTGGCGAGGGACACAACCCTTTAAGGCCCAGACAGTAGGTGTGGCTAAGCTCTCAGCCAATCGCTGTAAGCACAGTCGTTACACTCTAGATACTGTAACTATATACATTGGTGATAGGTCTGTACTATCACAAGTTCACAATCAGCTCCTTGGTCTTGGTGACGTTAAGTGAGAGGTTGTGAGTACAAGCAAAGTTTTCAATCTCCCTTTTGTATGCTCCGATTTAAATGTATGTCAATTATTTATTTCTTTATTTACTTGTTTATTCTATGGGTCACGTCTCCAGAATGGAGGACCATCGCCTTCCCAAGATCGTGTTATATGGCGAGCTCTCCACTGGCCACCGTGACAGAGGTGCACCAAAGAAAAGGTACAAGGACTGCCTAAAGAAATCTCTTGGTGCCTGCCACATTGACCACCGCCAGTGGGCTGATAACGCCTCAAACCGTGCATCTTGGCGCCTCACAGTTTGGCGGGCAGCAACCTCCTTTGAAGAAGACCGCAGAGCCCACCTCACTGACAAAAGGCAAAGGAGGAAAAACCCAACACCCAACCCCAACCAACCAATTTTCCCTTGCAACCGCTGCAATCGTGTCTGCCTGTCCCGCATCGGACTTGTCAGCCACAAACGAGCCTGCAGCTGACGTGGACTTTTTACCCCCTCCATAAATCTTCGTCCGCGAAGCCAAGCCAAAGAAAGAAAGAATATATATATATATATATATATATATGTATGTATTCATATAAAAATTGTTCAACTGTTCTACCCAATCTCATCCATCTAGCTGCTCTAATGTTTTATTCACACATTTCACAGCTTAATTTCTTACATTTACCCATAGTGGTTTTCAAAACCACAATTTCTGATGATATTCTACTCTTTTCCTTGTTTGTTTTTGAAACTATACCCTTGGATCATGAAACAAGACTTCACACCCAAATCATTTAGCAATTTAAAGCCCTTTGCCACTCTATTTATGCTTTCACTGGAATTCCCACCCCATGGGGATCACTGTAAGTACTCTGAATAGTACCTTGGGCCCAACCATCTTCATTGACTTCACTGACCTTCCATCATAAGGTCAGAAGTAGGGACGTGCACTAATGACTGAATTGTATTCTATTCACAATATTAGAAGTCATTGTCACCTGCAAAACCAATTTAGGCATTATTTTCATCTTTAAATGACAGGCAATGTTCATGACCAACAAGGCAGTCTAATCACCTATCACTGGCAATGAATGGCATTACTATAGTTGAGTCTCCCACCAGGGTTATTATTGACCAGAAACTCAAATGGAGCAGCAACATAAACATGGTCACAAGATCAGGTCAGATGCTGGTATCCTATGGCAGGTGACTCACCTCCTGAGATCCCAAGACTTTTCTACCATCTACAAGGCACAAACCTGGATTATGATTAAACACATTATGAATGCAGCTCCAACATCACTCAAGAAACTTGACAACATTCAGAATAAAGCAGTCCATCCACCACCTTAAACATTCATTTCTTTCACCACCAGCCCACAGCATTGTATCATGTTCAGGTCCAGTTACGAAATACATTGTAGTTACTCACCCACTCCAACAGTACCTTGGAAGCCCCTGGTCTCTACCATAAAGGATGTTACACCAGGAACATGGGAACACCAATACCTATATATTGACCTATATTAACAATTTGTCTTCGTTACCTGGTCTTTACTCTTGGATCTCTCTCTCTCTCACTAAAAGTTGGAAAACCTTCACCAAAAGAACGAGAGAGTTTTGAGGTAGCAGTTCATTTGCCTTGTGTTGTCTCAATGCTGAATGGGCTTTGCACTGTACAAACACCTTTTCAAAGATTATAAGGAATGGGCAGTAAGTGTGGGCCTTGCAGGTTATCCTGAAAATTAATTAAAAGGTGGACATCCCAAGGGTTCCAATATTTCAAAAAATCTTCCTTTCCCAAAATCCTCCTTTTATTGTGTTCATCTTTCTGATAGCCTTTTGCCTGGAGTGATACAAAAATGTCTTTTAAATCCTAAATGAGTAAATGTTGTGCATCTTAAGGATAGTACACACTGTGGGTACTGTGCAATGGATAGTACACACTGTGGGTACTGTGCAATGGATAGGACACACTGTGGGTACTGTGCAATGGATAGGACGCACTGTGGGTACTGTGCAATGGATAGGACGCACTGTGGGTACTGTGCAATGGATAGGACGCACTGTGGGTACTGTGCAATGGATAGGACGCACTGTGGGTACTGTGCAATGGATAGGACGCACTGTGGGTACTGTGCAATGGATAGGACGCACTGTGGGTACTGTGCAATGGATAGGACGCACTGTGGGTACTGTGCAATGGATAGGACGCACTGTGGGTACTGTGCAATGGATAGGACGCACTGTGGGTACTGTGCAATGGATAGGACGCACTGTGGGTACTGTGCAATGGATAGGACGCACTGTGGGTACTGTGCAATGGATAGGACGCACTGTGGGTACTGTGCAATGGATAGGACGCACTGTGGGTACTGTGCAATGGATAGGACGCACTGTGGGTACTGTGCAATGGATAGGACGCACTGTGGGTACTGTGCAATGGATAGGACGCACTGTGGGTACTGTGCAATGGATAGGACGCACTGTGGGTACTGTGCAATGGATAGGACGCACTGTGGGTACTGTGCAATGGATAGGACGCACTGTGGGTACTGTGCAATGGATAGGACGCACTGTGGGTACTGTGCAATGGATAGGACGCACTGTGGGTACTGTGCAATGGATAGGACGCACTGTGGGTACTGTGCAATGGATAGGACGCACTGTGGGTACTGTGCAATGGATAGGACGCACTGTGGGTACTGTGCAATGGCAATGCGGAGAATGGTAAAGTTTATTTGCCATATACATTGTGCAATTCTTACTTCAGCTAAACATACTTCATTAAAAACAATTACTACAAAAACAACTCATAAACTGCAATATGTAACATTGAGAAAAAGATTGTTATTCTGGCACCACTCAACATTGAGATGCAAGCTTAGTCCCCATGTTGATGGTGAGCGTGGAGGATGTGATGTTGCTTATTTGCACCGATTGGGATCTGCCAATGAGGAAGTTGAAGATCCAGTTGCAGAATGTAACAAACAACATTCCAGATCCTTTAGTATAGATGTACTTTTTGCTGGTACAATAGTGTTGAATGTCAGTTGTAGTTAATGAATAGAGGAATTCCTGGAGCTAGGGTGATTGACCTTCAATAATAACTATTTTATCTTATGCAAGGTATGATTCCAATCATTTGCAGTGTTTTCTCCTTGAAGCTCATTGACTTTACCAGCACTTCTTGATTTGGCTAAACACTGCCTTGTTGATGTCAAAGGCAGTGACTTTTGCATCATCTCTGAACTAAAGCTCTTTGACCTGTGATCACAAGGACCTGATGAAATCCAAATTTGAAGTCAGCAAGCTGATTAGGGATTAATAAGTGACATTTGTTGCACTTTTGACAATGTCTTCCATTCCTTTTAATGATAACTGGATGAACGAGAATTGCCATAGTCAAATATGTCTACCTCTTAAAATAATATCTTTATTAATATCTATGAAATAAACATACCATATAGTGATATGTGAGCATTTGTAGATGTTACTTATTTTAAGGATTAAATCAGTGATATTGTTTAAATAGTTAAATCATTAATATCAATGGTTTAAATCTTTTGGACCTGCAGTTTAGAAACATTTCCTTAAACTTGTTTCTGTAAGTGGTTAATGGTTATAACTTCTCAAATTAGACCAGGGGTGGCCAAACCGCGGCTCGCAAGTCATGTGGCTCTTTGACCTTTAATATGCACCTTGCTGCCGGTCTCTCCCCCCTCGCCCACCCGACTCATGCTGCCAGTCTCTTCCCCTCGCCCGCCCGACTCGCGCTGCCAGTCTCTCTCCCTCGCCCGCCCGACTCGCGCTGCCGATATCTCGCCCGCCCGACTCGCGCTGCCGATATCTCGCCCGCCCAACTCGCGCTGCCGGTCTCTCGCCCGTCAACTCACGTCTTTAATAACCTGATATTTGTAGCATTGTATTTTAGTCATTAAAAAAAAAAGATTAAAATAAGACTAATTTTGTACGGTGGAAATCTGATTAAAATATCTTTTTTTGGTTTACATTTTTTTAACTTATTTGTGTCTTTGTGATAACTGAAACTAATACAAATTAAGTTTAAAAACTGCATGTATGAATAAATATTATTGCATTTAATATGCATTTCTTAACATTTATATAAAATTTTTGTTACAAAATGTGTATGTAACAATAAAAATATATGTGTGAATTTTGTTCTTGACCTGCAGCTCTCAAGCATCTGAGCTTTATCGTTTGTGGCTCTTACATTAAGCAAGTTTGGCCACCCCTGAATTAGACCAATAATCTGGTCATGTTTTTGCGATTAAGTGTATAAACCTATGTCAAAATTCAAAATACTACTTTTACATATTTTAAATCTCAATAATGTTTATACATTGATCTCCAAGATATATTTCTTCCTCAATCAAATTACACAATTAGAGTATTTTTACAATCTCACAATGAATGTGGGAATCTTTAAAACTCAGTATTGCATTTCATAATTTAAAATATTTGATCATTTCCATACTTTGAGAATGATTGATAGGTCTATCACTATGGAGGGTGGATTTAATACAAAACCAAGGCTTGAATTCCAAGGAGAGAATACATAAATTATTGCATTTAAGTTTCAAGAAATAAAACATTGGATACGCAAAAGCTTCCGTTGGCTGGCAACCCATGATCAGGTTACATAGCCTGAAAATTAGGACCAATATTTTTCAGAGTCCGGCAACCCTTTTTTATACATAGAGTGGATGAAGTCCATCCTCTGTAATTTGCAGGTAATTGTAGGTGTTTTAATCTGAAGATTTTAGTGGGATTTTGGGCAAGAAGTTTGCCTCTATTTAATGATTATAATAATCTATTTTCATTTGGCCAATTTAATAAACTATTAACTGAAATGGTTTTCATTTTGCTCTTAATAATTTCCATGTTTATCAAAGTGTTATCAAAGATTACTAGTAAGTTGTTAGGGCCCCAAACACTTCACTTGTGAATCTGCAGGGGTCATCAACTGCATCTGGTGCTCCCACTGTAGTCTCCTGAACATCAGAGAACTTGAATACAAACTGGGAGATCGTTTCATTGAGCACCTCGACTCTGACTGCTGCAATAGCATAGATCTCCCAGTAGCCACCCATTTCAATTCCTCACCCATTCCTTTGCTGATATGTTTGTCCATGGTCTCATGCACTGCCAAACTGAGACCACATGCAAATTGGAGGAACAACACTTTATATTCCATCTGAGCACTCTCAACCGGATGGCTTTAACATCAACTTCGGTTTATGTTAGCCCCACTCCCCCCATGTTTACCTGTGTCTCTTTTCCTCTAGGTCTGTCTCTCTCGTCCCTCGCCACACATAGGTGTATAGTGAGTAGAGCTGTGGGCTAAGCACGCATCCTTGAGATGCACCTGTATTGATAGTGAGGAAGAGACAATTCATACTGACTGTGGTCTTTCAATGAGGAAGTCAATGATCCAGTTGTAGAGGGAGGAGCAGAGGCCCAGGATTTGGAGCTTGTTGACTGTCAGAAATAAAACTTCTCACACATGAGTCTCTTTAAAACTGATGACACGACAAGCTTTATTTACAAGTCTGCAGAGTTGGACTCAACTGGTTTCTCACCAGTTAAGCCCCGATACATACAGTGCATTGATTTTTATACCCTTATTGTTTGCCCTTCCCCTTCTTATTAATACTGTTTTAATTGGTTAGTATTACAAAAGCATTCTAAGTATAACTGCATTTTTAATTATCACGTTCGTTACGTACGCTGTGAACTCTACATACACTAAATTCTGTTTCTCACCCTTCTTATCAATCCTTTGTCTCCTGCATGTCTCTCACTATGACCATGAAAAGATAGGTTTTTAAAAAAACATATTCAGCTGAATCTTTTGTCCTTGGCTGCTAGTAAGCTCCCTGTCCGTTCTGGCTTCCCTGTTTATGATTAATCATCACATTTTAACTTAAGTCTTTTTAACCTAAATTCTCTATATCACATTGACCAGCACTGAGGGAATAGTGGTGTGGAAGGCTGAGATGTGGCCGATGAAGAGCAGCCCTATGTATGATTTGCTAATACTAATACAGATTTACTCATTTTAATTTGCAGATGTATTGTGTTGTTTTATTTTTCAGCTCCTGTAGATATGTCTTCCCTATAATTTAATATGTTCATTGTGATATAAATTTTGAAATAGAGTCTCATGCTGAAAAACTCCATTTACAAGCCACAGGAGTTCAAGGAGGTTTATGGATCTGCTATAAAATTTTTGGTTTGTATTCTTTCTTCTTAGTAATATCCTGATGTTAGTAATTGATGATCTTTTAAGAGCAGTGGTTCTCAACCTTTATTAACCCACAGACTACATTAAGTATTCTTTTACCTAGGCAGACCACCTATAACAAACCCACAGACCAGCAGGTGAGGAAGCTTAAATCCCTTCCCATACCATCCATATTTGTTTTGGTGAGATTTTTATTTCAGAATTTTCTTTTTTGTTTGTCAAGTTTACTTTTGTCTTTGCAGCATCACCGATGACCACCTACAATAAACTTATGGACCACTGATGGTCCAAAGACCAGAGGTTGAGAAGTACAATTTAAAGTTTATGTTTAATTGCACTTGTTCATTTGGCCTCTTTTGCAATTAACAAACTGATATTTATGCTTCTTCAGAAAAGAGATATTCAAACCTGATATTTTGAAGGCTTCATCACGTGCTTTTCCACGTCAGGATCATTAGAAACTCAACGCAACTGAAAGATAACGGAGTCTAATAACATGAATATTCTCCAACTGCAGTTCAAAGCGTCGACTTCCACCCTGGACTAGAGGCAGTGCAGAGAAAGTTCACACGGTTGATTCCAGGGTTGAAGAGATCGGCAAGGCTGATGTAAATGTTTAAAGGTGATCTAATTGAAACAAGATTTTGAGGGGGTTTTACATGATGTGGGTGTTTCTCAGTTCACCATTCAGTTAACCAACTAGTTCTGATGAATTGTAGCCAACTTGTACTATCACCGCAGACGTTGCCTGACCCACAGAGCATACCCAGTGTCTATATTTACAGGTATTTCAAATTTACATCATTAAGCGATCATCTCAGTCCATTTAAAATCTCACATCAGATATCATTAAGAGGACTTCATTGCCCTCTCTCTCTCTCAGCCATTCTTTTTCCCGTGGTCTTTACAATATCCCTCCGTTCACTGCAACTTGACACATGTTTGATCTCTCATTTCTCCTTGTTCTGAAGAGCGGTCGTCAACTTGCAGCGTTAATTCTCCGCCTATTTTCCACACGGTCTCTTTTTTTTCCCAGGATCGTTGTTCTGAATGTGAAGAACATGCCAGCATTTTGGAAACGATCCAATGTTTTAGAAAGTAACTTGCATTTCCCAGCATGAAGTCCACGCACAGGCGACTCGACCACAGCGGAAACGGACGCGGCTCGGTCGGCGGAAGTGACGCAGGCTGCGCGATCGCTGTGGTCGGAGGGACTCTGAGAGCGGTAAGACCGGCCCAGAGTTACCATGGTAACCGGGCGCCGGGTGGGGAGGTGGACAGTTGGGGCTCCGTGAACCGGCAAATGGTCGCCCTCATGGCGATGTGCTCGGCCCCCGTTGGTGGTAACTGACTGTCATATCAATGCTTCGCCATTGCTCCCCAACCCCCCCCCCCCCCAAAGAGGAAGTATCCGGCGACCTTGCAATGTTGCACGTGTAATTCGAATGATTAGAAAAGAAGGAATGCAGAGCAGACTCCATGAAAGTGGCGGAGATGCTGTCACATGCAAGAGGACTGCAGTATATCTCGTACTCGCAGCCCAGACTCTCGTTTGGTAATCGTAGACCAACCTAGTTGGATGCAGGAAGCAAGAGATTGGGGTGGGGGTGGGGGTGGGGTGGGGGTGGGGTGGGGGTGGGGTGGGGGTGGGGGTGGGGTGGGGGTGGGGTGGGGGTGTGGGGTGGGGGGTGGGGTGTGGGGTGGGGGGTGTGGGGTGGGGGGTGGGGGTGGGGTGGGGTGGGGGTGTGGGGTAGGGGTGGGGGGGAAAGAAAGCCCCTTTCAAGTGGCTGTAAAGCCGCATGCGGCTGCATCATGGCCATCTGAAACGGGAGAAGCCGGCCCACCGAACCCTTCTCCAGGAGGTTTAATATCCTGCTCCAAGAACCCCCCCCCCGTTGCATCTGAAAGCAGCTAAAGATGTGCGAAATCTGGACCAAAGGCTGGACGCAATCATTAGGTCAGTTTTGATCGTTGTCCAAGAAAAGTGTAAACCTGGAGTCAAAGTGTTGAAAGAAGCATGGAAATCAAGTTAGCCCTGGACATAAACTCAACCCTTTGGCTCACCAACCTCTTATTAATGCCATCTCAACAATAATCCTATTTTTACTCTCCAAAAATTCTCATCAACCTCGTCCAGATTTTAGGGCAGTGGTTCTTAACCTTTTCTTCCCATTCACACACCACTTTAAAGAACCCTTTGGAGCAGTGCTCCAACAGGCAGAACACCATAACCTACAGAATCATCTTCGGATCACACTTGTAAATGGTCTCATTATCAGGTCTTCATTATCATTGAGTCCAAATCCTGGAACTTCCTCCAAAGCACTACTTCTGTAATTTTAAAATGCAGCTTAGTGTACCTTTGCATCAAAAGCTTCTCATTCTCCCCTCTCTCTCTCCCCCCCCCCCCCCCCACACCCTTATTTCCCCACCTTGAGCACTTCTTTCTGGAGAAAATAACCAAAATAGTTAGATTTAATGTAAGAGAGAGAGAGACGTTGAGAGAGGAACTGAGCAACATGGCTTTAGGTGAAGATGTGAGGAAGGATGCCCACCGCACTTCAAAAGAATTATTTGGAGCAATAATATAAACTGTGGTCTCATTTGGCATACCTGCATTGTAGCTGTGCTTTTTCCTCATTCGTCACTCTCAAGCCTATTCTCAAATACTAAAAGCTGACCAGATCTATTGACAGATTAAAACCTGGACATTTCAAAGTGGGGTACTGTATAACAACAGAGTTAATCAAAAGTTGTGCCATCAAGAAGAGGCTAAAAGATGAAAGTCACCAGGCACCATGATCGTAGTATAAACAGGAACTCAGCAGGTTTCTCAGTGTCCATAGGAAGTAACATTATGGGCCTGAGCCCTTCTTTGGCATCAACAAAAAGCAGGCAGGTCCCTGAATAAAAAAGACTGATGGAGTAGGGAAGAGCACAGGCCAAACAGATAAAAGGTGATAATTGGACATGGATAGGAGGACAGGTGAAAACTGATTGGGGTGGGAATGGCTCTGTGAATGTAGAAGTGAAGGAAAGGAGGTAGATGGAATGGGAGAGACAGAGCAAGGGGGAAAGGAGAAATAGGAATAGAGAAAGGGGAGAGACAGCAGTGGACAGGCTAAAAGAAAATGGAGAATTCAATGTTATTGCCATCTAGTTAGAGAGTGCCCAGAGGAATATAAGGAGTTGTTCCTCCAATTTGCAGGTGGTGTCAGTCTGGCAATGCATGAGGCCATGGATAAACATGGCAGCATGGGAATAGGCCACTGGGAGACTCTTGCTATTGCAGTGGGCCGAGCTGAAGTGTTCAATGAGTCAATCCACTCTTCATCCAGCCTCTCTGATGTAGAGGATACCACAATGGGAGCACCAGATGCAGTAGATGATCCCTGAAGATTCACTAATGTTGTGTTGCTTCACTTGGAAGGACTGTTTGATGCCCCAAATGGTGGTGTGGGAACAAGAGTAGCATTTTTTGCAGTCACAGAAGTAGGTGCCAAGGGGGACAATTGATGGGAAGGGAGGAGTAGATGAAGGAGTCACAGAGGTAGCAGCTTTGTGGGAGGTGGAGAAGGGAGGAAGTGAGGAGACTGGAGATGTGTTTGGTGGTGGTAGTTAGTGGAAATGGTGAAAGATAATATGTTGGATGCAGAGGCTAGTGGGCTGGAAGATAAGAGCAAGAGGAATCCTGTCCTTGTTCCGTGTGCAGTTGGACGGGTTCAGGGAAGATGTGTGTGTAATGGACAACATATGGGTGACAGCCAAGTTGGTGGTAGTAGAGAGGGGAAGCCACGTTTCTTTGAAGAAGGAGAACATTTTGGATAATTTGGCATTGAAGACCCCATCCTGGGAGGAGATGCGATGGAGGTAGAAGAATTGCGAGAAAGGAATGCCATTCTTACAGGTGACAGGGTGTAGCTGTGGGAGTTTGTTGGATTTGTGTAAAATGTCCAATTATCAAGGATCAATACCTCCCAGTTCAAGAACAGCATGCGTCTGCCATCAGATTCAGGAACTGAATTCAATAATAAATAGTGTGCAAAGTAAGTATCTTTAAATGAGTTTCTGATTGAGTCTGTTGTTTCAGAGACTGATGGTGTTTGGATAGCAACAGTTCCTGAACCTGATTAAGAACAGCAAATGTACTGGGAGGTATGGATCCTTGATCATTGCTTCCATGTAAATTTTCTCAATGGTGGAGAGAATTTTGCCTGTGGTATACTGAGCTGTGTGCACTGCCTTTTGCAAGGCTTTCTGTTCAGAAGCCCCACACCAGGTTGATGCAGCCGGCCTACATATCTGTAGAGGATTGTCAAGTTTTCCGATGTCATACCAAACCTCCCCAAACCCATGAGGAAGTAGATGTTAGTGATGCTTTATAGATGCAGCAGAACTATTCTACCTTTAATTTTAATGTCAAAACATCACAGGTTTTTTCATTAGAGGGTTAGAGTTTTTTTTCTTTATTTTTTTTCCTTTTTTTCATTCTGACAACATTGTATGGTTAAGGGATGCATCGCAATTGTTTTATTTTTGCAAATGTACTTATATTCTTCCTATTTAGTAACCTTGTTCTCTATACAATGTGTGCTTATTTTATAAAACTCAATAACAAGATTGAAAGAGAGAACATATTTAAATTTAGACATATGGCATGGTAACAGGCCCTTCTGCCCACTGACTACGTGCTGCCCAAATATACCAATTAACCTACAACCCCCATATACTTTGAATTGTGAGGGGAAACAGGAGAAAACCCATACATTGTAACTAGTAGTGTTGTATCAAGTCACACAGTTATAGGGGTAAAGTGGGTAGAGCAGGGGGCAAAGTACATTAGGAAAGACCTCTGAGATTAGTGAATCGCAGGAATCTAAATTTTCACACCTTATCCACCACTGAAACCACAATGATCACTGGATTGTACACCTCTGATTTTCCCTTCCTAAAGTCTACAATTAGTTCCATGCTTTTGGTAACATCGAGTGAGAGGTTGTTGATCATACACCATTTAGCCAAGTTTTCAATCTTCCTTCAGCATATTTAAATTCAAATTGCTCCAAAATCACCAGCGATGTCTTTGCCTTCCAGATTTTTTTTCTTCTTGAATTCAGTCCCCAAACCTGATTTGTTCAGTATTCACTTCATTCCAAAAAGGGATGGAGGTGGAAAAGCAGTGATCTAAGAGAAATCAAATTTTGGTTCAGCCTGTCTGGCAGAAAGCAGATTAGAGTGGGGGTGGGGGAGGGGGAAACTGATGAGTGGTTGAAATGGTCGTGTTGTTTTTTGGCCTGACTTCCTTTAGTGCAATATAAAATTGGGGGGTGGGGAAACTGATGAGTGGTTGAAATGGTCGTGTTTTTTTTTTGGCCTGACTTCCTTTAGTGCAATATAAAATTGCTGATAGCATATTCCAAAATTGCAGTCTTAAATTGAAGAAAGCAAAGACACTTGACGAAGCCAGCAGGATTCTTCGTTAACATACAGATCCTGCTTTTAGTTTATTGTATGAGCCTATTATGCAATTTTAAAGAGAGGCTTGAATGAGGGAGCAGTGAAAAACTAATCAGAAACAGGAACTCGGGTTAGCAGTGTCATTTTTTTAAAACAGAAAGTTCTTGTCTGGGCCTGGAGCAGGAGCACTCCTCCAGTGCTTATAAGGAACTTTTGGTTTTGCTTGACTCACCAACCTTCATCCCACCCCAATCCTTTCTTGAGGTTGATGGCTCTTCTGAGATACTTCGGTCGAAAGTAATCACCTTAGGACTTTGACAACAATTTCCAAGCTTCTGAGTTCAGCATATGGGGAACCACTTACCAGCGACCTCCTAGCAAGTGATATTAATAAAGTGATCACTATTGGCATGTAACAAGCTTTGTAATATTCCTACCTAGAAATTAAGATTGTTTTCTTCTCAAAATGAATCTGTCCTCTTATTATCAGACTTTTTCGTCGGTGAAATTAAATTATATATATTTATTTTCCAACAGAGTAAAGAAAAAATGAATACATCTTTAAACCCAAAATCATACATTCGTTCCTTGAATTATAAGCTTATTAGACAACTTTCAGACATGTTGGATCCACAAGATGGATGGAAGAAGTTGGCAGCAAACATTAAAAAACCTTCTGGAGAGCCAAGATACAGCCAGTTACATATAAGGTAGTCAAAATAACTCTCGGCACTTCTTAATTTGATTCCTCAGTAATTTCCAGCAGGAAACAACTGTGAGAATAAGAATCTTGCTGGGAAGATAGCCTTTACAACCAACTGCCCTAGTTATAGCTCTAGAAATTTGTAAGTACATGATACTTTTAAATACAATAAAAAGCTTGTATTTTTTCTTATTGCAGATTTGTCCTTGACAAAATGTTATTTGACATTATTAATATTTCAGTTTATTATAGCAGCTTTCAAGCAATTCAAAATTATATTTTATTAGTCCAGTTGAACCTGCTTTGTGATTATACACTTGTTATCCGTGGGCCTGTATGTTGTATTACTAGGAGCATTGGTTCTGCAGAACTCTGATGTTGGGTGAATCCTACGGTGAGATAAATTGCATTTGATGTATTATGCAGATAAGTAGTGAAATATCAGTAGTGTGGCCAGAGCCAGGGTCAGATTCAAGGACAGGGTTGGGAGCACATAGGGTCTGGAGTGAGGGGTGGGTATGTGTCTAATATCAGTGGCCAGAGTGTGGGTCAAGTGTACGTCTGAAGCCTGGATCTAGGGTAGCTCAAAATACGCAAATACAGCTATGATCAGGGTTAGAGTTGAAAACACAGAGGGTTAGGATTTATGGCTGGACTGGGGTCTGGAGTGCTTACATGTTTCATTTTATTTGGACAAACTGATACATACAAGCTTATACTTCGATAGAAGTTGTTGTATGTCATTGCAGCCATTTTGTTATTGTCACAGGCTTTTATATTATCTGCAATTTATTTTGTTGTCCACTCTCTGAACCACTATCTCCCCCCCCCCCATGGATAACAAGAACTTATGAGACAAACTGAAATTTTAGTAGTGTTTTTCTGAGGGAATGTTTTTATTTCGAGATGTATGACTATCTTGGTACTGAATTCCCACTTTGCCATATTATTTACATAGCATTTCTAATTGTTTAATTTTTAGCACAAAATTTCTGAATTATCAGGAATATTGAATCTAAGTTACTAACTAAATATTATTTTTATTAAATACTTGGACTTGCTTGTAGAAGTGTACTATTAGAATCACAACAGAATTTTTTAAAATTTAGAAGTGCATTATCAGATTATTTAGTTGTGGTTTCAGTTGTTGCTGAGTAAAGTAAAACTACGTCAGATCTTAATTAACAAGGCTAAAGTGGCAAACCTTATTGAACAAATTAATTTTGCATAACTTGTCTTAAGGAGAATTGAAGGAGTGGTTCAAATGGGAAGGAGCCCCACCACAGAACTCTTGTGTGATTGGGGAACGACCAATACCACAATCCACGAGCTTGTACAGATCCTAGTTCAAAATAATTTCCTAGCTGCAGCTAGCTTGTTGCTTCCAGGTAATTGAATCTATTATTTTGTTGTTAGTGGATTTATCTGCCATTGTTATGAAATATTCTTGGATCCTGACCTAGTCATCTCTCTTTCTGATTCTTCTCTTGAGTTTTATTTATCTCAATCTCATTTTAATGACATTTATAAAAATTGAATCATCAAAAAATAATGAACTGAACGTCAATACTCCTAAGATCTCTGTACTTTAATGCTTGTAAGACCTCTGACTTTTATTCTATATGTCCTATTAGAATTTGCTCTCAAAATATACTATCAATCCTGTTTGGACTAAATTCCATCTGCTATTGCTCTGTCCAAACGTTCCAGCTAATCCACGTCCTGTTGTACCTTTAAACAACTATCTAGAACGCTACCAATTTTTGTGTCGTCTGCCAACTTACCAATCATATCCCCTATATTTTCATCCAAGTTTTTAATATATATATCCCTATATATACATACATACATATATCAAATCGTATTTGAAATTTAAAGTGAATTTTTTTTGTTGCTAGATTGAAAGGTGTTGAGATTCCGAAAGTTAATATTGATAAAGCAAAACAACTGAAGAGAAACAATATATTAACTTTGATTATAAAAGGATTTTCATTTCACTGTAAATGATGAGGGTACTGAAGTAACCTTAATTGGAATTTTGTGAAAAAATCTAGCTCCGCTGGCCATGAAAAGATTAAATTGCAACTTAGAAAGTATCAGAAAGGTTCATCATATTGATACCTAGGAAGGGGGTGACAGAGCGATGCTCTCTTCAGTTTGGAACAACGGTAATTGACCTGATTGAAACACAAAATATTTTTAAGTGAATTGACAGGGTGAATCCAAATGTAATATTTTCATTGACAGAGATGCTTAGAACGAGGTTTCACCCTTTCAAATTAATGGTTGGCCATTCATGACTGAGATGAGAAAAAATGTCTTCATCCAGAGGAAGAAAAGTCTTTGGAAATTTTTAGCAATAAGAGCTCTGGAGACTTCAGAAGTAAATGGATCTCAGTTGAACATCTTGTCCAAGTGATGGCACATCTGACATTAGCCTAAATTTTTTATATTTGATTTCCAAAGTAGGTTGAAGAATATATTGTGATAAAGGAAAGCAGCAGGTTGCTCCAGGAGATGGTGGTTTTGACATGAGAGATTAAGCAGATTTGGCCTATTCTCACATCTAATAGAATGAGAATTGATATGTACTAAATTCTTAATGGCTTGAGAGGATAGATACATTGTTGATGCTTTCACCGATGGTGGTGTCTAGATTCACTTATTTATCTCATCAATCATCCCATGGATATTTCTGCTTTTTTTCTGTTTCTTTTCACATTTCAGATTTTCCAGTATTTAATGTATGCAAATTCTTTTCAGACAAGATCACCCTCAAAATGCAATATAAATAAGACTGAAGTTTGCATTAGTTTTCTGGAAACTGCAAAGTACGGGTTATGTTCTTCTGGAAATTGAAAGCAGACACATGATCCACAATATCCTTTTAAATCCCATGGTGATTAAGGCATTATATGCTTGAACTATTGTGTAAAAGAAAGATGTATTTCATGTTGATGTTAAACATCTCCTTTGTAATCTTTGTTTTGGAGGTACTAATATCAAAACTAATCTTGAAAATCTGATTTCCCAATTTTTAGTTATGTAAATTCTGTTTTTATAATTCCTGATATATTTTATTGAAAGAAGTAATTTGTTCTCTTGATCTACATGATGTCTGTATCTAAAGAAGTTGATGGTTTATATTACAGCAAATAATAACATATCCTAAAGATCATAATCCATATTTGTGTTGACTCTAATCTATGATTTAACTTAACAGAAGAAGTACGAATAGCTATTCCTTCTTGTTCACCAAATGAAAGAACTGATATCTCTATGTGTAATACTGCAAGTAAGTCAACAAAGCAGTTTTCTGATCCTGAACCTACTCACCATGACACAAAATGCAGGACCCAGGAGACTGCCTTAGTGGGAGGCAGTTCAAATCAGTCATGCCTCGTTTCTGATTCTGTGGAAACTAGTAAGTAAAATATTTAGTTTATAACCATATAACCATTTACAGAGCGGAAACAGGCCATGTCGGCCTTTCGAGTCCGCACCGGTTCACTTGAACAACTCCACTAGCTCAATCCTCTCGCTCTCCACCAATATCCCTCCAACCCCCTCACCTCCATTTACACATCCAACCTTTTCTTAAATGACAGAAGGGACCCTGACGCAATTATCTCATTCAGAAGAACATTCCATTCTGCCACCACTCTCCGAGTGAAGAAGCATCCTCTAATATTCCTCCTAAAGTTTTGCCCTCTTACCTTTAACTCATGCCCTCTTGTTCCAACCGTCCCTGCCCTCAGGGGAGTCTGTTTATGTCAAGACTATCTATACCTTTCATAATTTTAATATGCATGCATGTATTTTCCACGTCATTACAACTTCCTCTCAGAAAGAGGGGTATACACACGCACAGCCCTTGTGCCTTTTGTAATGATATACTTCAAATGGTATACAAACAAATAATGTAGCCAACAATATCAAAGTCGATATTAATAGTTGTGTCAGAGAGTTTTCAAAAATTAAAGTGGAATCTGGAATCCAATAGAAAAATGATTCATTTAAAGATGAGTTATATTATTTTCCTTCATTTACCTATCACCAACTGGTGAAATTTATGTTAAATTCACAATCCAAAACAGTCCATCAAGATATTTGTATGTACCATTTTTGCAATGTTAAAATGGCATTGGTATCTCAATTTCATTTTTAAATCATGAAATTTGTACCATTTCCAAAATAACACTAGCATATTCTCTCATTTAACTCTGCCTTGCTTCAGCATTAGCGGATATTAGAGATTTTCCAGATAGATAGCATTATCTCACACTGGTCTCCCTTCAGGAAGTAACCCATCAAGGATCAGTCTACAAACAACCATCAGTTTTTCAGCTACTGAGCAAGAGAAGAATCCTATCTGTTATGACTGATGTGGATTGGAAAATCACCTTTGATCATCTTCCACAACTCACATATCCTTTCCAGAAAATCATATATTCTAGATCTTTACTAATTTCCTCAATTTTGCCTTTCTCTAATTTAGAATCTCAACCCAAGGACCAGACCTATCCTCCATAATTAATTTTAAACTAATGGCATTATGATCACTGGACTCAAAATGTTCACCTAGACATACTTCTGTCACCTGTCCTATTTCATTCCCTAATAGGAAATCCAGTATTGCACTCTCACATGTTGGTTCCTCTATATATTGATTTAGAAAACTTTCCTGAACACATTTGACAGACTCAAAGCCATCCAGCCATTTTACAGAATGGGAGTCTGAGTCAATATGTGGAAAGTTTAAAATCTCCTGTTTCCTGCCACTGCCTACTATCTCTCTACAGATTTGCCTCTCGAATTCTTTCTGACTATTGGGTGGGCTATAATACAACCCCATGAGTATAGTCATACCTTTCCCATTCTTCAGTAGATGAGCCCTCCGGTCTGTCCTGCCTGAGTACAGCTGTGATGGTTACCCTGACGAGCAATGCGTTCTTCCCATTCTATCACATCTGAAACAACAGAAGCCCAGAACATTGAGCTGCCAGTCCTGCCCCTCCTGCAACCAAGCTTCACTGATGGCCATGGTATCATAATTCCACATGCCTATCCAGGCCCTAAGCTCATCAGCTTTTCCTACAAGACTCCTTGCATTGAAATAGATGCACCTGAGAACATTTCCACCATGTACAACCCTTTGACTTCTGATGTTACTTGCAAACTTCTCTTCATCTTTTTCTCCTCCACACCCCTATCTACTCTGGTACTGTGGTTCCCATCCCCATCAAATTTAGTTTATATGCTCTGCCTTTCTGCAAGAATATTAGTTCCCCCTCCAGTTCAGGTGCAAATTGTTCTGTCGGAACAGGTCCCACCTTTTCTGGAAGAGAGCCCATCAATATCCTACACTGACTGTCAGTTCGCTTTCCCTCTCCTGACTGTCACCCAACTACTTTTCTCCTATCTCCTATACACCTTGTAAAGCATCCTTTTAACTCCTGGCTATGACCAGGCTGCCTCCCAAATTCATCCAGCTCCAGTTCCCTAACTCAGTTTGTCAGGAGCTGCAATAGGATACACTTCTCGCAGATGAAGTCATCAGGGATGCTGTTGGCTTCCCTGACAATCCACATCCTACAAGAGGAGCATGTCCCTGCCATTCCCACTATATGAAATAGGGAAAAAAAGTTCAAAAGTCCTGGCCTCAACTCCTGCACCTTCTTGTCAGCCTCTGCTCACCAAAGCCCCAGTCCTGCTCCTACCCTGAGCCACCTACACTCTGGTTGATACTCACTGCCACTCTGCTTGTGCTTCCCTCTTTTTATTGGCTAGAATTAACTGGCCAATGGAGAGATTCAAAAGAACACTTACCAAGCTCACTGCTAATTTATCTGCTTGGAACCTGCCAGCTCCGCCCTTCACCAGTAAGTTAAAATAAGGTGAAGAGACAATAAAGACAAGGTACCTGTATAGAGAAACATGTAGAAAGTTCAAAGGTCAGATTTATTGTAAGTATAAACATGACAACATACAACCCTGAGATTCTTTTTTTCTGTGGGCCAGGCAGAGTTTCTAATTATTAGTAGTTTAAAAAAAATACTCAAGAAAAGATATGTATACAAAAGAAATGAAAATAAGAAGGCAGTGCAAATGAAAATACATATTTCTTAAATGAGTCTCTAATAGAGTTTGTACTTTAGAAGTCTGATGGCAAAGGGGTACTAACTGTTCGTGAACTTGGTGCAACTATTGAATCATGATTCTTAAGTTGGAACCATTTATCCATTTGTATTTCAGATCTTCAAAGTTTCAGCTATTATGAGTTGATGCAAAAGACAAGCAACTTTGATGAGCGTCCAGTTTCATGTGGTGGCAGTAAGATTGGTGAAGGAGGATTTGGAATTGTTTATAGAGGCCTCATAAATAACAGAGTGGTTGCTGTGAAAAAATTGGCAGGAGTGAGTATTACTTCATCATGTATAATTTAAATGTCTCAACTTTATTTTGCTTGTCATTTAATTTTTTAATTGTATATTGTAGATCAATAATATAGGAACATTAATTTGTAAGTTTCATAGGAAGTTTATGTAAGGCAATTGGCTCTGTCTTCTGCTGAGTCTAGGTTGAGTACTTTGTAGCAGTTTTAGTTCCCTTTTTCAATATTTTTATTAAAGTTGAAGGTCCAGGATAGATAAGAATACATATTGAAAGTTTAAAAAAATAATACTTAAATCATACCATTACATCCAAGGTACCCTGAATTTTCAATCAAACATATTACAGTAATATTTAATTATTTTTATTATTTAAAAAAATCTAAACCCACTACCAAAAAAAAACTTTGGCAAAGAGAGAGAGGAAAAAAATTCCTTATCAAAGTGATAAAATTGCCATATTTGATGGCATATAGGACCCCTTTCTTCTGACCCCCCCAACCCCTGGGTGACATTTTGGAGAGCATGGTATTGCTGCCTGCCCCCATTATCAGGAGGGAGGGATCCCCCACTGTCTGCCTGGTATTTCCACCAGAGCCTGGTATTAGGGAGGGATTTCCCCCCCACCCCCCTGCCCGGGATGCCACTTGAAGTTCCCACCATAGCATTGCCGTTCCTAACCCCCCCCCACCAAGCGCTGCTGCCCCTAACCCCTGCGAGTGTCGCCGCTGTCCCAGACCTAGAAGGTACACTTACCTGTTTGTCCTAGCATTCGCCAAATAATACATGGCTGCCACCAAGGCCAGGCCTCGCGAAACCTGGCCTACCCGTAAGTACACTAAAACATCGACCTGCTTACCTGTAAATACACTAAAAAAAATTAATTCTTAATATTCCCTGCTGAAATGGTGGGGTGGGGGGACACTTAAATGTCATCAAATACATCAACACTTCTGCATTCGTATCAAATCAGAGATTTCGAAAATAATTCATAAAAGGTTCTCACAGTATTTGAAAATTTGAATTTAAATCTGAAATTGAGCATCTAACCTCTAAGTTTAAACATGACATGACGTCATATAGCCATTGAGTGTGAGTAGGTGGAACAAGGTTCTTCCATCTGAGCAGCACTGCCCGCCTAGACACGAGAGAAGTAAAAGCTAATACCTGCAAATCAGATTCTGTTTAAAATTAACTTCAAAAAGTACAGAAAAAGTTTGAAATACTTCATTCCAGTATTTCTCAAGGCTCTGGCATGTCCAAAACATATGATTCATCTCCATTATTCCATCTATCGCAACGAGGAGATACATCCATATAAACACAAGATCATTTGACTTTGGACATGTGAGCTCTATTACTACTTTAAATTGTCGGAGGGAGTGGTAGGCACAAAAAGATGAGGTATTAACCAATTTGAAAATTACTTTCCAAGTTTCTTCAGAGATTAAAAGCTGTAGGTCCTGTTCCCAGGCTTAGCAACTCTTATTTCTGAGTCAAATCATGAGTACATACATAATCCAGTTGCCACTTGAGGATGCAGACGACTGAGTGCCACGTTGTCAGGTGTGTTTTGTATGTAATAAGAAAAGGGAAAATTTTTAATTTGTTATTACACATAGACCAGAGAAAATGCAGAGTTCACTTTATTAAAAAGTTAGGCTAACTTAATTTCCAATACAAATTAACAGATTTTTAGCAGATGAGAGTATCAAAAGAGAGCTTCTCAAAGTTGGGTGGAGTTAGAGGAACTTACAGCAATATAGTTATGTTTCAATCCAAAAAGT